>NC_136905.1:25435593-25835593 GCF_949606895.1 Notothenia rossii
TTGCTGGATGTTATCGAGAGAGAGAAATGTTGTTCTTAGGGCGGCATTAAGAATGATGTTGTTCTCTCTAGCTTGATCAACAAAACTGAGCAAAGGGGGGGGAAGCAGAAAACATTTCTACGAAATCTATGGTGAGAATAGATCATCAATGAAAGTGCAAACACAGGTCGAGATGATCTCATTGGCGTTTAATCTCGTTTAGATACACTTACCTAAACTGAGTTCAGCTAAACCTTGTTTTTCCTTTATTTATTCTGAACTTTATCATGGTAGAGTAAGTAAGCATAGCTACTGTACCAGAGGAACATTTTAGAAGGCTCATATACGGCTGGTTTGGAAAGTCATCTATAAATATGAATGTGTCCTTCCTTTATGCTATTTCTTTTATCTTGATTATGGATGTTTCAGATTATTGTTTTTTTTATTGGATTGTCTAAGTAGGCCCACTGCAACTTACCTGTGTATGAGTATTTTCTGTCCACAAGTTACATTAAGAGTTATAACAGACAGATGAGCTGAAATCTATTATGGGACCACTGGGAGTCACAAGAGCAGCTTTGCTGAAAGGTAGTCGTCGAGGTCATCTGAGGACTCAATGTGAGCTCTAAGTCTCTTGCATATTCATGCTCGTCCACACATTGCAAGGTCCTGCTGCCATGGCGGACACCTCTCGTGTTTCACCTCTATGTTTTTCAAGGGTTGCTTTTTGAGCTGAGAGATTGGAGACACGCTGTCCATGTGTCCAGCTGTTCTTATCAACAGTTCAGCCGTAGGACAACACGTTTTCCAGACATTTGTTAGCCTATATTTCATATACTGACAGTAGTCTGTTTCATGTACTTTTAACCCTTTCAATGATTCACCATATACATTTTAGACATTTAGTTTAAAACGATTGATTGTTTGATGATAAGGAGGATATTTCTGTTTAGCCAGTGTCATCTGAGTACACCACCGAAGTGTGAGTTGTTCGGAGATTAGCAGGCCATGTGTAGGATGTCTGAATGTGATTAAAACGGCTTTAGTTTCATAACGGTGAAGGTAGTCATAGCAGCCAGGTCTTGTCAGGACAGTTTCTCAGGAGCATTAAAAGAGCGCTGCATGATTTGCATCGGTGGAACAATAGCTCACGTCAAATCACATCACGTTCACAAAGTTGCACTTTTACATTAACGTGCAATTTGGTATAGCTGGAGGCAGTATTTTGCATCATAAGGAAACATTTTGCTTGTCTTCTTCATAAGCTCAAGCTTCAGTGAGTACAGTCAGATGTCACGCTATACAGTACGTTACAATACAAAAGTCCAGATACAGGTTTATCCGCAAGTCTTAGTGTGAGCCAGCTCGCTCACACAATATCTATCACCAATGTGTGTTTTCCTTTTGTATTTATGTGTTGTATTTTGCTGACTCAGATGTGTCACGCACTCAATTCTACTGCATGCACGCTTGTGTCATAATCCAACCAACCTTATGTAGACATTGTCTGTATACACAGTGTGTGTGTGTGTGTGTGTGTGTGTGTGTGTTTGTGTGTGTGTGTGCGTGCGTGCGTGCGTGCGTGCGTGCGTGTGTGCGTGCGTGCGTGTGTGTGTGTGTTTGAGATGGCCTGGTTCTCATGATAGCATTTGAGGACAGCTCTCTATGATGGCCGTCCTCATTATAGACCTCCCTCTGAGCCGAATGAGCTTAGGTGGCCAACTAATTGTGACTTACATGACGCAGATAGACATTGACATCATCATAAAAGCTATAAGGATGATGAGATTGGTGTAACGAAGCTACATACTTCAAATAGACCTCGGAGAGAAAGATATCGCTGTGGGCGGTGTTTAAATCATAGTAGGAACATAGATTTGATTAAAATCAGTTCACGTGCGGAGATGTCGGTCATATTCACGGTCGCTTTTATTGCCGTGCTTTACAACCTCTGTGTCTATCACGTAAGATCATTTAAGGATAGGTGGATTATTTTTGGTACATTTAACTTCTCCCTGGGGCTCTGTCCCGGGCACAATGTTCTACTTAACGCTTTATGCTAAATATTCCTGGGATAGATTCGTGTTTTATTTACTTTTGCAAAGTGGTTTGAATTATTGTTATACAAAACTTTGTGTTGATATATATATATATATTCTTTTATTTAAATAGATTCCACAGTATTGATATTCATTTTGCTGGAAAAACACACCCTGTTAAAATTATTTTTTGAAGTCGCGAAAGTATTGTTATCATTTAGAGGCGGTTAGAGTCACAGCACATTGTGATTATCATTATCTATTAGACATCGTATTTATACAATTTGTTACACATTATGGGCTAGGGGCAGAACAAATAACCACATGCTTTCACAAGGCAGGTTATTTATTTTGGTATTTCATTAAGCCAACAGATAATTGTTTATTTTATTCGTATTAATGATGCTATTTGCTGATAAATGCTGATAAAGTGCAATTAAAGTCTCTAAAGATTCATTGGGCAACTGCAGACAGTGTAAATCTACTAAGGAGACAACAGAGACAAGTATTCATTTAGTTCAACAATTGTGGAACTTTCTCATTTGTTACTAACCTGATGTAGTTTATTATGCGTAACAAAACAAACAATAACAAAATATCAGAGCTCAATATGGCAGCCTCTGCGTTGGACATTAAAATACCTGTATTGGATGACCTCATATTGATTGACATCAGAGTGTTGAAACAAGAACTTTAACATTTCTATTCAGGATCTTGTTTCATATAAAGTAATGAAAGTATCTATTTGACTTTGTGATGTCTGAGGGAAAGGTTGCTATATAAAGCTGTGAGAACAGAAGTAGCAGCAGCCCTAAAAGCAGAAGATGCAGTAATCAAGAAAGAGGGTAAAACGTGTTTGAATTCAGGAGAATCCAAAACGTTCTCACATGTTGGGGTTGTCATCGACTCAAACAACTTTTCCTCCCTTGGTTTAACAGTCAACAGTCTGTCTGTCTTCATGAAAGCTGCATTCATTTAAAAGATGTTTTGGAACATTGAGTTCTGAGAGACACAAACTTGTTTTGGGATTTTATTTCGGCAGAGAAAGACAATCTGTTATTGTGGTTTGGAAAGCAAGCCATGTCTACATTGCATCTTGTGATGAAGGAGTTCAGAGAAATGCTGGCTTTCTGCTTCCCTGCTCAGTAACAGAAGGTGCTTCTTTAGTAAGTGCATCTCTGCCTGTGTGTTGTGAAGAGAGAACAACTGAAGCAGAGAGTGAGAGGGAGGATAGAGCAGAGTCTGAGCTACTCAGAGGGTCAGAGCAAGGTAGCATCAGGTCGTGTGAGCGTGTGTGTATTTAGGTTTTACATTAACAATGTATAAGCTTTGGGGTCGTATTTTCCAAAATGCAATACAGCATGAAATCTGGTTGGTAAGCACCACCCTTATCTTGCAGCAGGGCGACACAACATGGGAAAAGTTCAACAGAGGATGAGCAGCCTTTAAGTTCAGAAGGTGAAGTAGTAATACAATCAGTAGCTGTAAGCAGAAGGCTGTCTGAAAGTCTGTAATAAACGTTTTTAAATATTTTCAAATGGATTACCCACAGCTGAATATAGACTTTTGGTTTTTATTGCACCTTCTCTACTACCATATTTCATTTTTAACTTCTGTCCCTGAACCATGATGAACATTTATTTGTTACTTGCATTTGAATGTATCTCAACATTTATAAATGATGTTGGATTTGGCCATTCAAGCAACATACAACACACCATTATTAAGTTCTACTGAACAGATTTTCTTGTGAAACCTGAAGACTAAACTCATGTCACATCAATGTTCCTGAGACAAGTGAACCTGGAATTTTCTTTTGACAAATTGCAAATGAACCATGGTAGCTGTTGCACTTTTGCAACTGTATTAGATTACTAATACAGTATTATATTCATTAATTAAATGTTGATATATAAAATATCAGATAGAAAATAGCAAAACACCCAGTTTCTGAAAGTCCACAGTGATCAGTCAGGCTTTTTCAGTCCTAAATTCATAAAATAATACAATGTCTCTGATATAATACGATATAAAACAGAGAAAAGCAGGAATATTTGAGAGGCTTCAAGCAGCATGTTCTGCAACTTTTCCATGCAAAATCACTTGAATGATCAATCAAATGAGTTATTTATGTGTATGCATTGTACATATTCAGTTGTGTGTAGGTGTGTTAAACAACATGCCAGTATAGCTTTTGCCTCAGTAGAGTCCCTACAGTTTTTCTTTGTAGCATACATTTGTTTTTGTACATGCTGCATTCCTGCCTGTGTCTGTGTGGCTTCGTGATTGATAGAGCTGGCTACGTTTTTCTTCCTGATGATCTGTCACTCTGCGAAAGTAGGGAGTTGGCAGCAGAGCGAGGCTTGCTTTTCACGGCCATCAATCAGGCCCGTAATTGTCTACAACGGTAGCTAACTTTAATCTGCTCTAATGCACACCAGACAAACACAAGTTGCTACTGGATCTGTCTTCAGTAATGAACGTTCCTGTGAGGGTTTTCCTTTTCTTTGCTTCTATTTGACTTCTTTGTTTCGCTATCCATCTGTCTTTCTTTCTTTACCCCTTTTACTCCCTCTTGATATGAGCTTCTTCTTTTGCTGCACACCCTCTGTTTTGTCTCTTTTACAACACTTGTCGACTGGTCACAGCGTTACCCAATGAGTACACGCATCCCTAAACAACATTAACAAAGAAGGTCAGCTGTTGGGTTTCATTGCTGTTTAGTCCCTGTTGTATTTGTGGTTAGCCTTGTTCAGATAAGAAGCTGAGAGAACAAGAGAGGGAAAGAGGGGGAGGGTAAAAGCAAAAAGAACTGTGAAAAGATAGAAAGAAGGAAGGTGACCCGGGTGTTCCTGGTGTGATATGTCAGTCGTGTTTTGGAAGGTATGTTTTTGACACGGCTCCACAGTATCTCTCCATCTACTCTGTGAGAACAAAACATTTTCTTTAAATCAGTACGGATCCGTAGGCTACTGCTGCCAAAGTAAACAGGCAACCCTTCCTTCACATTCATACCAGCTGAAAACTGTAGGTGCTCTACTAGTGGCTCTAGTAAGGCAATGTTCATTT
Organism: Notothenia rossii; assembly: GCF_949606895.1. Lineage (NCBI taxonomy): Eukaryota > Metazoa > Chordata > Actinopteri > Perciformes > Nototheniidae > Notothenia > Notothenia rossii. The sequence continues at coordinate 25,440,681 of NC_136905.1, forward strand.
TACATACGTCTTTAGAGGGCCTTGATTCATAAAACAACTTCTTTAATTATTTGTATGAACATACACACGAGTTGCATTCGAATAAAAATCATCATTTACACATGCATGTATAACTCAGGTGCATCAGAGCTACAGCACAACAGTGATAGAATAAGTTAGATTAACCATTAGCAGTGCTGTAACACTATAAAAGGAAATAGAAGATATGTTGCAGGGTTTTTTTTCTATCCATGTGCGCAGTACAGAAGTTAATAAAACTATGATGGCATAATAAGGCCACTATAGGTACAATACAGTTACAGAACCAGGGGAGTGGTCTTAATGTATATTCAGTTAAAAAGGTCTGAACCACCAATGAAGTTGAAGTGAATTCATGAAACACGGATACTCTTTGAGATTAAAGGCCTACTATAAAAAAGCATGCTTCATTTAGCAAGGTTAAAGAAAACTAATCACCGCAAAGAAAATGCCACTTGCCACGTCTTTTGTTCATCACTGGATGATTTCATTAAATTATACTTTGCAATCGGCTTTAGCATTGAACATGAAATTGTGATATCAGCCCAGAATATACATATTATAAATCTAAACTTTGGAAAGACATATTGGTGATTTGGGCCTTTTCAGAAGAGGACACCATACTGATTTGGATGAGGTGATTAACTGTTCACCTGTGGCGTCTCTGGTTGGATGAGGTCGATCCAACCATGCAAATTGAACACACATATTTCTCGTAATGTTTTTATAAAAGTTTTTTAAAACTGAATCCACTGGGCTAGCAAAATATCCACAATGGCTTTTGTCATACACATGCATACTAATAAAATGAATGATATTCATATGAATACACACATGTCCTGTGTGCTGAACGTCTGCCTAGGGGTTGTGGTGGCTGAAGTGTAAAGTAAGTAGGAGCTAGGGATGTCCCGATCACCTTTTTTTGCTCCCAATCCGATTCCGATCATTTGATTTTGACAATCTGCCGATACCGTTTTTCCCGATACGATCTTTATGCAATGCATTAAGAGAAAAAAAAGGTAACAGTTAATGGCTAAATTCATCCAACGCGATGAATTCAGCTATCTTGGCTGTTCTTTTTTTGGCCTTTTCACTGTTCTGGGGCATTTTCTCTTTCCTTTTAAAAGTCTCCGCCTTGCAAACATTACATCTGGCTTTTACACTGCCTTCACTTTCAATGTTATAATACTTCCAAACTCCTGACATTTTCTCTGTCCCGATTCCCGAGTCACCAGCTGAACGTAGCCTCTCGTTAGCTTACTGCTACTATTAGACACTGCGTCCTGCCCACTATGTTGCCAGATTTGAGAGAAATAAGCAACCAGGTCTATGAAAACAAGCCCAAAAGAAGCAACACATACATGATGTTGTGTCATTTTAAACTAAAACTAAGGCATCAGGATGACTTTAAGACGTGAACATGGTCATTTTTGTTTTGTAACATTAAATAAAATAATACAAATATTTTATAAACATTTTTTTTAAATTCCCGATGCCTGATTTTTTTCTCCCGATTCCTTTTGAAAATCATGTGATCGGCTCCAATCCCCGATCACGTGATCGGATCGGGACATCTCTAGTAGGAGCTATAAATCCTCTATTCTTAAGCACTGACCTTGAAGATAGTGAAAGTGTGTGTTAGGGGCCCGGAATAGGGGAACACATCACCCTGTCATGCTACCTATGTAGGACAGAATCTGTTTGCACTTGAAGCTATCAAAACATCTTGTGTATGAAACTAGATGGTACAAACGAAAGATGTTAATGTGTCTACGCATACGTGTGTATCAGTGTTAGATTCCTCTGAACCTGTGGTTTTTACTTTATAGCTAACAAATGACCAGATTGTATTTCCATTTTGAAGATGTTATCATTGAACTGCTGTAGATTTAAATTAGAGAGCAATCAGGGAATAACTTTGTCAACCACATGGACTAAATGTTGGAAAATGGAAAAGACTACAAACTTTAAAATGTGAGAACTTACAACTGCTACTAAGTTACTCTACAGTGACTCCACTAAACCCCTTACTAGACGCTCACTGTGTATATCACAGTAAGTGTTGGGAAAAAGGGGAAGAAAACATTCAACTTCAGTGGGTCAGTAGGACAAAGTAGACGACAATGGAACTGGGTCAGCCATGTGTCTCCTTATCCTTAGCTAGCCTTTCCTACGCCCCCCCTTTCACACACACATTTGTTAAGACTTTTAACATGAACTCTTTTCATCATACATCCCACATATGTTCATTATAACACACACACCCTCACCCATGGTAACTGTCTTCCAGCCTACTGTCAACTGATTTTGACCTCTGTGCCCTCTGAGTTGAGACAGTTCAGCTGCATTTATTATCCCTGACACGCACATGCATATATCAATGTGCCCGACATGCACAAGCACACACACATATACAGTGTAACCCCCTCTCATAGACACATATTCCCTTTAACATTAGCACTGTCTGTAATGTTGCCCTGTGTTAAAGCCCCTCACCCATCAAGAGTCCTTCAAAACCACCAATGAATATTCACGACACCAGGTTAAAGCCTCCATGGGTGGCCGTATCTATCAACATGCTCCAACATGGGGCCTCTCAAACCATAGATGGAACATTTAATGGACACACCAGACTGTTCTCACATGTCCTTCTTTGCACTTTTGTGTAAAGGCGCATTCCTTTTAAGATATACCCGTGTCCACATATGTTGCGTTCTTTCTCAATCGTTCTTTATCAGAGCCTTAACAAACCAAACAAGAAAAGTGAAGCGAAGATACTTGTTGGTAGATACTGTAGTAACTGCTTGTTCTCTACGCGCATTGAAGCCAGTAGACCATTGCCCCGACCAGTTGTGATTGACAGGAGAGATTCTAGTTATACTTTAAATTGGCAAAAATATGTGTGCAATGTATTTGTATAATTCTTTGTGATTAGTTATGTTAAAGTTATTCGTCATCATAATTGAACAATGAAAAGCATTTTTACAGTTTTTCGTGTTAATAAGTGGTCATTAGTCCAAGAAATCAACACAGCAGAGAACAGGAAAGCTTTGAACAGCTCTCATCAAGTTCTCCATTTTACTCTTGTTAGTGGATTTCCTGTAAAACGAACAAAATGAGCGGGGAAACAAAGACTTCAGATAATCAGATCGTCCTCACATCCTTTGTTAATCATCAGAAATCAAAAGAATCATAATGACCTGTTGATGGTGTTTCTTGCAGTAAATGTTTATCAAGATAATCAGTATAGAAGGCCTTCGCCTTTTTGAGCCCTTTAGATATTCAACACCACAGAGATTATCCACAAATATGGCTCCTTGTGATAAAGATGTATAATGTTTGCATAATAAATAATGTAAGAGTAATGTGAGAGAACTGCTCTACGCATACATCACTCACTTCCACATAGTTGCAGTGATTCCATTTGACATTGTTTCTGCTTGTAATCTGATGCAACATGACTCGACTGTACTTGGGGTGTCACGACTTGTGAATCCACTTGACACTTTCGCTCTCTTTTGCTTTGTTATGACTTGACCTGTGACGGCATGACACAAGGTTGACATAAGACATGAGCAGACGTCGCCAGATCCTGCCTCGAGCTTCAAGCAATGCACGTTGTTAAAATGAGAAAGACCTATCTTATCTCAAACACTAATACAAAAATAATATGTTTGGTGTAAAGTTATTGGTTCAAAGCTGCAAATGTAATATCAGTTAACAACACACATAAACAAAGTGTATACGTAATCATATCACATACTCATATCACATACCCAGCTTGACCTAATAAGTAGTGTAACCCTGAATGTGGTTTAATACTGAGTTTTGAGACTTGGCTTCAGCCTCTAACAATCTTAAGTACATGCTGCGTTCCCAGTCATGGCGCCAATAACCACCATGAGAGCATCACACACTTAACCCTGCAACCCTTAACAACTGCACAATCCATAGATATACTGTTCCTTTTTACATGCTGGAGAATATGTGCTCATACTGTTAAGTGTGCATATGTACAGCTCTCTGCCTTTCTTAGCATAGCTTGACTGCAGTCTTCTCTCTGCAGGGAACACACACATATACTTACTCACACACACACACACACACACACACACACACACACACACACACACACACACACACACACACACACACACACACACACACACACACACACACACACACACACACACACACACACACACACACACACACACACACACACACACACACACACACACACACACACACACACACACTTGCATGTAGTCACACACATCCATCTTCATAGGCAAGTCATCCATTTCAGCTTCAACTTTGGCCCACATCCACTGGTATGTCTGTATTCATGTATGTTTGAATAGTCTGCATTGAGTTCACTGAGTTCATATGTGTGAAGCTAGTTTGCCTGCAGAAAGGCAGGTGGCCTGATCTCTCCTGTCCTGCTGCATGATGCAACACTACATGCAGCCCCGGGCATGTTCTCTCTGCTGAGTCTCACAGTGAGCTCAGCACAGCATCAGTAATTGGGATTTCTTAGAAGTAAAAACATCTATACTGTTGAAACCTGCTCATAGCACCTTTGAATGGATTCTTAGAAAACTGACTTCACATGGACTGAGATCAACTTTCACAGGCGGTAGTCAACGGTCTCATCTCCCCATGGAATAACATACATGATTTTCCATTTTCTAGTTTTGTGACGATGTATGGTGTTATGCTTTTTCTTTCCTACTCTATCGTCTGTGAGCCTCTATCCAAAAAAGTCCACCCCAACCATTCTGAACGTATTTATTTTTCCATCAGTCATCATTGTGAAAAACAGAAACAACTCTTAATGTTATGAAACATCCATTGACAGATGTTTCCACTGGGAAAGATGTTATTAACTATCATTTTATGTTTACCCCATCATTGACTTCATGCTTAAGTGGGTAAAGATGCTCCTTGACAACATCATGTTAGAACAGAATTGGCACACCGTATTGAAGAACGGTAACAACATGACAAGACAGAGTTTCTAAGTGTTTGCTTTTTTAGTGTTTGCAAAATTACATCATTTTGATGTTAACTGAGCTGTCACTTCATCCCCTGAAGTGATCAGTGATTCAGTATTAAGGGTAAATCAGCAAGACAATTGCTGTCCAATAATGCATCATGTCGCCTTGAGATATTATGAGAACCTCCACAGAAAAATAAACAAAGTATCAAATATGTACTATCATCATACAACCGCATCACTTTCACTGTGTCACTGCCAGATGTTATAAGTCTTGTAAGATAATTTAAAAGGAATTTTGGCACTCTGGTGAATTTGAAGACTCAGACGCCTGCCAGGACTCCTCTCCATTTAATTACTCAGTGGTAAACTCTACTTCAGTTTTGGAAGACAGGCTGATTTATGGGTAGACCTAACACACACATTTGCACAAGGTGCTCAGATAATTAACTTCTCTCAACTTTTATTTCCCTTATTTTTTATTAGATGGGCCTTGGCACAGAAACCCTGCAGAGAAAGAGAAAGGCTCCGGCCCCTCCCCCCACCCCAGCTTCCACCACCCCAGGCCCTGATGACACTTCGACCTCCGACTCTCCCACCTCTGATGCTACTGAAGCTCCTACCCCATCCTTCCGTATTAAAGTGGCACAGTCAAACCCTGTGTCCTATACCACTGTGGTAACGCAAACAGTAAACCCCGTCCCCTTGAAAACAGTAGCACAGCCTCCACCCGTGATCGCTGCCACCCCCACCCCCAGCTCTCCGACCCCCAGCTCCCCGACCCCCAGCGGCAGCAGCACCACAGACAGCCTAGCGGTCCAGGACTCCAGCTCTGAACTCAGCCACAGCCTTGAGGACTCTGACGTTGACCTGGACCAGGCAGTGTCGTACTGCAGCACCCTGACCAGCAGCACGGAGAGCGGCTCTGCTCGGGTCCATCCCGCTGTGAAAAGATCCAGCGGCAGGGTGGAGGAATCCCAGAAGGCCAGCAGCACGACGGCCAAACTAGATCCAGAGGTCATGTCCACCAGCAGCTCCAGATCAGACACTGAGTCGGCCCTGAACCTGAAACTGGATGACGTTGAGCACAACAGAAACAGCGCAATGGGTAAATATCTATAAAATGGCAGCACAGTCACTAAAAGAACAAGTCATATAAATGCAGAGATGGCAAAAGTACACACATCCTTTACTCAAGTAGAAGTACAGATACTTGTGTTTAAAAATACTCCGGTAAAAGTAGAAGTACTGACTAAACTTCTTTACTCAAGTAAAAGTAAAGAAGTATGGGCTTCGAAATGTACTTAAGTAAAAAGTACCCATAACTACCTACTGTTTTAAGAGTACCTGAACTCCCTTTATAGTAATAGAACAATGATGTCATTGTTAGCTAATGAATGTTTCGATGCTGAACAACGGCAAAATGACAACGTTTTCATTGGTCCCTCTTCTTTAGAGAAGACCAGGAAATGATGGATACACGGATCGTGTTAAAATCAATAGGCATGCAATGACTCTAAATAATAATGATCACGCCACCAAACAAACATTCAAACTAAAGGAACCAGCCTGTTTTGAAAATGTAAGAAGAAGAAAGTAAAGGTATTTGTCTTAAAAATGTAAGAAGTAAAAGTAAAAAGTCGTCAGAAAAATAAGTAGTGGAGTAAAGCACTGATACCAGAAAAATGTAATTAAGTACAGTAACGAAGTATTTGTACTCCACTACTTTCCACCTGTGTATAAACGTTTGTTGATTTTAGTGATGTTTAACACTCTCTCTGTGGGTTAATGAAGTGAAACAGTCTGAAGTTGAGTTGCCCGCGAGGAATGAGCTGTCACACTGCTGCAACCTCTGAAACTTAAACTGTCAAGAATGACGTAAATCACCTGGTGAAAGAGTAAATGTGTGTGTGTGTGTGTGTGCGTACACTTCATGGCTGAATTACAGGAACTTGTGGAGCTGGTTTTCATCATGGCCTACAAGACAATACAGTCCTTGTCTTTCGCCTGTGCTTATCAATCCCTCACTTTCTTATCTTCTCTTTTTTTCCACTTTCTCTCTCAGTTGCTGTCTTCATTTCTCCCTTTCTCATGTGCATGCAGCCACTCACCCGAAACCCTCAAAGCCGGCAGATACAATGAGACAGATCCATCATAGATTTAAGCCGGATCAACTTGAACTTTAACTGGCCTTGTATTGATCTGTTATAAAACCTAGATCTCTCTCCGCAACAAAGTGAGATTGCAGAAGAGGGCTGCTGTGTCTGACAGGGGGCAGGGATGAGAGAGAGGTAGACCTCAGAAAAAGGGATGAGAAAGGTGAGGGTATCAGAATGGAGTTCAGAGCAAGGAGCATGGGAAGGTTTGGCAGTGGGGATGACAAGGTAGAAACAAGGGGAGCAGGGGGGTTTAAAAAGAGGAGGATGATGGACAGGCACATGAAAGCAAGAGAAAGGATGAAATATGAGGCGGTTATTGCATTAGTCAGGAATAGAACAGAGCACAGGGAACTCTTGTTTCCTCTATCCTGACACTGCTGACAGTACAACACATTCTCTCTGCTCTTGCTTTAAAGCTACCTTTGGTTTAAATCTTCTTTCTTTAACTTTTAAATTAAAAAAATGCTTTTATTCTTGCACTCAATCTCCACATCAACATGCAGCAGCTAAACACTAAATGTTATTTCTGGTACACAGGATAGGGTGAAACACCTACATCCAGGGTGGTGCCCTCTGTTATATATACAGAAACAATATAATATATATTTAATATAATGTATACAGTGTATTTACATAGGGTTGATTGGCCATTTATGTGTGCTTCATACAGCCTTTCATTTGAGCAAAAACAATGTGTGCATGTCAAATGGTAAACTGTATATCCTTTGCTTTGGGAGCCTTTTGATTCTAAAGACCATAAAAAGTCTTAAAACAGTCAAACTATAAGGGATACTGGAGTATAGAATAGCTCGTTAGTACAATTTTGAATCTCTATTTGTAAATCATTGCTTCTATGCAATATTTACATAAACTCTTCAAACTCTTGTAATGCTGAAGCCTAAGCCTATCTTTGAAAACATGTATCTGTGGAATCTGCAAATATTCTTCTCACTGCTTGTTCAGCTTGAAGAAATGAACTCAAGTAACATTTAAGTATTGTCTTACCTTTAAATCTGGTTAGCAACCTCCACTGTTTGATATTGGCATTGATATAGTACTTGTGTTTTTGAGACATTAATCATATGGTTATTTAGCTGAGCACCAAAGGCATCAGTGCAGTGTATGTCTATGTGGTTGTTTAGTTATTTCTTTATGAGAAACATAATGTATGCAAACCCAGACACAATAACACAAGGGGGAAAAACGTATCAAATTGTAGGATTAGAGAAGAAGAGTTTTACCGCTGGTGTGTGTGTTCCAGAAGCTGTCAAGGTTATGATGGTGTTGTTCATCATCGCAGCCCTGCATGCCGTCTCAGTTCCTTCCTGTTGTCGAAAGCAGTGTAAACAGACAAAGCAGCACATCGAAAGCACCTGCTGACTAAGACACAGCACGCTGATGCATCTGTAGTCTCATAGGGACAGTTCTGTAGCTGTATTTCAACAGTGCTGTTTTATAGTAATTTTGCTTTTGCCCCTACAACCCAATATTTTAACTTTAACCCTTTCATCAGTCCACAATTCTGTTAGCATCACCCGCCTCCAGTGCTTTGTGAATGTATATATTACACATCCATACTCTTTACTTCCTTTCTTGCTGCCTCTTCTTTCATTAACAACCACATTGCTTTTCTTCTTTGATCAAGTCAATGTTTAAAATGTCACAATTCTAAATGTCTCCTAAAAATGTCCTGCATTTACAAATATGTTTTGTATTGATTGTACACAAGTTGGAAGCAATACTGAAAGCCACAGTAGCAGCTAAGAAATAAAATATGAGTTCCGCTCCTGCCGCACATGTTGTTATGCAGGTTATTGCAGGATTTATCTAAGCTGAAAGTTAGCCATAAACCTGAGGTAGGTGTCACTTTTCAGCTCAAAAGACCTTTGTTGCCAAGATTTGGCCTAATATACATACAGTAGATTTTGAAAATCAACAGGATTGTTGGTATTAACCTAAAGTACAAATAAATGTACTGTAAACATAAGATTGTCTGACAGCACTTTTAACAAGTGATAAACCCTTTGGCTCAGCACCCACAGAAACTCGAGTTTGAGAACAAGAACATCCGAACATTAAGAAAACCACTGTTTGAATAACAAGCCGTTTCTAAGAAGTGGAGCACAAGAACACAGAAGCAAAGACGTTGCCAGCATAAATAAAAAACAAAATAACTGTGATTGCATAATCTCTGCTACTTTCAGTCTGATAACTTGTAAGATGTTTCTCCCACATTCCCCTCTTTTAATTACAAACATGACCCTGAGATCTTGCCCTGCCTGCCTGCTATTTCTCCCATAGGAGCCGCTGATCGACCAGTGCCGCCCAAACCTCACCGCTCACCAGGCCCCCCGCAGCTTGTCCTCCCGTCCTCCCCGTCCTCCCCCCCCATTGAGCCCACAGAAAGCCGATCCCTGCAGATTCCCATGGAGGCGGAGGAAGCGGCTCCACAGTGTAGGTTCCAGATGGGCTGCCCCTCTATTTCTTTCATTGTTGCTCTTTCTTTTCTGTCCGAGAAGCTGCCTTCCTGGTTTGCTAACCTTTAATTCCATCCAATCAGAATGTGTTCTATCCTCTACTGCCAAACCTTTTTGTGTACTTTTTGTGTTTTCGCCAAAGGCTGGTTTTATCGTCATCCCTGCTAAATGCAATGTATCTCATCTATCCATCTCAATTCTCACCTGTTCTTTTCTTTACCCCCCCCCCCCCCCCACCCTGCTTTATAGTGTACTGCTGTGGGCCTTTGCGTCTGCGCTCCAAACACTCCTGAAGTCTCACTGGCTTGACCCGCCCGTCGCCTGACAATCACATCCAATCAGTTTCCTTTGCTTCTTCTTGGCCCCTTCTTACATCTGCTGGACTTTCACCACCCTCCTTTCATTCTTTGGAGATGTATTTTTTCTGTTTCTTCTTGTATATGTTGTCTTATTGCTACCACCATTTTCAACCGTCCTTGTTTATTTGCTTTCACTTGGAGTAACTGTGCCTCACAGAAAACCACTTTAATCCATGTGATGTTTTGGATTTCAGTTTTTTGACACACAAAATGCTACAAGTGAAAGCAAGAAGTGCCATCCAATCTCTCTCCTTAAGCAATGTTTTTTTTCCTTTATCTTTTTTTACAAATGTATGTATATAGCGTTGGTGGTTTTGTATTTCAACTTGATCAGCTGGTTGTTATTGATTTTGCATGAGATCAGAGCTGAGTTAAAAGTGGACAGAGAATGTGGTCAGAGGGCTATACAATGGCAGATGAGCTAACCCCTGGACGTATCAGTTACAGCTAGATTGATGGGTGGGAGGCTCAAATGCGGCTATGAGGCAAGGTCATGTGATATCTACATGTCAATATTTTGGTGATGCGATATCTGCAGATCAATAGTTTGACAGCGTATGTTTCTCTCTCTCTGCTTGGTGTTATGGCTTGGTTTAGAAATCTGAGACTTGAAAGCATGCTGCCTTTGGCAATATTATGGAAAGGGTGATCTATCAATGACATGTTGCTCTTAGGTAGTATTGCCTCATGTATTTTAAAGATAGGTTTTTTTAGACCTTCAAAGGAAAGCTCCGAACAGCTTACTTGGTGAAGAGAATGATACTACAAACTGATTTGTTGTTTGACTTATTATTTGGACGCTTATAGTTGCATGAATGCTTCACAGTTTGTTTTAAATATTGGGCAGGGGTCCAAAGTGATCCTTATGTTGTGACATCCTATGTGTATCATTTTGGTCTGAACAACTGCAAGACACCTGGCCTTATGGGAAGATTGTAGCATAAAACTACTTGTTTACACATTTAAGCACTTCATGATTAAATTGAAAAAGATGCATGTCAGAAAATGGTAAATGCTCTATTTGTGGCTATGATAAAGGGAACATTCACTAGCATTTATGTGGATGTTGACTCAGTGTGCTGATGGTTAATGTAGTCAATTGAAGCTATACATGCTATATCACCTGAGAGCACTTAGTTCTGCTTACAAAGCCTAGCTGTCAGCACCTACAAGTACATGTTGCAGTGATTGGCTCTGTCTATAACATCCTTAGCAGTTATTCTGGGATTGTCCCTGCAACGTCAAATGTCTGGTTGAGGGAAAAACAGATTATATTTACTTTGATCAGCTATATTTTTAATCAACCATGATTGGCACATTTTCTCTTTAAGGTAATGGAACCCTTGTATTCATCATCACTGATTCTGTCACAATATGATGCTTTATTGTGTTGTCACTGACTCTTTTTGAGGTATATCAAATATTATTTGTCCTTTGCAAGCTCAAAGCCTTTGAGATGTGGTACAAAAGTGTAGCCTAGTTAAGGGAATGTGTACTCATTGAACCGGTTGTGTAGTGAGATTGAAAACATGCTTATCTGTAAAGACAATCTGTTTTGTGATTGAAAAACACAATAAATGTTTGACTGACATTTTCCAATTAAACAGTTGAAGACTGCATCAAGATTCAAGTACCTTGGTTTGGGTTTGTGCATGGATTGCCATGGTTAGGTGTTGTAACAGGTCACACTATTGATTTGCTCCAGACACCTTTTGTTTGGCATTAACTGAAGCATGTGCCTAAGGTCATGTTGAGTTTGATAACTATTTGTTTGTAATGCAAGGATATATTTGTGTACAGACCATAGGGCAGTGTGAGTATATGTGCACTTGTGTGTGTACGTGCATGTGTACTTCTGTGTGTACGTGCGTGTGTGTGTGTGTGTGTGTGTGTGTGTGTGTGTGTGTGTGTGTGTGTGTGTGTGTGTGTGTGTGTGTGTGTGTGTGTGTGTGTGTGTGTGTGTGTGTGTGTGTGTGTGTGTGTGTGTGTGTGTGTGTGTGGGCTGATTGTGGCTGTGACTAAGCTGTTGCTGGGAAGGAGCTGGGAGGACAGCCCTGTGAGTCATCACCACATCTTCTGGAACTGACTGTTCTCTCCACACCATTAGGACCTGGCCCAAAACTGACATGCCAAGCACACACACACACACGCGCACACGCACACGCACACACACACACACACACACACACACACACACACACACACACACACACACACACACACACACACACACACACACACACACACACACACACTAGATATATTTGAGCACAATGCTTGCACAAATGCATCTACAGTATGGTATTACAAACAAGGTCACTCACTCTTAAACTCATTTGAAAGAATCCCCTGATGGCTTCCCAGTACTGTTACACGCTGACCTAACAACTGGTGCATTTCTTTTATTTTGGCCTCGAGTTCAATCATTTCAGTAACAGACTAAATATGTTCTCAGAATTCCACAAGAAAGACCAAAGCATGACTGTACTAAAGAGATGAGAGGCTTTCACTGGGACCCTTAAACACTTAAAAAGAATCAAATCGAAAGGGTTTGTTTACAATGAATCCACCCGCACATCATTAAAGATGTTACATCAAGCCACAAGTGGTTGTGCTCCAGGCTTTGTGTTTGTATATGTGACGGCGTGTGTTCTGGTTTGTGTGTGTGTGTAGTGTCAGAATACATGTTGAACCTAATGTAAATACTTCCCCCTCTATTTCTTGCTTTTGCTCGCTCTGCATCCTAGGCTCTTTTTCAAACAAATGCTCTCATGATATGTCTTACTGTTTTTATAATTGTTTTTCCAGCTATCAAAAGTCTTTAGTGTTGGTTTAAAACAAGACAAAGAAAAATGTCAACTCGTTTGTTTTAAGTAAATGCATGTCATGGTTTAACAAAACATTTAGTCTTGATTAGGATTTTATATTTTTCCTACCCAGATACATGCCCATTCTTAGGTCTTTAATTTCACCATACTAACCTTAGGCCATTTGAAACCCTTTGACTTGGATTGTAATATTTTTAAAGGAAACTGATAACACAATACTGATGCTAAGAATGTTCTTGATCCTCTCCCAGCTTGGCTCCACTCCATGCAAAGCTCTGCAGCCGTGTCAAGGAAACCAGAAACGGGCACGCCTGACGAGGAGACCGCGTCTGTGGGCAGTAGCAGCAGCAGTCTGCCTGACCAGGGCTACGCTGCCTCTGAAGGCATTGCAGAGGGCGAGGACATGGGCCTGGTCGGCTCTCCATCTGACACCCAACCCACATCCCCGAATGGGAGTTTGTCCCTGGATGGAAATAGCCGACCTGGACCAGAGAGGCTGCTTGGACCAGCACGGGACAATTCCAGTGACAGTGACGAGGGCTGTGCGACCTGGGGATCAAGACACAGGTAGTGAAGAAGAAGTGATAAAAATTACATTAACAAAAGGCACGGAAGTAAGGGTTAACAAAAGTAGGGGGTCAAAGTAGAATGAAGTTAACAAGCAATAACTGTATATCTTTACATAATGTTTCAAGATGATTGGCTTAGGCCCATTAAAGGTCTCCTATTATACTCTTTTTCATCAATATACTATAGGTCTCAGATATATACAAATATGTCTCTGAAGTGTTTGGCTAAAATACCAAACAGATCATGCACTGTAGCATCCCGTAAACCCCTCTGTTTCAGCCCTGTTTCAAAAGTGCGGATTCTCTGTCTGTTACTTTAGATGAAAATAAGGAGCCACGCCCCTCTGCGAGATATTTGGCTAAAAATAACCCACTGGTGCTCTAGGAGGAGATTCAGGTGATAAGGAGGGCGGGGGTTGGTTATTGGCTAATGGCCAAGCCAAAAAATCGTTATGACATCATAAAGTGGCCAAAATCTGATCAGCTCATTTTCAGACAGGTTTTTATATAAATGGATCAGGACAAAAAGTGAGAGAATCTTTTTTCCTGAAACTTTCAGAATCTCTTTACACAGAGGGGACACATGTTTATGTATAAAAGGCATGAAAAAGTGGATTTCGCACAATGGGTGACCTTTAAGGCATCTGAACTGGCCTTGTGATCATATGAATGACTCACAGCTTCTACCTTACTCATTCATCTACCTGGCCTCGTGCTTCAATTTGCTTTCTGCTGACTTCTACTCCTCTTCTTTAAATCCTGGTTGCATGGCAGGTTGGTTAATACATGTGCCAGTCAACATGCTGTGGGTCTGAGTCAACCTAACCACCAATATGTATTACCTGCATTAATAAACATTTATAATTAGATTATTGCATTTGCCGATCAAGTTTAGTTTTACATCTTTATTCCACCTGAAGAATGAACCCTCACTGTTTCAGATGACTACACTATAGAAGTATTTCCAGTGTTTAAACTGCTCTAGCAGAAATAACCAAGAGCAGTTCCCGCAATGTGTTATATTTGAGTTCTAGTCAAGGCTGGCACCCTCAACCTTTGGAAGCTGGCTGACATCGTTATGGTTTCTAGGCCGTTATTCAAAGGCTTTTGTGAGAAATTATTGCAGCCCCAGATCACTTTCCACCTTTTAAGTTGTTGTGAAATGTGCTTGGTAATGTGACCAGACCAGAAACCTGGATTGCTGCTATTACTCAGAGCATTTTTATGAATCCAGGGACTGGCCTGATGCGGCCGGCTGCTCTGTTTTCCAGGAAAACCTTGTTTTCTCAAAATCACTGACATTATATTTGGTTTGGCCTCCTTGTTGCAATTTGTTATGGCTAATATGCCAGTAACTCATGAGAATGCTCTGTTGAACCATTAAAAAGAGTGAAGGAAGTATAAACTGTGGTGATAATATCTTCACGGCTACGTGTTTGAGAGCCAGCAGGCAGCAAAAAAAGTGAAATCCAATTTATTTTAAATATCTGAAACCAACATTTATTTTCATTCTTCAACTGCTGAACTGCATTTAGCCTTTTGGTTTCTGGGGCAGTTTGGGGGAAGTAAGGGAGCCAGATGTAACAACAGCATCAAATAAGCAGCACATAACAGCTGGTGGCTGGATGACTGTTAATAAGAATGATGGGCAGTGCTAGTTTATGGCTGCTCCTACGCACTAATCAGTTTTTTGCATTACAAATGTTTCATGACTCTGCGTGTTTGTTTTCACATGTGCATCCCTCAATATGTATTATTGACACATGTTTTTGTGTTCTATCCTCAGGCACAATGACATCAGTCCACAAGCAAAGTCTGGCAGGTTAAAAAAAAAACATGACCCAGAGCTCACAGCCCAGCTCCATCGGACTTTTGCAGATTTTGAAGCGAACCTTGCAGGTGGGTGAGCATCGCATACCCATAATATTAAACTGGTATATTTTATTGCTTTATTGAGGTGAAGAATATATTACTTCCAAGGCTCTACATACCTTGGAAGTAATATATTCTGCAGTTCAGTAAAGCATTAAACCCGTTGATCATCATAACACTACAACATCACATTTATATATACGTTTATATATGTAGTTTGATGTCAAGTAGATTTGAAATGTTTCACATGACTGGGACTATTTCAAACTGAAGTTATAGCCATGGTAATATTTTTAGAAATAAATCTGTGCCCAAAGTATGATGTATTAACGTATTCCACATTTTCTAGATCACATAGATATAGCTTCAGCAAAGAAGTCTCCTTATACCATGTCCACAGACAGTAATGAGGTGCCGGTGTCCGTAGTGGACATGGATGTGCCAGTCACAGCCATAGATGAAGTACTGGAGGACTATGAACGCCACATTGTAGAGATTGAGACAAAGTCACTAACCAGGACGGCTGGCAGCAAAGGTAGGAAGAACGATATGGAAGAGCTGATACGTTGCCACTGTTGACAGTTGTATTATTATAATATATTTTAAATGACCTTTTCTTATCCCTTCTTATCACAGGTCCAGGCTTTTGTCAGCAGTCCAGTGTGGAGCCACAAAACAAAAACAACAATGCTTGTACAGCTGCTGACAGTAATAAAAGCAGCCGTGCAAACACTAAGCAGCTGCCTCAATCTGAGAAGCATAGAAAGTCTCTTGAGAATAAGTCTATCTCTGAGAAGAAGGAAGGCAAGATACAAGAGACAAAAACTAAAGAGATGCGTGTCACTGATACCAACAGTTTGAAAGAGGAAAAACAAAGAACATCAGCAGTGAAATCCAATGTAGACAAGCAGAAACACAGCAAGCCTGACCCCGTGAAAAGTGACGCTCAATCTTTTCAAGAGAAGAAGCCTGTTTTTCCACCAGCCAGTCAGATATCAGTACTGCCTGTAGAGAGAGATGAAGAGATGCACAGAGTTAGCCAGGGCCGCAGCTCTAATACTTCACACAGTCAAATAACTCGTAACGTCACATCCCGCTTCGGTATGAAAACTTTCACTGTGGTCCCTCCCAAACCTTCTGTTGTGCATGCTTCTATGGAAAAGCCAGCTGTCAAACTAACTGTCGGTGCCATTAAGATTGACGATCAAGGAAACATGGTGAAAGGGGGTACCTCCCGAAACAGAGCCGGTGGTGAGTCTGGACTTAATTCCAGTGAGGGGTCTCCTCTTCTTGGAAAAGCCAAAGCTTTTTGGAGCTCAAACGAAAGACAAGAAAGTTCTGTGCCTCACAGCAAAAATTTCAGTGATAAGGTTAAAGAGACCACAGATGGCCTGAAAAGTAGTCCCGCTGCAATCTCAGTAACTACTTTAAGGAGCAGTAACACTGAGGACCTGAAAACTACTCAAACTCCAGTTTATAAACCTGCAGAGAGGACGCAGCCTAAAGAGATGGTTAGAGAAGAAGCGAAAGAACCAGCAAGAGCCGTCAAAGTTGCAAAAGAAGAGCAGGTACAGGTGGAGAGCAACATCTCAGTGTCCAAAAACAATCACCAGCCAAGTAATTACCCTACACTGCCCCCTCCCATGCTTCCAGACCTGAAGAGAGACCTGTCCTTCCTGAAACCATCCAGGCGGACCTCCAGTCAATATGTGGCGTCTGCCATCACTAAATACACCCCACAGACCTCAGCTAAACCCAGCTCTATCTCTAATGTACATGACTCCTATTCTTCTTCGAAGTCACAGACTGTCGGTTTCCAGAGGTCAGGTCGCTCTATACAAGTGAATCCAAACCAATCCTCCCAGTCATCTTTGTCAGATAATAAGGAGAATCACTCTTCTTCTAAATCCAACCCGCCCGGTCCTACGAGGTCTATGAGCTACCCGGAGTATATTTCTGACTGCCAGAGAGATTTTGCAGGAGTGAGACCGGACAGGGAAGGATTTGGAAGCTCTGTCGGATCCACCAAAGCAAGTTTTAATTCGCTGGAAACAGAAACAGCCAGGAATAGGCTTATTCAGTCTAGTAGGCCAATCCAAAATGACATGAATGCCAGTAATGACAACGGTAATATTAAACAAATTCGTCTGAGAAGCCTCAGCCCTGCACAAAGCAGAACTCCACATTCATCTGCCAAACCTCCCACGGCCCCCAAGACTGTGTCTGAAGACCAGACAACTGTGAGTAAACCCAGTATTGGAATATTTTACTGTTAAACAAATGCTTGACATACAAATAATCACTGTCAATTAGTTATTTACAACTTCTCATCTTGTCTTCAGAACACGAGGGGCACGACCAAGGCAGTCACCAATCTGATACCTGATGCAAAACTCCAGCCTTCTGTCACAGTGACAGACACAAGTGCTTACACAGGTCCTCCACCCGTTACCCTGTTTGGGCCAGTAAAAAAGTTCAGACCAGTGATCTCTAAGTCTGTTGAGAAAGACTCGTCTCTGCATGGCAGCCTGATGGAGGCCCTCCAGACAGGTGGAGCCAGGGACAGGCTCAAGAAGGTGAGATACACATTGTACAGTGCACATGGATGATGGTCGAGGACAGAGCGATTATGATAACGATATGACATTTTGGAAATAATAGAAATGCACTATGTTAACAATTTTGCCATTACAGCTGAAGTTGTTGTCTGGAAGACTATATTGGAATAATAATAATTCCTCTCTTTTTATCTTTTAATTAGCTATCCACTTCTGGTCCCAGCATCACAAAGAAAGCCTCCTATGTAGAGGAGGAGAATGAGAGATCTGCTCTCCTGGCTGCCATTAGAGCCCAGAGCAGCTCAGGGAGGCTGAAGAAGGTAAAACACTCTTAGCTATTTACGCAATATCACCCCATGTCTGACCATATCAAGTGGGTGTGGTAAGGAGCTGAACCACGCCTTTAAAGTCACAGTATGATATGTTTTTTTATTTTCATAATACGTTTCTCATCCACTTTTAACCTCCTTAAATGAATCATTGAATATACCTACATTGCTTATATTATTTGTGCACATAAATAAATGGTCCGACCCAGTGGATGAATCTCATCCCCTTTGTTGATCTTATGACATCTTTGGTATGGTTAGAAATGTCTTGACAACCATTCATTTCCATGGAAGATGGCGCTGAGATGATTCATCATTTTCGTCTTGTGTCACCACCACATCAACATTCTATATATATTTTGTTTATGACCACATTTCTGTAAACTCACTCCACCAGCTACAGATAGAACAGGGATGCTTCTTTTAAATGTTATTAAGAAAAATGTCAGCATGCTAACAAGCTAAAAGATGAGGAACATAAATTAGCATTTAGCATTGTCATTGTTAGCATGTTAGCCTGTAGCATTAGGCTGTTATAAACTCTTAGTCTTTAATAGAGATCAAACACATAGCATTACAGGTGGGACAAGAAGGATGTTTACTAGAAAATGTGACTGCTGAACTTTCTGTATTGTAAGCTAGTTAGCAGCTCACAGAAGGGTGCATGAACCAAGTTATGCAAGCACGGGTGTCTATTTCCATCCCTCTGTGTGGACTGTGAGCTGTGGTTTGCTCTCATGTAAGAAAGAAAGAATGTGGAATGAAAGGGGCAGAAAAAGTGCTTCTGGAGCTAAAACATCTGCGGTTTTATTCTGGAGGTTCCTACCAGAAGTGGAATCCCTGGAATGGTACATGACTAAATCAGACACAAAAACTTCTCTTAGAGAAAAAAAAAGATAAATAAAGAAAACTAAACCACTTTGCACAATGGAGTTACAACAATATATAAATGTTACAATCATAAGTAAAAACATTCAATGCAGAAAGATTAGAACAAATGATGTTTAGATTAAAGAATATGGTTCAGAGGTTGACGTTAGACCATATGTGAGAGCCCCTGTCTATGTTTACATGTCTAAAGTTACCATTGTTCACTCTTTTGTTTCCTACAGACTAAATCTGGGTCTGCTGATGAGCTTGAGAAGTTCAGGACCGTGACATATGAGGAGGCAGGCCCTCCCTCCTCTCCCTCTCCTTCTGTCTTCACCCCACCACCGCCCCCACCAGCACCCATGATGGCACCTCCACCTCCTCCTCCTGTCTTCTTGGCCCAGGGTAGGAGTAGCACTGTGGCAGGTGCTAACGCCTCCATCAACCCTGCCTCGAGCAGGGAGGCTATGCTGGACGCTATCCGCACTGGATCTGCTGCTGAGAGGCTAAAAAAGGTACAAATAACCGGAAACAAAAGTATACATTTACACCAAAGAGTGAAAGTTGTTACATCCTTTATCTACTCTGCATTGTGGGGATTTCAATTCTACAGTTGCTCCATGAAAAGGCAGTGATAAGCGTGTAGACTCTCTTAAATATCACACACGTCACATATGATCAAATATTACCAGAGGCTGCTGGCTTCAAAATCTCAGTTCTGTCTGCAGAAAAGTTAGGGGAATATATAAACTAGTGAAGACATTAAAAATAAAACAAAGAGATTGAAATGTAGCATTGGCACAGCAAGTGATGAATATCGTAAAGATTCCATTTTTCTCATAAGCTTAATTTCACCCATAGAGACTCTTATCAAAGAAGAAAGGAGGGAGACAGACAGAACAGATTGAGACAAGAAAGCCAGACACACAGAAGAAAAAAGGCCTATGATATGAACTAGTGTCCTCTTTCTTCTCACATCTTTCGGTCTGGTTCCTCACGTCTTGCAACGTTCAAAGACACCACTGGCAGAAGAAAGCTCTCCTGCGGTGCAGCAGCAGGGAATCTGGAAACTAATCGCACATAGTAACACGTTCACAGATTCTACTGACAGCCCCACTGTACTGCTGTATGAATATTTTAAAGAAGATAAAGTTGAATTTCAGGTCAGGAGCTGTGTAAAAGTAGAGTTGACTGAACGTTTTCTCATTAATATTTGCATTGTTTTAGTCAGACGAAAAGTAAAACATGTTCACCACATTCAGACATGAGCTAAAGAAAAAGGGTACATATAAAACTTTCTTTAGTTAAGGCATTGGTTCTATGTTTTGCCCACCATACATGAACATTTGCCACCAAAGTGGAGAATTACAAACATGACTTGTTGTGTTCCTTTTAATAGGTCGCTGCGCCCAGAAAGACAGTCCAAGTGAATGGCAGACTGGGAACAATCCAGACAACCTCCTCAACACTCCCTCAGCCATAGGAGGGGACGCCCACACCACCGTAACAAAGGACATATTAACGCTATTAATATATTGTTTCAGGTCGTTATTGTTTTGCCATTGTGCTTTTGCAAATTACTTTTGGAAAACTTGAGTCACATTTTGAGTGGATGCTTTTTGAAAGTTGTGGGGAACCTTATCAAAGGCGTGACACAAATTCCAATATAAAAAATAAGAAAGAAAGAATGGTTTTTACATGCCATCTAGATATGATCGTTTGTTCATAAAGGGTTTCGCACCTCTGACAACCAACCAGGGCCTTATGCTTAAAAGATTTCGTATGAAAGGAGAGTATTTAAATACTACTTCTATGTATTTATGTTGTGAAAGTTGTTCTTAGTAGCCAAACCAATACGATCTCTCTGATAATTGTGTCACAGGTGAAAGGATTGCAGTTAATTCCATGTATAATATCAGTTCTATCAGTTAGCGTTAGCCTGCTGGAGAGAGTTCATGTCCATCTTTACAACATTTCGCAGTTCTTAAACATATCTTGCCATCTGTACTTGAATTCAGTAGTCTTAACTGGAATGTTGTACAAAGTGTGTGCCAATGAAAGCAGATTTAAATGGTTTATGAATTTTTTTTTTTTTTCCTTGATTTTTTCCCCTCAGTTAAGTTATGGATGCCTTAAACTGTTGCTCACTCAGTGTTATGTACATGATGTTTGCTTTAAATATTCTATATAGGATGCAATAAGTTGAATCTGCTGAATTTCCAGATTTCAACTACTTATTATTTGTCTAACAAATTACAAAAACTGAAAACTTAAGTGCATTTTCAAAAATAATGGATATATCCATTGATGATGTTTGATTTTTTTGTTTAAAAGTGTATTTTAATCAGATCTGGTCCATACAGTATGCCAACTTCTGCATTTCTTGGCTCTGAGAAAGAAAAAGATGGTGATGACTGATTTGTGCCTTTTATCGAAATATACTTCTAATGTAGCTTCTAATCATCATTTAGTGCTGCTGTTTAAGATCTATAAAGACATTTTAATGCGTGAGTGGCCTGCAGAAAACATATATTTGTACAGCAGCGATACGATTGACCGTGCCTTTGATGTTAGATCTATTTGAGAAATTAAGATGAACCTTTTCTTTCCTTAAAATGTCAACATTTTTGAAGCACTGTTATGGAAAGATATCAATGGGCAAAGATATAAGTTAACTAACCAACAAGTTACTATGGCGATTGGTCGTAGGAAAGCTGTAGGAAGGCAGTAGTTTAGGTTGCCTTAATTTAGGCACATGGTGTTGCATTCCATTGTGCTCCATTATAAGTTTACAGTGTGGAGTAGCTATGATGGCTATGAGAAACCTAGAGCATTCATATTCAGGTATAAATGCTTGCTGCTGTGGATTGTGAGAAATCTGAGTAAAGGGAGTTTTATAGAGATTATTTTTAATTCATGCTCACCTGTTTTTCCCTGAGAGGGAAAACCTTGAGATATATTTTCTTTTTTCACTAGAAGAGATTATTTCATTCACGCAATAGCCTACTGTAGCATTGTATATTTTGTACACGAGAATCACAGTAAAATATTTGATACAAATCCTCAATAGAGAGCTATTTCACTGATAGTGTGAACATTTTATAAGCTATTGCTTTTTAAGTTTTAAGTGCACATTGTTTTTTGGGGACGGTTATTTTTGTCTGCCTTACTTTTTGATTCAATAAATAATTTTGCAATCAACTCCAAAGTGACTTGCACCTGATATTCCTGTATTTGATCTTTCTACAATAAAAATGTGCCTTTCTTTTTAGTGTCATTCCAATGTGCCTGAGCCTTTTGCAGCAAATATGTATATATTGTAACCTCTCTTTCTCTTTACCTCAATACAAAGGAGCTATATTCCAGTCAGCCACTCATGACCCTGACTCATCACTATGTGGTCACATGAAATGGCTTTCGCAGAACTTCAACCTAACCTCTATTCCTGAAACACTAGTCATTGTGCCTTTCTTCCTTCCCTTAGAATGATGCCAATATCTACATTAGCTGTGCAATCATACGTAAACACAGTAGATACACATATTGGTGGGGCAATTTCAAGTCTTTAATTATAAACAAATGCTCTTTGAATAAATATTCCCTTTTCGTGGCAAAGATGTAACCAGGTAAAATGTAAATGGTGGGATTTTTAAATACCAATGAAGGGCGACTGGTCATTGACTGGGTACTGTCGTAGCAGTGGAATATGTCTGAGAGTTTGTAAGAGTGATCTTGGCTGTAAATACATGCAAAGGACCACAGGCTCTTCTTTTGTGGGTACAAATTCTGCAGTTGATCTACTTTACAAATTGTGTGGTTTCTTGTCTCCCTGTGGGTGTGAGTGATATTTTTGTCGTGAGTCTGTACGTGTGTTGAAACATACGGTTCCAAAACATTTTAAGCTACCGACAATGTAAACAACCTCTAATTCAAGAATTACCAGAAAATCATACCACATAAGACAACAGCAGTTATACAATTTAGGTTTGGCTTTGGTTACGCCTTTATAGACATGTTGGTAAGTTTGTTGCCATAACAGTTTTACGTAGGGCTTGAGGCAATCCACTTTAGTGAAAGCCTTTCCCTCACTGCCTTGACTTCTATTACTCAGCTTTGTTGAAGTTGACTTATGAGTGATGGAGATAGTGAGATCGATCATCAGCAGGGGTTTGTTTTGAATTTGTTTTTACGATGTTAAGCAGTCTACTATATATCTGATCAATCAATTTTAACAAAAGGCCTATGTGTGATGCTGAATGTCTGATGAGGGGAAATCAACATAATGTGTGTTTAGTTTATGTCTCAGTGCAGTCCCGCAGGAAGAATGCTTTGTTGCATGGTGGCACACTGAATATGAGTGATGTGATAATGTGTGTTTGTATGTCTGTGATGCAATGACTGCACAATGTGTGCTCTTTGAGTGCATGTTAACACTGATGGGCCACAGTGTGAGCCCCTTGTTATTCTTAAACCAGATGCATACACACAGGACTGATGACCTTTTGTACTTCAGATTCCCATGGTGTGTTCACATAATTTAAGCTTACCCAAGTCTGAAATATCACATGAAATATGGGAAAAAAGTCAACGCTAGTTCTCCATGTTTTTATTTCTGCCTGAGACTGACTTTTGACTCTGCTGTGGGCTTCAATTCAAGCTGGTGCATGTCACTCCTCCTACATGTTTTATGTTTCTCCAGTTTAAATTACAATAACCCACTAGGTGAATGTACACCTTTTGCTGTCAGTCATATACACATCAGAATGTCTTATGCAATATCCTCACAAGGCTCATAAGTACAACAGTGCTCCAAGGTTACTCTGGTGCAATGAGATTTGACACCCCGTTGGGCAATATGCATACTTCACAGTGTTTTTATTTGTGATTGTGCACGTCAGAGCAGGGCATTATTACCATGTGACTACTTTGGTTTACCATTGATGTCCTTAAAGGATCTTATGGTAATAATCTTAACCGAGCTTACATATACAATACAGTAACCTTAGCCCTTATTAAGCCAGTTAACAAATACGATTACCATGTTTATATGAAAGGCTGAAGCTGAATTCAAGTTTGTTTAATTTTTATTAACATGGTCCTCAGTAAACAACAGTGTGCATAACACTACCATCTTACCTAGATATTCCTCAAAGCCCCCCTATTTAACCTTATTTAAACCTGGGCCGACCAAAGTCAAGCCATTAATGTTGCTTATGTTTGTTGAATGACTCAACATTAATGTTCAATGGGTTTAATTTCTTACATAAAAGTGTATTTAAAATAACCTGTTGCCTAAAAGAGTAAAGTATAATAAACTGAAGTATGAATTGAACCAATGTTTTATGCTAATTGTGTTAGGGCTGTTAAAGTATTCTTAGCATATTTTAAAGGGTGTTTATCTTCAAAGCGAATGAAAACTGCGAGGTAAATTAGTAGGCCTATAATCATTGTCACCAATTCTATCAATATAATTTCTAAATACCAGTAAGATTTAGAGGTTGTATTATATTTTCCATGAAAATGAAGTTATGCAACAACTTGATTTAGGAGAAAGGTAAGAGAAGAACAATTTTCTATTGAGCAACTGCTTGTCTTCCTTAAAAAATATTTGGTATCGGTTTTATATGGGCTAAGATAACTTGAATATATAACAACCTGGTCAAATATATATTCTTATAGAGTAGGCAACGCCCTCTTTAATTCGCTTTATTTCACTTTAAAGGTACAGATAGGCTACTATGAACAGCACACACTGAACTGAGCTCTTGAAAAAACAGCAGAATCTTCTGAACACGCCCTTATTCCCATGAGACTTGAACGCCGCATTAATCACCTCACTTGTGGGCGTGGTCTGTTCTAAGGGGGAGGAGTTGTTTGAGAGCTTGTGTGTGCGTGTTTTTGTGCGCGCGCGTGTGTGTGTGTGTGTGTGTGTGTGTGTGTGTGTGTGTGTTTGTGTGTGTGTTTGCTCCCCGCCCGACTGTATGAGCTGCCTACAGTCTTCTTTGCGGCCACTTTTTTCGCCTCCTCCTCCACCTTCTCCACTTCCTCCAGCCTCTGTCTATCTGTCCAGTCCGGGAATGTTGACCACCGTGGCCTGATCCATCCAACGCCGCCGAGTGTCCCTCTTCTCCTGACTGCCACTCCGTGTTCGTCTCTGAGGGTCGTAGCCTGCCTCTGGTTATAAGGTGAGTGCATGTTACCGGATGAAGACGCTGTTCCCATGCCTCTTGTTGGGGGGTGGGCATAACAAGTCCGCGGGGAGTTGGCATTAGCGCGTGTAATAAAAGTTTAATATGCTGTTGTGATTATGTTTTGCGGGTCTGAACACATGTGCGCACTGCGCGTTAACCGCCTCGCGGGACCGGTCTGTGCCCTTCTCTCTGACAACGTAGCGGCCAGTTATTGAACTTTGGAAACAACTTTATTCATCGGGTCAGGCTGTTGCATTCAGCAATATTTGCTCTACTCTATCTTTTCTAGTGGGACACTTCCACCGTGCACTGTTCCGGGGTTAGTTTTTCTGAGTCTCGTGCACCTTGCTGCACCTTTCTCAACCGTTACTGTGATTCGAGCGTCTCATGGCATGGGCAACACTATTTTGATCCCTGCCTTGTTTACGATTGCGTAACAGCAGTTACACTACAGTGGCCCATAGCCTACTTTCTACCCCGTTGGACTCCAGCCCCCCCCCCCGACCCATTCACAGACTCAATTCTGTGAGAGTTCCGCCAGTCTCGTCTTATCGCCTTATCCTTTTGGCAGCATTTGCTTTGGGGGCGGGGAGTGGGAGAAAGAGGCGTTTTCCCAGGGTTACTAGCCCTACTGCAGTGGTTTCCAAAGTGGGCTCCAGGGCCCCACAGAGGGTTCTTGGGTGGGTTCCAGGGGATCCTGGTAAAGTGAGGAACTGAGAGGTTTTCAGTTTTTGGAGCGAGCACAGTAATGCAATAAGTAGATGTTTGTAATTACTGAACTGACTATAACAAGTGTTATCAGTGCACTTGTTAAGCAGCTCTGGAGTACTGAATGAATATAAGTTCAAGAGCGCTCCCAGAGGGAGCGTGTTGGGAAGTCTTATCAAACTGAAGTGGGTTTGATGTGAAAATATTTAGGAATCTCTTGGATACTTATCTCCCTTCAAGCTGTCACTCAGACAAATGCTGTAAATGCATTCTGTAAGTGCACCACTAGTTTATTGTTAGATTGTTTTAAATGATAACTGGAGGTAGGAAGTGTGTGGCGCAGTGGATTAGTGCGTTGGTGTTCGGATCAGGGGAGCACAGGTTCAAACCCCACTGCAGTCAGCATGTCGTTGTGTTCCATGGGCAAGACACTTCACCCCAAATTGCTCCTGTGGGGATCGCCCACAGTACTAAGTATGTAAGTGGCTTTGGATAAAAGCGTCTAACAATTAACATGCAATGTAATCTCATATCAAGTCAAAATACGTTCGATATTGCACGTCGCGGGTATGGAGCGGGTCTTGAAAATCAGACCCGTGCAGGACTCTGGCGGGGATGCAATGTAGACAGGTATAAATGCAGATCATCCTCTGGCTGCAGCCTTGACCGGTACTTGCGTTTGATCAAAGTCAATGCGGAAAACCCGCACTCACACAGGTAGGAGGAGGTGAAGGGAATGAGCACTTTTTCAGCATTTTTGGCGAGTTGGGGGAACTCTGTCTCCATAGACAGCCAAAAGTGTGCAAGTGACACTTTACTCATCTTTTTCTCGTTCTTTTTTTCTCACGCTGCGCCTCCCCTGAAGCTCTCTGGTGCCCCCCAGAGAGGCGCGCCTCACACTTTGAAAACCGCTGATCTAGACCAACTTTATATGTAAAAGTCTCGAGAAAGCAACCCTTCATAGATCTAAGATTTAATCCGTCCTGTCTTTTAGGCATTCTTCCAAATC
The DNA here is from genome assembly GCF_949606895.1 of Notothenia rossii. Lineage (NCBI taxonomy): Eukaryota > Metazoa > Chordata > Actinopteri > Perciformes > Nototheniidae > Notothenia > Notothenia rossii. The sequence goes on from NC_136905.1 coordinate 25,467,627, forward strand.
AATTTCTTTATTGGCTGCATGCAGCTTCTGCAGAAAGTTGCATAACCAACCGGATTTATGATTCTGGGAACTATCGATGTTGGCCTGTAGGTTTTGAATGCAGATCAGGTTTCTCATTGAAAAAGTGGAGTTGCGGATGAAGGAAGAACATAGGGACTGATATAAATGCTAAGACTTTGTAAGTAATGCATCCCAAATCTGTCCTGTCAGAGTAAGCTTTCTTGGGAAAAACTAGTTGAAATGCTGAGATAACATTATCTCTTTAATGGTTAAAGAGTGTCTGGTGGTTTTGAGTCCATGTAGGCATTAAATACATACTGCCTTAATTACTATTTGGTTAATTAAAACTCTGTATACCTTAAAGGTCCCATGACATGCTTTTCCGGTTATTACCCGTCGCCTTGTGTGATATGTAGCTCTTTCTGCATGTAAACGGTCTGCAGAGTCAAAAACCCTCAAAGTACACCCTGTTGCGAATACAACTCTAACACAGAAAATACCTGTCTATGCTGCCCCAGAACCCCTCGTTGGAGATGTTTCATTTTTCAATTTTTTTCTTATCAAATGGACCAATCCACGGAGCCATTATGTTACGTTCCTCACACACACACACTCAATCTTTTTCTCAGCTTCAGCTCCGCGGATTTCTCAGCCTGAGACGGCAGGACACGGCGAGGCTGTGAGTCTGTGTGTGAGCACACACACAGACTCACAGCCAGACTGGCTGCGGGTGTGTGTGTGTGCTGGGGCTGGGTTTCGCTGTGTCCAGCAGCAACCAGGAAACCACACCAGTAAGCCAGCTCACACTGTCCGCTCCTCGCAGCAGCGAGCCTCGCAACGTCCCGCCAACACGGCACCCAGACCCCACGCAGCATTCTCATCTGTTTGTAATTACTGGTGTAATTTTCTTGTTGCTAACATTGTAACACATAATCACTGATGTTCCGCTGTACCGGTGGTGGACTCATCAGAGCACAGCGGGCTCACAGGGAGGGGGGGGCAGGAGCTCCAACAAGCCGTTGAGGACAGAGAGTGAATACACATACTATACAGAGATGCTGTATGAAAAACCAATTTGAGTTTGGAAATTTGCACAGTATAAATCTGTTCTAGTAGACCTCAACAATGGAATTAGGATCAGTAGAAATGGCCATGTCATGGGACCTTTAATGTAACCTCATCAAAACTTTTCAGAGTAAAGACAAGCAAAGCTCAGTCAGCAACCTTTCTGGAGTCACTAAAGCCTAACACACAATCTGTCCAACTGCTGATACTCCACTCAACCTGGCAACCTGCTCTGGAACATGTAGATACACAAACGGCATGGCACTCTGAATGCAGCATACAGTCTAAAACATGTTAGTTGTCTTTTCAAACATGTCTTTTTTGACACTCTCCCATTCATAGCCAAAGAAGATTTCTCTTTTTCTTTTCCCCTGGCCATTATTTCTTGCCTTCTTTCATTTAATTATGTTGTGGTCACATCTCTGTGCACATGGCAACCGCTCTTGCTGCGGTTTCTTTCACCCCCTCAGCACCAGTCCTGCTATTTCAAGTCTATGCTCAGTAAGCACAGGCATGACGGGGCATGAACTCTGCAAGACTACAGGCTGCCAAAGGCTGCTGACTGCACATATTGCACATAATTATACTTACAATAAGCTATACTCAACTTGCTCTAGGATACAGACCTGTGTCTTTCGTATTTTGAGAAAGTCTTAAGCATCTGTGTTGCGTAACCATAACCAAAAACCCGAGCTTCACTTGAAAAACAAGTCCTTTTATTGATATACAAGTGCAGATAAGATTTGTTGCCCTGTTTTCCCTTGAGTGTATGCTTATAGTTTCAGCTGCCAGCCATGGGGAAAAGGGGCAGTGGTATCCTATTAGCTGGTATTGGTGGTATAAGAGCTTGGGGTCGTGCTCCAGGCAGCATTCCATTGGGTCTTGCGTCAACCAGCAGTCAATCAGCACTAGGGTTATGCACTGTTAATACCCCCTCCCTGATGTCATGACACAATCAACCCAAGCCTGCTGGGGGGACCTCAGCACAGTTCATGTCTGTTGACTCTTTCTGCCTTGATCTAAAATAAAAGCAACTTGGTTCCACAAGTTAACAGTCCTTAAGACTCATGTGTCCATATTGACATTAGAGCCCAATTACTGTTTTATGTCCTTGTTTTCTCCATTATAACCGCTGAGTAAACGTGTTTTGCTTTGTAAGGAGTCATTTCTAAGAATCTAAAGCTTTGCCAGATGAAACATTTTGTGGTATTATTCTTCTTCCTGGGTGTGGCTTAACCATACCCAAATGGACCAATCCCCCATCTTCCCCAATTTTCATACTGTAAATATGGACCTATACAGACCCAATTCTCACTGCTTTCCACTTGTGACCTAAGGTGATGCAATGCTTGCTTGTTTAACCATTGAAGTGTACAGTGGGTTGGGTTTCTCACTGTCTGTTATTGGACCAAATGTGGCTGAAACACCAGCCTGTGTGAGAGGCAGGAATGTTGCCTCCATTCTGTAAGTAACAGAACACCTGAGGGAGCACATGCTCGTGTGGGTGCAGGTAATGTGGTGTGGACACACAGTGATGTGCCAGACCAAATGATCTCTTTAGCACATATGTACACACTTTTTGCCCCGATTCCTATTGTACCATATATACCAGCTGGAATCTGCAATGCAAAATGAAAACAAAACATGGTTAGTTGGCTTTGCTGGATCTGATACCTTATGATTAAAAACATAAGGGGCTTTTCCCCCCTAGAAAAATTCCCACTTCAGGAACACAGCAATTTATTTTCTTGAGTCGTAGCACTGTCCTAAACCTCATTCTGATTCCCTCTTACAATCACTTAATCACACACCATGTAGGCACTTATTTTGTCATACATAATGGCATTTTTCTTCCCTCTGGTTTTCTGGTATTATACTCAGACTTAGAAGCAATATCAGCCAGCCAAGTTTGTTAGCATTCCTAAGAGTAAGTAGGTAAAATAAATCCTGTACCAAGTGGTCACATAGAACTTCTGATACTACCGTAGTTAAATGGTTATCTACAAGGTCACTTTTATTTGGGTTTGACACTTCCTCTTGTTTTAGATGTTAATGATGCAATACGACAACACAGTGTTATGGTGCTTAAAATGAGGTCATAAGGCCGAGGAGACCAGTGTTGGGCAAACCACTAAAGTAAGGAGGGAAAATGCATTTATTCATCTGCATTCTTAGAAAAAGTTACCGTTTTTTAATGACTAATATGGACTATTATGACCTGTTTGTATGGAGAGTTATTTGCAGAACATATGGCTAGTTGGCCTTTGGCTGTATCCTTTGCGATGTGTTCAAGTGCTACTTTTTGCTCAAGATGTAGGGCGACCTGCCATTTTGCTGTGTGTAGCACAAATGCAACAGTTTTGTGCATTTTACAGCATCAGTCATTTAAATACAATATGTGCTACCAACAGTTGTAGTAAAGATGGCATCATGAGAAGGCATATCCATCTAATGCAGCCCTCCGGACCACCATTACTTGTGCACAAGAACAATTGGTCCCAAGCTCCGTTCATTCATCATTCTATGCCATTGCATAAGACCAGTTCTCCCAGGCAGCCCAATGAAATCCTCATCCAATTAGGAACTGTCTACTTTTCTAAAAGGCCTTTCTCCCATAGACTGGTGCTATTCACCCTCCCCCGGCATGACATCAGGCCCTCTCTTATAGCCCCACTTTACGCTGCTGCTCTCAAATAATGAAAGCTGCCAATTAATGACTAATCAACATGTGCAACAAGCAGATCCAGTGAGGAGTGACTACCATCTAATCTGCTTATTAAAACAGAATACAGAGATGCTCTGTTCAACTCTCGCTCCCATTTTTCACTTGGAAGAACAATAGTTTTGAGCCGTGGTCAGGGTTGTTGGTTAGTGTAAGACCATTATTATTACCGTTATTTGACTATTTTTAAACTGTTTATTTAGTTGTATGAAGACCTAATTCTGTCCAGTTGTTCATTGGTGTAATCCAACACATTTGCATATATACATTTTAAAGGCTGCCTAGAGAGGTGAGGACTGGTGGGAGTCTGAGGGGGAATCACCAGCCCAGAGAATCTATAGGTCGCCTCGCAGTAGGACGTTTTGATAACTCACAGTGTCCGGCTAAATATTCTCACTTAAGCTGTTCGGTTAGTTTACACATATACAGTAGAATAATTGACCTCCCCTCTCGAGGGGTTGGGTTACGGTCAGTACATTCACTTCAATGGGCTCTCCACAAGTACCCAGACACAGAGTTGGATCTGTGCCCTTTCTTCAATTGAGACGCTGTTTATGTTCTCGACTGGAGCAGTACTGGCTGAGGATGGGGGTCGGGGGGGGAAGAGGGAGGTAGCTATTTGGTTAAAGCGCACCATTATCAGTGGGAATCAGTTGGAATTGATATTGACAGGTGTGGTACTGAAGGGAGGGTCGTGAACAGTGTCAGGGATTGGTAGCGTAGAGTGTGAATTCAAGTAAGTTGCCTTTAGGCTGTATTTACCAAACTCTTAGCTAATAGATACTAAAACGCTCCATAGAGCTCATGGGAATTGCATTCACGGAATAATTCCCACCACAAGGGTGTCTTCAAATCATACGATTGAGTAAAGCATCATTTAAATGTGTCTTTTTTTTTAACAAGTCATGTAAACACCATGTGATTGACATGCTCTGTTCCGCCCCTCAGCTATCCTGTATCCTCCTTCACAACTAATTCCACCTGTGATTGGTCTATGGCAGTGGTTCTCAAACTTTTTCTGTCATTCCCCACTTTGAACAGGTGGGCCTTTTCAAGCCCCACCTGTTCCTCATCGCTCCAATAAAATGGTAGGCCAAGCTTAAAATTGTCAACTGTATCGTTCTATAACAGGGGTCTCCAACCTTTTTTAGGATGAGAGCTACTTTCAAAAAATAAAACAATTTACTACTTTTACTCCTCTTTTTTATTTTTTTTGCACTGTATATATTTAGCACATTTCATTGAACATTATTATATGCTTACGTTTGTGTGCTGTTTGGGTCTGTGGGACCCGTTTTCAATGTTAACTAAAAGAAAATGTATGCAATTTAATTATTTTAACCTATGTGGGGGTGGACCTCACATCCTCTAGGGGGGTCCTCACCTCCTCCACGGGGGGACCTCACCTCCTCTAGGGGGGTCCGGGGGCATGCACCCCCGGGAAGATTTTTTTTTTAATGTTGAAGTGAAATGCCTCAATCTGGTGCACTTTGAGCAAAAAATGAATTTATGGATACAGCTCTCAACACACTGAAAGGGAGCTGTATACTTTTCAATAATCCAAACATCTTTAGAATATGATCAAAACCAATAACAAATAATTTAAACTTGTTTATTCTTATCTTATGTTACCTAGTTAGCATTCTTTCTTTTTATTTATGCATATTTTACTAATCACTCCCCTTTTAAACTTTTTTATATTTTTTTACTGTCCTATAGCACACATTGGAATGATTTATTACTTTATGTTTTACACCTAGGCTATATTAAATAGGTAAATGTGTGCTCTCTCTAGCTCTCTCGCTCTCTCTCTCTCTCTCTCTGTCTCGCTCGCTCACAGAGGCTGTGTGCTCCTCCGTGGCGATGACGGCTTGCGTTAAAAAATTATAATAAACATAGGCCTATTTGTAAAGTGGGGGGACATAAACGGGATTTCGAAAAGGGGCACGGTTAAACTCCTGTTGAAGTGGTGAGGTGCCACTCCACATTGCTTTTCTTCCCGACTGCAACGCTGTAAATGATTTTGGTTTCAGTTGTGTGTGTGTGTGAGCAGGCTCGGATTGGCCATCGGGAGATTCTGGACTTTTCCCGGTGGGTCGCTGCCTTTGGTGGGCCGCTGGCTCTGACATAGGTGGGCCGTGGACTTTCACAGCGCCGCTGCGCCGGTACCGCACCCGCCGCCGCAAACATCCGCCGTTGCGAGGCTCCGGCGGATCCGGCGCTGTGAAAGTCCACCGCCGTTGCGAGTCTCCGGCTGTAACAGTCCACTAACGCCCGCGAGGACCCAGGTTCGATTCTGGCCTGAGGTCCAAAAAAGTAATCTTAAACATTTTTTTTTTTTTTTAAACTCCCATTCATCGCGTACATTCGCGACCCACCTATCACATTTCTGCCGTCCCACACTTTGAGAAACGCTGGTCTATTGAGGTGACAGGCTGCTCTCTTCTGGCTCTGGGTTTCGGACTTAAAATGTATCAAGTTTAGAGCTAGAGTTGCAGAGGGTCATACAAGCACCAGCTGCCTGCTAAATAACCATCTGGCTTGTAGAGAAACATTTACCAGAAACCCCTGTGTTGAGATTTAAAATACCTGTTTTTTAAATAGTGTCTGGGGACTTTGGCGAAACATGGATAACAGCTTCAAATCCCGGTCGGAAAGTCAATGTTGATGGATAAATACCTCATTGAACATAACTTCCAACTATCCACACTCTCACTTTATCGGATTCATGAAGGGTAGTACGTTTCAAACTACTACAAAGTAGGGATGGGCGATATGGTCTCTAAATGATATCGCGATATTTACTGATTATATCGCGATATACGATATATATCGCGATATTCTGAAATGTACTCTAAAACAAATTAAAAAAAATATTTAACCCCTTGATGTTTACAGTCACGCCAGTATGATGATTCTAGTAGTCCCTGCAACATATGTCTGCTTTAAAAAAATCGACTAATAATGAAGAAAATTAACACATTTGTTGCAATAGTAATTTATGCACTAACTACATTACTACTTGTACTACAACATTTGAATCATCAGTTCTTCCTCATTTTCCTCAATTGTTCATATTTGGTTTATTAAAATAAGGATAATGTGGTCATTGTTCAAAAATGTCTGCTATTATTATGAGTAGTATTATTATTATTAGTATAATGCGCTTTCTGTCTTCCTGTCATTATCAGGAGTTAGACATGTAATGGCTATGTATTAGATTAGACTAGAACCATCATTATCCTAAACTGCTGGGACATTTCCCTAAAGCTAATACCTTTTATATTTTCTACTCTTCACTTACTTGTCTGCATAGGTCGCAATTGATGTACAGAGCCGACAGAAGACCTTGTTTATATTGGCATCATATTGAGAGGTGCAGTAACGCGTCCTAAAACCAGGAAGTAAGCTGCTGGTTCCCTCGACAAAAAAGCAATGGGATTTCTCCATAGGGTTTTGAAAATAGCTGGAAATAAGGTCTGTGGAAAACAAACCTGTCTGATAAATGCACGTTTTGTTCAGCCGGATAATATCCACATGTCTTCCCTACTTTTATAATTTTCGAATAATAAATCTAATCGATAGATTATAAAAGGGTTTTAGGACGCGTCACTGCACCACTAGAAAACAACTCCATCGATCAAGCTGGCTGAAACTTTCTCTCCCTCTTCTTCTCATGCTACCTGTCACTCTCCTTTAACTCCTCCGGTGACTTTCTTTTATTTGAAGATAGTTTTTTGCCCGGCGCTCACGGGCAAATGGGAGCCTGCTCTCGCTGGCTCCGCAGTAAACAGCTGTTTGCTTTTCACCCAACAACGACAACCGCCTCACGAAACGCTATGGTGTAGCGTTAATAAACGAAACAATTTAACAACATTTCTTGTCAAAATACCTATACCACAGGACCATTTTTTTTTTTTAAGCAATATTTTTAATGGCCCGAGCGGGCAAGTGGAAAGTACATTATGATGGCCCGGGGTGTCTAAATAGTGCTTCAGAGCCAGCGGGCCATTTATAATGTTGAGCCCTGCTCTCTGTCACTGTGCATGTGTGTAATGTTTGTGTGCAAGTTAGACGGGGCCTGCGTGTGTGACTGTGTCTATGAGGGAGAAAGGAAAGCTCATTTTGGCCGCGGCGGGAAATTGATTTGACAACATAATACTCGATGTTCACGATGTGGTCATTTACGACATCGCATGTAGTGCAATCCACGATGTATCGTGTAAACTCGATATATCGCCCAGCCCTACTACAAAGTGATGCCCGAGCTGCAGTGGGATTCCACAGATCACACAGGAGCCAACACAAATGTGGCAGGCGTGGGACGTATTTCATCTTGTGCAGTCAGCCTCTTTATCAAGGATGACATTTCATATACTAAAATAGGAAGGCCTGTGAATGATTAGTCTAAGCATTGTATGTAAATGAACCCGGCTTCCAGTAAGCAATATGCAACCTGCCAAGAAAAGATATGCACCAAGGATATTACAGTAACCATCTTAGAAAAGGGACATGACCCATGATGTTACATGTATACACGTTTCCTTTACCATGCCTCAAGCTGCCATTCTTTACTTGAATGGCATTTATTTTGGATCAAGACTAATAAACATATCTTATAAAAAAGCAAAGCTTCTCTGTTTAATTTAATTTAATTTCAAACCTTTATTTAGACAGATTGGTCCCTTAAGATCATCGATCTCATTTACAAGGGAGACCTGCATCATTTAGTTCCACATGAAACATAAAAACAACATACAAACAAACAACAGAGGATATCATATTTACATATTCAACATTTACAAATACCCAGAGTGTCAGAAAGTTTTCATTTCATTTAGACGTGCCTTCAATACATTCAGAGAAATAAAAATGCTCAATTTCAATTTTGCCTGTTGACTGTTCCAAGCAAGTGGAGCTGCGGACATAAAAGCTGTCTTAACTAAGACAGTCCTTACTCTTGGTACATCTAACAAGACTATATCCTGCGATCGCAGACAATAGCTGCTTGCAACTTTCTGCTTTATCAATGAACAGATATAATACGGGAGTTTGCCCAACATAGCTTTATAGATAAAAGTGTACCAGTGACTGAGCCTCCGTACAGTGAGTGATGGTAAACCAGTGTACAGTGATGAGTAAGTGCTTTACAATTTGTGACAAATCTCAGAGCACTATGATACGCAGCATCTAGTTTGCTCAGGTAGTTGGCAGGTGCATTCATATACATCAGATCACCATAGTCCAGCACAGGTAAAAAGGTCACAGTGACTAGCCTTTTCCTGGCCTCAAGCGAGAAACAGGACTTATTCCTGAAAAAGAAACCTAGCCTAACCCTCAGTTTTTTAAGCAGGTTATTGACATAAAGTTTAAAAGAGAGACAGTCATCAAGCCAGATACCAAGGTATTTGTGACAGGCAACAACTTCAAGTTTTGTTCCTTGCGTAGATACGATATCTAAAACAGGCTCTGGTGTCTTTTTAGCTTTTGAAAAGAGCATTATCTTGGTTTTATCCACATTTAAAAAAAGCTTTAGTTCAGAGAGCTGATTCTGAATAATGTTAAAAACAGCCTGTAATTTAACAACTGCCTCCTGAATGGAGGGACCTGCACAGTACATCACGGTATCGTCCGCATAGAAATGTAAAGTAGCTTCATCCACATTTTCACCTAAACTGTTGATATATACTGTATGGAGAATAAAAGTGGACCTAAAACAGAACCTTGAGGAACACCATTAGCAATGTTTAACCACTCAGAAGACAGCCCATCAAAGTGAACACATTGGGACCTTTCAGAGAGGTACCGGTTGTTCACAAACCACCCCACTGCATGGCTGGATATGCCAATACTGAGTAGCCTCTGTTTTAAAACGCGATGATCAACGGTGTCAAACGCTTTGGAAAGGTCAATAAACAGAGCTGCACAACTCTGTTTATTATCTAGCATACTAGTAATATCATTTACCACTTTCATTGTTGCAGTGATGGTGCTATGTTTCTTCCTGAAGCCTGACTGATGTTTAGACAGGATATCATTTATACATAAAAACTCCTTTACTTGTTCACTCACAAGTCGTTCGAGCACCGTAGCCAGAACTGACAATTTAGAGATTGGCCTATACTTATTTAAAATAGTTGCCTCCCCTCCTTTCAGTAGAGGCAGGACATAAGCAGACTTCCTTACTTTTGGAATTGTATTTGTGCTGAGGGAGAGGTTAAAAAGAGAAGTAAGAAGTGGAGCAATAAAATCTGCAGCTATCTTTAAAAAGAAAGGTTCTACGTTGTCCGGGCCAGCCGGTTTCCTAGGATCTAACTTGGATAAAGCTTCATGAACAATACCAACAGTTAAAGGAGTAAAACTGAAAGGGTTTTCCAGACCACATTGTTCAGAGTCAAGGACTGGAGCGTTCACAGAAGCAGAAGCACAGTCAGTAACAGAATCAAACAGAGAGCCACAAGAGACAAAATGCTTATTAAAGCAATTTAGCATAGTAGCCCTGTCTGATATAATGCCAGATGCTGTGGTGAGGCACGGAGGTAGCTCATTTGGGATATCACCAGTGGAAATCGATTTTATGGCTTTCCAAAATTTCCTAGGATTATTCAGGTTTTCTGTGGTAACTGACAAATAGTACTTTGACTTAGCACTTTTGACATGTGAAGTGAAGCTATTCCTTAGCTGCCTAAAGCGTAGCCATTCTACCTTTGAGCCTGATTTCCTAGCCTTTGCCCAGGCATTGTTTCTCTCATGAAGGAGACTTGACAGTTCAGCTGAAAACCAGGGATTGTTTCGTCCCTTCACTCTAAATTTACGCAGAGGTGCATGTTTATCTATAATTTTCATAAAACCAAGATAAAAATAAGACCATGCAGTTTCTACATCAGCACACAGATCGATTTTTCCCCAATCAAAATCAAACTGTAATCAAATCTGTAGGTTTTGCAAAAATGTTCCTTGTTAGATGGGGCAGAGGGGTTTTACATAGAACACAAGGGACCAGGGAGTGATCAGCCTCCCTACAGGAGCTGGCCATAGTCATAGGAACTCCTGTAGGAGCACTATGAGATAGAAAAAACAGACCTGTGCGGACCTCTGCCCCAGGGTGTAGAAGATAAAACACTTTGGTTCCTGACACGACCTGACCCCTAGAAGCATAAGAAAATGCCCTTGTGACCTTATGATACCTAAGTACTAGGAAGCTTACAATCAGTGTGTGTTATGTATGCACAGACACAGTCACCAGTTCTGCCATATGTTCCTCACTTTTGTTTCAACACCACGCACCATATCCCTGGCTGGCTCACAAATCAATCTATTTGAGGTCTTGCTATATTGCACATGTTTTTTTCACCGAGTGCCCTATATGGAAGGAATGTGCTCTCTGCATTCCAAAGATGACTGAGCAGAGCTGAACAGCCCGGTGTTAAGCTATGTCCAGTCCAATCAGCTGAAGGCAAGTTGACTGGGATGAACACATTTTACAAATATATACAGAGGGAATATAGTTGACACAGCTGCACAGATGAGATGTACAGATGCTGCCATTCAGCACTTTTGAGTTTGGGTTTGAGGCTACATTTGTAAAATAGGATCACTTTATTCCAAAATGTAAAGAGAAAAATGTTTTGCCGAGTTTTTTTTACAGATTTGATCTGTTTAATTGAAAATCAAATCATGAGTTGTCTGAATTAACAATGACTATATGCACGTACATGCACAACATATTTAGGTTTTTCCCTTTAATCCAAAAAAAGACATTAATTTTGCATGTAAATACTAAACAATAAATGCCTCATCACTCTGACTATTTTTGTCCAGAAGGCTCCGGCCGGAGACACATGATACCCGTATCCATATCAGTAAATCCCCATTAGTGGTAGGAAATGCTTCTGCAAATCTTACCGTGCATGCGTACTTCCTGAGAGTGCATGCTGTACATTGGAAACCCTATTTGGTTGAGTTGAAAGTCTTCTAATCCAACAAGTTACACAGTAAAGACACGGTAATCCAGTTTTTCTATTGTTCAAAATAGATACTCTAGTAATAGCTTTAGCGAAGGCAGAATGGCTATCATGAATCTACATAATCCTTCAATACCTAGACCACAATGCATGATTTTATTCAGTAACACTGAAGTTGATTGAAGGTTTAAAGGTCCCATCATATGCTTTTCTGGTTATTACCCGTCCTCTTGTGTGTTATGTAGCTTTTTCTGCATGTAAACGGTCTGCAAAGTCACAAACCCTCAAAGTACACCCTGTAGCGAGTAAAACTCTAACACAGAAACTAGTGTCATTTTCTGGTTGCTAACAAACGCCATTTTAACACATAAAACACACATCAGAGCACAGTGGGCTCATAGAGAGGGGGGGCAGGAGCTCCAACAAGGCATTTAGGACAGAGACTGAATACACATAATAATAATAATAATAATACATTTAATTTCAAAGCGCTTTTTCAGGTGCTCAAAGACGCTTTACAGTGGTGATAAAACGAGATAAAATAGAATAAAAAAATATTAAAACAGCAACACAACATAATTCACAAATGAAAAGCCAATCTGAAGAGGTGTGCTTGGGTCAGTGTTTCGAAAGTACTTTACAGAGATAATGTATGAGAAAACCAATGTGATTTTGGAACATTGAACAATGTAAATATATTCTAGTAGACCTCAACAATGGAATTATGATCAGTAGAAATGGCCAAGACATGGGACCTTTCAATCTGACAACTTTTTCTTCCTACTCACACTTACTAAGCAATTGAATGTTTCTGGATGCCCGCTAGGGCTGTGCAATGAATCGTATTTTCATCTCAATTACGATTTTTCTTGCAACGATTACGAAAACAACGTAATCAAAATTAAACTATTATTTTGCTGCATTCCCTTTCGCAATGATGCTCTCAATTTGTCTTGTGTTATACATCCTGCCCGCGCGTGCGCTTTCGCCCTTCCCTAAAAGCCCTAGAGTCAAAAGTTGACTCTAGGGTACAGTCAGCTTTTACTAACCACTATTTCCGGTTTCCGGATAAGGGGTTACCAAAATAAGAGCACTGCGGGTAGCAGTATAAATAAACATTACAGGTTGTTAGTGACATTAGTTATCATATTTATATATGTTTAGTAGGTTGTGGAAGTGCGCTCCAAAATATTTGTTGATTTTTATTGGTATTTATTATTTTGTTATTAGTTATTTAAATGTAGATATAAATAAATAAAGTTTTTTCAGTTTAGTTATACCTAAAGTTCAGGGTAATCAACCGTTAAAAACATACTGTTCACATTTTTTTTAAAAAGTTAAATAAATGGATGTTTTCAAAGTCAATGAATAATCGTATTTAATAATCGTGATATCAATATTGGCCAAAATAATCGTGATTATGATTTTTGTCATAATCGAGCAGCCTTAATGCCCGCTATAAATATCTCTCACTATTTAGAATGTTTTCCCATTTAGGAAAGGACATATATATATATATATATATATATATATATATATATATATGTATATATAGTTCAGATGCCTCACAGAAATGTATGAGGTTGGCACTCACTGTCACTAGACGGCTGACAAGTAAACAGAGAGGTAAAGAGAGAGACAGGCAGACAGACGGAAATGCAATCCGAAACAGAGTGACAGGTTGAAAGTTGAGACAGACAAACCAGACCAACAGGCTGGCAGACGGGTCAAAAAACCTAACTGACTCCTAAGTTTACAACACATGTTTGGACGTGCAACTCAGAAGACACCTTTTATTTCAAGTTTGACCTACAAACCTGAGGTTAAAAGTTTAATATTTCCATTTCCACTCTAGGTATTTTTATTGGACTCCTTGGAAAAGGCTCCCAGAATGGAACCTAATAACCTTTTACTAAATATAGGAGGAAGTTGTAGCCTAAATATGTAGTGTCTCAATTAAAAAACATTTTGAAAGCTTTTTATATTGTTACTTTTGCTTTGCCATCCCTTATCCCTTTATGGATAATTTGTTCTGTTTACAGTACCCTCATGATATTTGTTGCAAACAGAGGCCTGCAGCCTGTAAAGTCCTCCTATAATCCATCTTTGGTCTGGTGAGCCGGTCAGCCAATGATACACCACATTTTTTCAGGGAAATGTTTCTACGGTTTCAATTAGGCTTTACTTTAAATAGCCCAGGGTTCTGTTGATCCCAGGCCTCACCTTTGGCTTCCCTGCAGGGCTTATCACCCTGGGATGTTAAAGCTGGACCCTTGAGATGTAAGCATATGTCAGCACATTAACCCCTAGACTGACTAAGCATGCTGGCCCACAAAAACAGCTGCTCCACTTCATGATACACTTGTTGGTTATAGTTTCAGAACTCAGCAAAAATGTGGCGCGGTCAAAGGCTATTTTTCTTCTCCCACGTAAGTTTAGCTTCACCTCCATAGTGACTCATCCTCTTTATGTTGTGACAACCATTACAGCATGTACCACTTAGAGGTCAAGGTGTGTTCATTCTCCTAACTGCAGTAATAGAGTTTCACCACAATTGTGACTTGGTGACATGGTCGCCTACTTTTTTTATCTTTACTTGTGTCTTACAAGTTCACATGTGCACTCCCATGTTACAGTTTAATGAAACTTTTTAGTAGAGAAAATCCCTAACTTAATAATTGTCTCAGTGTTTATGGCTTATTGGCTCAGCGGCAATGTCGTATAACATTGCATGTTCTAGCTCATTAAGTACAAATCTCATACACGTCACATTGGTGCGGGCTCTTTTCTAAAGCATAAGTGTTTGTTTGAATGATCTATTATTTTGCAGTGGAAAATAAAATGCCAATCCATCACTAGTTAACAATTGTGTAGTGTGTGTGTGTTTTGTAGATGCACATTATCAGATTTGAAAGTTGGAGGCAACGTTTTTCAAAAATGTTTCTTTCAGATTTCTTATCTTATAGATACATACTGTATATTTCCAGGTAATGATTTAAAACCTTTTAAATTTAAATTGTATGAATTGCCCCCAGCATCAATGTCTGTGACACCAGAGTAGAACACCATATGTGAAGAATATTTGCTGTAAAGTCTCAAGCAGGATAGTGCTGAAAAGGATTTATGATTCATAATGGCCATTCTTAAGGCTGTTGTGTTTGAAGCTGGTTTGAAGTCCACCAGCTAAACGTCTTTCCTCATGGAAGTTTGAGCAAAAATCACTTTAATTAATCCAGATGCAGTCACCTCACCGCTGGGTACAGCTGCCATACCCCCAAGTCCTCCTTTCTAGTCTTTCTAGCGCGGCGACACTGTCCGGATAATTGCACTGTCAAGGTCAGAGATGCTTACATTTCAGTACACTATTGAAGTGGAAGAAATCAAATCAAATGGCTCTCAGAGGGTCTAATCCTCACAATGGAATGGCTTTGATTGCGACCAGGAGCAATTAAGCATAGGTGCGTGTGTGTTTGGTCAATATATCAGTCACTGAGAGTCACTTTGGCACTTATGAGCACTTTGAAACTTGCTAGGTATTTTAATTCTTTGTGTAATGCATCAGATTTTCCTATGTTTTATCACAAACAGATAAAGAGAAATGTAAACCACTAATGTTGAAAGGACATATTTCTTTTATTTCAGTGGCATTAAATGTTTACAATTGAATCCTCCTGAATTGAGAGTAGCAATTTTGATAAGGATTAAAGCTTTTGTGAGGCGCGACCATTATGTTTAACTTCTAATGCAGGTCATTGAAGTCTGCTGTTGTCCTTTTTGCACAACCTCCTGACTCCTGAATATAATAAACATGAAGTTCAGCCACATCTAGGCCGCCGGTGTGTGTTGCGCCTAATGAGGCTCGGAGAGTTTAGGCGGATGTTAATTTGTTTTGTTTTTGTTGTAAACTGTGTGTCTGTAAATAATGTGTAAATGACGAGCTGTCCTTGCATGCCAGCCGGACAGGCCACACACATGGACTGACACAATAAGGCACACACACACACACACACACACACACACACACACACACACACGCACACACACGCACACACACACACACACACACACACACACACACACACACACACACACACACACACACACACACACACACACACTTGTTTGAAGCAAGCCCTTTTAGTGGTCCCAGTAATCGTGGTGCCAAGTTCTTTCTTTAGAATGCATTCATGGTTTGATCATTAGTTGCAAGACACATTTTGGGCATTCAAAAAACATCTACATTTTTATTTTTAATCTCATCAGCTGACAACATTTCAGGATAACAACTGCTGAATTGTTGGTCGGATAGTAGGAATGGTTCGAACATCTCTCATGTGCCCTTTTTCAATTTTGATGAATCACTTTAAGCGTAACTCGGACATTAAAGTCAATGCTGTCATGTTTAGTTTGACTTAAAAGGATGGTTCATTGTATTGCCTGTTTATTTTCTCACATTCAATTATTCAGAAGGTTTTGCAGTTTAACAGTTTTTCCAGTGTACATTGTGGTACTTTACTCTTCCGGGGGTAGGGTGGTCCAATCTTTGTACACGGACAGGCCGGTCAAAGACGGCAACACACACAACTCTGTAAAGCTTCTCAAAGGCCCTAAAAATCCTAAAAATAGTGCTTTTACACACCCACATAAAGGCTCACATGCAAAGCATATGTAAACGTCCATATACACACAAACATATTCCAACACAGTACATTTACGCAGGCAGTAGCACATGTGCAGGCAGAAATGCACACACATATACACACACTCTGAGGCCACACGGGCAGCCGTGCACCACCACTAATGCAAACATGGGATAATATTAGCTGTCTATAAAATGGCTGGTCATATTTTTAAAACACCAACACAGGTTCATGAACTGCTGCATAAAAGACTATTATAGTTGCAAGCCCAAGCTGCTCGGCTTCAAATAACCCTGGGATCTAACTTAAGACCTGGAGAGGTGCCTGCAGGGTATTTCTGGGTCCACATTTACAGGTGTTTATTCAGTGGCAGCAGTGCCAAGAGGTTAATAGGATACCCACTTTAAGAAGTTCAAATAGACTAAAGTCCATGTTGTTGCATTTGGGGTTATTTGACTCAAGGAAGTCCGTGAGGGAGGCTTCATAGATCAGAACAACGCCTTTAAAGTCCCTTGAGGTGCCACTTCTATCGCAGCTATTTTAATTTACAAACGCCAAGCCATCAAAGTGCGGTGAGATAAGCCGGTCGGGTCTTAGACTGTGGAATTATTAACAAAACCCAAAACATCAGAACTCTCATTGAGTTAAGCATCTCTTGTTCCATTATTCATAATAGATTATTGCAGAAGATGCCAGATTTCTTCATATTTGCTCTAAAAATACTGTTGTAAAATATAATCAAGCACATTAACTCAAGTAATGTTCTTGGATAACATTTTGAGGTACTGTCTGTGCTGCAATGATGTTTAATCTCAATAAGACTTATCCTGGTAAAATAAAGGGAAACAAAGAAAAGGGTAGTGCAACTCCACTACGTGCACTTTACAATAGATTGGTGCAAATCTAGTGACCAAAAATGTAACTTTCTTTAGTTCCTTTACAAAATGTTTGGTCATGTTGCAAAGCCTGTTTTTTCAGATGTCTGTCACAATCTGTTCCTTTTTTGGACAAAGGGAGGGACAAGTATCAGTGTTGACGTTCATTTTGAATGAAAGTAATTTTTTTTTTTTTTAGTCAAGTGCTCTGTGCTATATTTGTCTCCACAGAACTTAAACAAAATGTTCCTCCCCTTCCTTCATCCTTTCTCAGTTGAACCTTCTCACTTTCCTGTGTAGTTTTATACTAACCTCCATTTTGTCTGCTCTTCTTCCTCTACAGGTTCATCTTCTCTGTTCATCTTGTATTGAAACTGATCCAGCCAAGCAAATTGTACAAAAGGGCTGAGAAACACTTAACATGGCTGTGGCCGGATGTCCGGATTATTTCCTGCATCATCCAAATTATCAGGTAAATGGAGCCTTCCTATGTAGGAAGAATGTATATGCTACTTTAACAGCTCAATTTGTAGAGATGAAATGTTGCCATTGTAGTCTAGACACCCTAGACTAAAGTTTGAAGCCAGGCGTTGATGTCAGTATCAAGTGTGAAGCCAGATTTGGATTAGAAATAGTGCCATTGTCTGCATAAATTGCATTGCATTGGATCGTGTCACTGCGTCGGATGTTGGACTTGTTTATCGCCAGGGCATGGCGAACATAACTCATAAATTAGACTTCTTGGAATTTTTTAGTTGGATGAGTTTATGAAATTGGACCTCTACACACCAGACACTCTATTATTCAGCATGGGAAACTAATAATAAACCAGCCAAGAAGTACTCAAGGTTCTGTAGATTTGCTTCCAAGAATTCTAGGAAACGGTGGGGGTGGGTGTGAATCAGGTCACTGCGGTACTTTCCAACAGTCGGCCCTTGCCAAATCCTGCCTGTCCCGGTCTCTTTTGATGATGCTCTTATAGTCTATTTGGATTACTTGTAAGAGAGAGGGGAATAAAAGAATGGCCTTTTGTTACAGTTTGTCCTTTTAGTCTAGTCAAATCTAAAGAGAGAGTTGGTGAATGGCAGTGATATGGTCATAACATTCCACCACTGTGAACACATAGAGTTCACAAAGAGTTGCAGGGGGACGGGCTATAAAAGAGTGTTGGTCCAACAGAGGTACAAAAGCATCTTGTGGCTGACAAGCCCCCAGGTAACAGCTGGTCTCTTTTTCTATGGTCGGCCCATGTGCTTGTACCCATACAAACAGAGACACATACACTAGGGTATTTTGTACTCGAGGGTATTTAATGTGTTCTCGCTGTGGAAATCATATTTCATGTTCCTTGAGTGCGTTTTCAAAAGCTCTTATTATATTGTTGTGGAAAATGAGCAATGAATACAAAAACATGCATAGAAAGGCCAACAGTTTTATATTTCTATCCTGGGTTTGTGTTGATTGACTGTAGCTCACATGATTGAAAAAGCAAAGCAATTACAGGAACCCAACTTCAACCAAATATAATGACAAGGCAATCATGATAATCAACAGCATTTGTTATGAACATTTGTTTGCTTCACAGTGATCGAGAGAGAAAAAGCAGGACAAGGATGGGCTGAGCAAATCAATGCAGATTTACAATTGAAAAGGATGCTACATATTTTTATAAAGCAAATCAACAAATCAAGCAATGTTGATCTTTGGTCCTGTCACAAATGAATTGACCATGGGACTATTGTCCAGGCATGTGAATTGGGAGTTGTGCTAATTTGTTATCTTAAAAACAGAACTTTTGCATTCATTAGGAAGATATGCTTCTACATGACCAAATGTTGGCTCATTGTCAGAAATAAGTCCTCTGGGACCAAATTCTATCGCTTCAGCCTCACTAGCTGAACCTGAGGTGCAGATTGTTTTTTGTCATTTAATCAAATCTTTTCTTAGGTTGAATTTTCACCAACAATGTTAGGGCAGTCTAAACAGTTTTAATCCTGATGTGCCGATGTATTACTTAGCAAGGGTGCACTCAACTGGAATATTGGTTTTAATTTAGGGTCAGGGGTGGGATTTTCACGGAAGCCTCCGTAGAGCAAAGGGCTTCCAAACATTTGTATTAGGGCAGTAGCACTATTAGCCTAATCAAGCTATTCTGTTGTCTGCAGGTCATCTGGGCAACAGCTTTATATATGACCTTTGACATCAGAGCTAGAGGACAGAGAGTTCAGTCTGCTACACTCTCTTGTATCTCCACAGCTTAGAGAGACAGAAACCAAAAATCCATATAAGTCAGGTACCTAACCCAACAAAAATAAAACTACAGGGGACAAGTTCTGAGTTGAAGCTGAAGTTATACCCCCTGTGATGAATCATCACACATATAGTATCCAAAAAAAGAGAATTGTAAATATACTGTATGTAAGCTAATGTGCTAATGTCACCAATCTCTCAAACACACCAAGCTCTCACCATGTGTTGTATTTTGTTGATACTACTATATTTAGCAGACATAGACTATTCCACTATTAGACACTGCCTTAAAAGCCATACAATGTGATTGCAGTGAAGAATCATTTAGTTCTTACATGTTTTTGAATTTAGCAACTGAGGCTATAGTCAGTGTGCAATGTACATACTCTAGTTTGCACACACACACACACACACACACACACACACACACACACACACACACACACACACACACACACACACACACACACACACACACACACACACACACACACACACACACTGAATTATAGCTGTTAAAAGAACTAAACTTCCAT
This sequence comes from Notothenia rossii, assembly GCF_949606895.1. Taxonomy (NCBI): domain Eukaryota; kingdom Metazoa; phylum Chordata; class Actinopteri; order Perciformes; family Nototheniidae; genus Notothenia; species Notothenia rossii. Next base: position 25,487,679 of record NC_136905.1, read on the forward strand.
AAATACATGCTATGCTGTATATACATGTAAAACCAATCTGGGCCCTCATGTATAGTAAAACTTGAGTCGATTAGACAGTAAAATGCTGTGTAAGCAGAGCTCAAGGAATCTCTGTTTACCTATAAAATAATTGTCATGGATAGTTGTATGCCCTCTAGTGTACTAGGCACACAATTCCATTTGTTTTGCTTAAGCTTTTGCAATGTTTATATTTCACTGCTCTGTTTGTGGGTAATTTCAGTCGTGTGTAAATGTAGATTTGGTCTTGAGGCTTTGGTTATTGAGTTGACTTTGCAGCTTCTACTCAGTCCGTCAACAGATTTTAATGTAATGCATTATGATTCTAGTATTAAATCATTATTAGGCAAATGAATGCCTCAATTTCTTGCTGGCTGCAGTGGCAAGGCAGGATCACCAGATTAAGAATGATATATTCCACAGGGATGATTTGATACACACTGGTAGATGCTTCCATGTTTAATGTTTATTAATCTAGGGATGAGGGATGCTTTACTGGATATTTTTTTATTAAAAGAAAATATGATTATTTTTATCCGCCAATGTTATGTAAATAAATGTCAAAGCCCAGCTTGTCAGCAGCTCAGCTGTGCTGTGAAAGCAGCTGAGTCCCACTGTATAAACAAACAGATAAACGAAGCACTAGAGCAGACATTAGTGTGACCTCCTGATCCCATTCTGGTTAATTATGTAAGAAGGGATTTCCACTTGCTGTCTAGTATTCATGAAGGTGTTACCAGGACTGTATACAGAAAGCAATATTACTGTCAGCAAAATAATTCTGCTAGAAGGTTGAGTAAGATTTCCTAAAAGTTAGTTCTGGGTTAAGCGAACCATAATGGACATTTCATGCCATTTTTTAAATGTTCTTATGAATCCAGTCCACTCTCAGCTGGTCTTTCTTAGCTAAAAGGCCATCAGTAAGCCCAAGTACTGATCTATATTCAATAGCCGGTCATTACATTTAACCTCAGTCTGACCTCTTTTAAAGGCGTAGCTTGACATGCGTCTCAGTCTTTTCCTTTTTGTTTGAGCCCCGATCTCTGGACTTTTGTGTCTGTGTTGCTTTCAGTGACTTAACCTTGTCTCTGGCCCTCCACTGACCCCTTTTTAAAAGCTAAACCCTCGACCCCTAATTTGAAGTCCCTTTCAACTTCATCAATATAAAATGGCCCTTATATGCTACTTGTCAAAACTTGGCCTACCCTCAGTCCTATTTTGACCCCTCTCTAACGTAAGCAACATGTGTGTGTGTGTGTGTGTGTGTGCATATGTCTAAGATAATAAGTGTATGAGAAAAAAAAAGTAAAAACAAGTATAAAAGATGAAGCCCATCTGGGTTTTTCATTCAGCACACAATAAAAGAAGAAATGTTGACTTTTTTTCCCCTCAGTCTTTGTTGTCTCAACATTATAAGCTTTAGTAAACCCTTAGCCAAACGCAAACGCAGAGTTAGCCAATGGCATGGCTGAGAATTATGCTAAATGGTCGGTATTTATAGGATTAAACCCCCAAGTTAAAGTTTTGTCAATCGTCCATAGTGGCATCAAAGGCTGTCTGGGAGTTGGGACTTTTGTCGGTAAGATCCACAAAAGAGATCAAGTTGTGCTTTAAAGATCCTTTAGTTCTTTAGTGCATGTGTGTTAACTCATTTACTCCCAGACATGCAAAATAGCTTCAAGACCGGTATATGGTCTGAAAGAATCCCTGCATTTTTGCTCAGTGGAGCTGAACCATGACCATCCTGTCCAGAACACACACACACACACACACACACACACACACACACACACACACACACACACACACACACACACACACACACACACACACACACACACACACACACACACACACACACACACACACACACACACACACACACACACACACACACACACACACACACACACACACACACACACACACACGCACACACACACACACACACATACACACACTAACAGCGTACCATCCCTCCACCAAACAGTGTCCCAGTGCTGTTTGGGTGGCTGGGTATGGATCAGTCACAGTCTGGTAGCTGGATCCCCACACAGTATGTGTTAATGATGGGGTTTGCTATTTAATGGGAATACATCGGGTGATGCGGTGGTTATTTTACCTCCCTTTTTTTATTTCAAAAGAAGGTTAGTCCCATTGCGCACGTCTGGAATGCAAGACAATACAAAGACGGAACAATGCAATGTAATGATTGGATGCGGTTGGGTTAGTTGGTATAGCAGAAGGGTTGGGGGGGTGTTGGTGGACAGAAACATATGCTGACTTTGACTTTCCAGTTATATCCATTTTAGTGTGGACGTAGGCGACGGTGTATGCAGCAGAGAGGAACACTTATAACTTTTTCTTCACTGGCAAATCATGGATTCTTTATTTTGTAGATTATTTTATTTGAAGAATTGAGTCATCAGAGTGGAATTCTACCTCAAGATTTACTCTCACAGTGAGTGAAATCCCTACAAAATGCTCAATAAGTCTTGTTTGTAAAGATCATTTCCATGTTGTTACAGATGATTTAGAAAATAAATGAGCACTATAACGTTGTTTTTGTGGACAAATTTGAGCTTGCAATTCTTTAAGCAGCCTGTAAAGGGGAACACATCTAACAAAATGTATCTAAAACCTTTGAAATTCAATTAAAAGTACCTGTGCTTTAGGTTTGTTTTATAGTTTACAATACTCTGTGGGATTTTCTTACAGTGATTGGAAATATGATATGATAATATGAGTAAGAAAGGTCAAACGAGGACATTGTCTTTAAATGGTATCTTAAATTGTGCTCTGATACACACCTGGCAGTGTTTACACTGTTGGTGGGATGTAGTAGTGTTTTCAAACGGGCACTGTATAAAGAGTATCTTTCTCCTAACTTTTTTGTATTTTTCTGTATTTGATAAAAAAAATGTATGTATTTTGTAGCATTATCTCCAAATTGAGAAAAAAGGTATGTAGAAATAATTTTAAAAAAAAGGTATGATTGGTTAATTAAAAATATAAACATTTGAAGGCAAATACTTCACATTAGATTCAACAAATACTGCGAGCACAGCTGCCTCTCTTTTATGAACACATGTACAACTGCAATGACCTCAGCGGCTATAAGCACTTAGAAAACTCTATACTTTATTTGTTTTGTCTGCATTTAAAATAGTCCCGCATACAATTCTTCAATATGTGACCAGTCATCCTGATGTATAGCTTACCGTGCTAAAATGCCATTCCATGGAGTTGTTCTTTGTGTTTACCATGTTGATTGCAATATTTTATTTTGAAATATGACATGTTTTCTTTCTTGCTTCTCTCTCCAACAGCAGGACAATATAGACCGGTCCTCCAATCACCGACAAGCTGACCTCATTGGTCCGAGCTTCCAGCAATCAGCCAATCGGAGTTCCCCTAACCATCAAGGTTGGTACACCACCGACCATCAAAAGAAGTGTGTGTGTGTGTGTGTGTGTGTGTGTGTGTGTGTGTGTGTGTGTGTGTGTGTGTGTGTGTGTGTGTGTGTGTGTGTGTGTGTGTGTGTGTGTGTGTGTGTGTGTGTGTGTGTGTGTGTGTGTGTGTGTGTGTGTGTGTGTGTGTGTGTGTGTGTGTGTGTGTGTGTGTGTGTGTGTGTGTGTGTGTGTGTGTGTGTGTGTGTGTGCGCGCGTGCGCGTGCGCGTGGGGGTGGTTGGGTGTGTGTATGCTGATGTTTGCACATTAAACCCATCCATTATTCTTGATTTACATTGGTGTTGTATGACACAGGAAAACATACTTGGTAATGCGCTGACATCAGATTTCATAGATTTTACACAATAGGACTTGTCATATGATATTTCCTTCTTCTGGGACTTACTGTACATTGACTTGGTGCAACAAAAGCTGTGTAGTGTCCATTTCTCTTCATATATAAAGACTACAAAGGTCATCGAAATTACCTGGGATTGTTGTAGTAGTACTATGGGTTTGTGTGTGTTTCAGTACAGTGTGGACAGCAGCTTGCTCCTCATTATCTTCCACTGGGCCGGGGGGGGGGGGGGGGGGCGACGACAAGGGGGATAATATATATTTGGGCCTCTTCCGCTGTAAACATTTCAGCAGTTCAAAGGATGATCTGCATAGACACAGGGTGCCATTATAATTACGCCGTCTATCTAATTGTACCATACAGGGTTCATCCATGACAATCGGAGCATGAGATTTAAGCACAATATTGGCTCAGCATGGGAGGTAAGGGCGGGGAGTCTGCAAGGTCCCAACCAGTGAATTAGAACGCTTGGCACTGGCATGGGAAATAAATGGAGCAGAAATTACATTGTAATTTTTCAGGATCAGCCGGGATGGAGGGAACTCAAGAAGACCAGAGAGACAGACGAAATAATTTAACCAAGACATTTAGTTTACACTGTCTGAATGATAATTTTTTTAGAGGGAAATATGTTTTATTTTTGTTTATTTCAATAGTTTGTTAGTAGTCAGGAGCTTGATTCATTTGTGCAGACCATTTAGATTTCTGTCAGATCTCCTTTCCTGTATTGTTCTTTTTTTTATTTATAAAAAAAGGTGTCAAATAAGCTACAACTTTTAAGTCTTTTTACCATTTGAGCCTGTTCACAAGCTGTGTTACATATCATCCTCATGGTCTGTATTATTTGTGCAGACATTTTTAATTTAGCCTAGTTCCTGTAGTGTTATTAGTAGGATTGTAATCTTTGCTGACATTATTAAATTCAAACCAATAAACTATGTGTTAATTATTAGAAGGCTATGAGAGCTCCCATAAGCTAGAACAGTCATAAACCAATTCATTTTTGGAGGGAATAGTATGTTTTCTTTTGGGAACATGTCTTCCATTATTTGACATGCTTGTAATGAGATGCTATTGCACAAGTGGCTTTTGTAGCATTTGTAAACCAACATTTGATGTAGACAAATATAAGTTGCTCTTGCCAACAATGAATCTATTAATTATATTTTACTTTGGAGCTGATTATTATAAATGTTATTGTTATAAGTTGTTCTAATACAAGTTGAATATATTTTTGCCCAAATGCAGTATTCTTTAAATAAATAGAAGAATGACAAAACCACATTTTCCCGGGTCGTGGTGTGACACACACGGCAGTCCTTTCCAGTTACTCACAGATGCGATGTCTCAGGCTTGTACTGTGCAAACGCTGTCTCCTCTCCTCTGTTGTTTTCCTCTTTGCACACGCCAAAGTGACTTCAGTCGTATAGCCAAGTCCATTGTCTATAGGATTATATAACTCGCTCTCTGCCAAAGGCCAATACAATATGAAAATACGAAAAAAATACTTCAAGGACTACATTTAATAATCACCAACCATCATTGAGTCAACAGTTGGCCCATCCATCTGTTTTCTTATAAGATATGAGAGAAAAAAGACAGCAAGTGTTAAGATTACATATTTTTTCAGAATAAGCAAGACAGTTGGCAGTTAGGAACCTGCTCTTTTCTTAGTTCAGGACATCGTGTGCCCTGGCATGACATGAAGTCTGGAAAAGGACAGAAAAAGACAAGAGAACAAATTAGAAACTGGGAAAAGTTGAGTTGCTCAAATCAAATGTAATCTACTGCTTTTACTTTAGTTATGACGTAACCAGGCATTCGAGTGGCCTGGGGTCCATCATGATTTTAGTTTAGTGGCATACAATTTTGAGACATACGTGGAGGTTATTAAGTTTTTATTTTTTATTTGCCAATATCTCAGAATGTTATGTACTAGCTAAATATATCTGAGGCAAGGCAGTTCAATCCTGTTCCACGCTGTAGCAGACCTGCTGATTTTGTGTAATTTTTAGTGAGTATGTGTACGTGCAGGACCGTGACATTCTCACCCCTCATAATGCCTATGATATCGTTTGATGCTTCAAAGTTTTATATCTGGTTATGACTTCCATAGTTCAGTTATGGCCCAAAACGTTGACTTTGACAGTCAATGATTAAACTCATTATTTAAATAGTATGAACAACATGTTGGAAATGTATTACAATTAAGTGTTGAAACTTGAATTTGGATCATTTACCTGAGAATACAAGCTAAAATACGTCATGTTTGGATCATTTACCTGACAATACTAGCTAAAGGACGTGTTTCTGTTTTACCGTTTAAACCACTTCGCTTGGCACAAGAGGGTGGAGTGGGTGTTCGGTTTATTTTCCCCTCTTCTGAATCTTAAGGGGTTTAAATACAGTGCGTGCGTGCCTGCCTGCATGCTGCCTGTGTCATCAATCTGTCAGCCTTACCGCCGGGTGAATGACGCAGGCCTTTGTTTGCCTGATTGTGACATACACAGGTGATTATGATCGTTTGACTGATAATGACGCAGCATTCCCACAACCATGAGTGAGTTTAAGGGTTTTTTCTTTGGAAGAAAACAGCTAAGCCAATTCCCATCCAGATGCCAAACTAGGTCATATTTCGGAGGAAACTTATTTTCTCTCTCTAGCCTGGGGTTACATGTCTCACCTTGTGTGATTGATGGATGATGAGTACATGTTTTGTTCGACTTTTGCTTCTGATTTGCTTTTATCTAGCATAACCAGATAAGTGTTTGTTTGATTTTGTTTTTACATTTGTATTTATTCTTTTGTTTAGGTTATGTGTCTCTGTTCTCTGTTACAAGTGTCTTGCCCTGTCTGTTCTTAACTTGTGTATGGCCACGTATGAACCCTGTGTTCTGTAGTACATAGCTCTTTAGCTCCGCAGGCTAACTATAAGTAGCTGCTCCAGCTTACATGTCACTATTAATACCGGCAGATTAACCACCTATGATTTACAGCCACCTGTGATACAGCTAAAAGACGCGTTTTCAGGAAATCAAATCAAATCAAGTTTTATTTATATAGCACATTTATAAACGATTTTTGGTCGAGCCAAAGTGCTGTGCATATAATAAAAATAGCCCACAGTAGAGAAACTTTACAGCAAATACAACAGCAAAAATTGTTCAGAATATCAGTATGAGAAAAAACGACACCCTCTATCCTTAGGAAAAGCTTGGCAAAGGCGACACTTTAGGTTCTTAAGTATAGCTTTCAGCCTCAGTGCTGAAGACAAGCTCACCTGTGTTTCCTCATGTTGTTTGTGCCTCTGGAACAAGTAGTTCCATCGGAAACTGATTCCATCCCAGGCTTAAGGGCTCCCTTTGAAGCCAGTGCTTTAAAACTTTATGTCAATCAAATAGTTTTTTCCCAACGTCAGCTTTCCGCTGAGCAGTGGGACTTTTAGAGTGGCATGACCCTCACAGCACCTTGCAGGATCCAGCTGTCAGCTGTCCTGCACTCTGAGCTGTGGGACAATTTCATGAGTCACAAAGTGCAGGGCACATTTTAAGCCTTGTAGTTCTGGACAGAAGGACTGCATGGTAAAAGTTCAATTGAACATCCAAAAAATGTGCTTTTTTTTTTTTAAACACGCTTTCAAAGTGTGTTTGCTTTGAACCTAAAAATGCACAGATAATGAAAAAGCACCAAATCAATTATTTCCTAACTGTATTCATGGGCAGAGGATGAAATGAGAAATAGCCGGTTTGAATTTAGAAAAAATAAATACATAAATAAATGTGAAATAGTTGATTGTTTATCTGTCAAAGAGTTTTACTTTTGGAATAGCTGTAACAATGAATACAAAAAGTGTAGTTCACTTAGTAAAATGTTTAATAATTAGACTTTTCTTCATCAAATTAAGCATAGCTCAATCATCTTTACTCGTCACTTACATTTAAATCCCTTTTGTCATCTTTTCACATCTGTTTCTTATGAATGGTTTTGAATCTGGCTCTGGACCTTTTTCTGCATGTCAACCCCTCTGTCTCCCAATTTCAACTCTGTCTCCACAATAAGAGCGCTGGTTGCCCCAAAAAATATTAAAGAAATTAAATAATGTTCATTAAAAAAAATCTGATCAGATGGTTCTCTTACCATTACTGCAAATAGCAATGCAACTTATTCTCTGTCTATTATTTGGTTACAATGTAATGCATTTAATTTAAATCTGCCTCTAACACTAATTAATATGTGAGACCATGTCAGTTTGAGAGCCCCTACAGTACACTTTACAATTAGAGCCTGTCCCCCCCTAGTGGTTTACTTGTGTCCTACAGTACAGTTGGCAGGATCTGGATGATCAGATATTTGATGATTCATTCATAATGGAGAATTATATATCATAGGACGAGTCAATACTGGAGATTGTAATTTAGAAAGAGCAAAGTTATGCACCCAGTTTACCCGGATGATAAAACTTTCATAGCATAGAGCAATTAGAAGGAGATCTTCCCTTCAATTGTGCTCACTTCAAACTTCGATACAACATGCTCCCTTCGGTGGAAGAATTCTCTTCATGAATTTAAATGAGCCTAGAGGTTTTCACAGGGGCTTTGAGGATAGATTCCACCTCTGAAAATAATCCAGTTTTTAAAGACCTTTTAAAAGCACAATATTTAAAACATGCTGTGAAGTCGAAGCAGATGCTTACTGTGCCTTCGCTGTGAACCCCAGCGGTGAGAGTTGAAAAGTGTTAGGGGCAGGTTGGAGCTTGTTCCTGTTATCCCTGGAGATTTGGCTCACAGAGGAGCACAATGTTCGTAGTCAAGATACTTCTTCTGATTGGGTGTGTGTGTGTGAGCTCTTGTGTTCTGTGCCTGTCAGTTTTTTCTTTTTCTTTTCAGTATTACTCAGAATCAAGGTAGTGCAACAAAGTAAGGTCAAGGGTTGGAATCCGGCCACAATGAAATGATAGAGAAACTAAAATAGAAAGGGAAAGTCCCAACAATATCCAGGGACTTTCTTAGTTTTAGTGTGTGCCTCAACTATTTGAAACCAAAACAGAAAGCTTAGAGGAATTTCATTTTTCCTTTTTTATTATGTTTTATTGCCTTTCGGTTTTGATTTTCTCCCAAGCTTTAGTGTTGTGTATTCTGCTCCACTATGTCCTTACTTTTAACATTATTTACTAATGTGTTCCCTTTCTATATATCTCCTCCAGAGGATGATGTCGATTTGGAGGCCCTGGTGAATGATATGAACTCTTCGCTGGAGAGCCTGTACTCCACCTGCAGTGGTCAGCAGACAGAGTCAACCCCACTACTGCACAATGGACAGACCTCTTCCTCACACCAACAGCACCATCACAATCACGTGCAACACAACCAGCCTCTTCAGGGTCAACACTCACTTGCTCTAAGCCACATCTCCCCAGAGCCGCCCTCCTCTTCTTCGTCGTCTGCAGACTCCCCACAATCCAGCCTCAGGCGGTCACAACCCATGCACATCCTCGCTGTCAGGTACGTGCTTCTGGAGTAAATGCAGGTATACCTTTTCTTAATATTTATTTGCCCACTTTTACAGCTAATAGTTGGATTGGTTGCCTAGCAGGCACCAGAATACTTTGATGAACAGATCTAAATTTGAATGCAAGAAAATGTACGTACATTCTTTTTGTCTGCAGAACGGCATAGTGAGTGTCCTTCAAAGCACCATAGCTAAAAACCAGCATCATAGAATAATAAGGTGCTTCCACATGAATGTTGGTATAACACGAACAGGGTCTGTCAATCTGGTTTTGAAAGGCAAAGTGCTCTTGAGCAAGACATACATTTTCCTTGCATCCAACGGTTTCATACCTAAACTTGTGTTGCTTTTGATGCAACAGAAACACTTGTGATAATAAGTGCAAAAATGTTTTGTCCTTGAAACTTGACAAAAAAGTGTAACGTGATTTTTAGCTAAGTTTTTATTTCATGTAAAGCAGCCAATAAACAATTTATCAAACTAAATGAATTGGTTATTCATACGGAACCAATCAATTAATTATAATAAACATATTAAATAATAAATAATATTAAATTGGCTCAGCCTTTGTTGAATGTATTTTTTCATAAATCTTTCCTCAGGAAAGTGTTGGCTCTCCTCAGGTGTTTCACAGTGACATCAAACGCATCTCAGGCGCCATTAGAATTAAAGACGCTTGGAGCTAACCATGCACATATACCAGCAGTTAAAAATGTAATTAAGACTTCAAACATGCACTCAGAAGTATGGCACCAAACTTAAAGCTAACTCCTTCCAGCTTCATACATCCTCTCACTCCACACTATCATTCCTCTCCAGCTTCCCAATAATTGGGCATAACGTTTCCTCCCCGCTCCAAGTCTGTAGCCTTTGAATGACCCGTTCCTCCTTGTCACTCCCTGTTTGTCTCAAACTACACCAGTAGGAGGAGAAAGGTAAAAAATCTCATTTATTTGAGTATCAAGTACAAATGTCTCTCTCAATTTGAAGAATACTAACCCATTTTTTCCCTAAGGCTGTTATTGTATGCGTTGAAAAGTAGGATTGCTCACTCACACTCACACACTAAGTCCCCATAAGTATGGATGGATGCATGCGTTTAGTGCACACAAACACAAAGGCATCCACAGCAGAGCTGGTGTCAGCTCCTATTATTCGCCTTTGGAGTATATGAGAGGAACAGAGGAGGGCTGATCAGGTAATGGTGTCTTCTGTCTTATGAGCTCTCTCTCTCTTTCAAACACACACACACTCAGGCTCTGAAGTTCTTATTATTCAGGGCTGACCTCCGAATAACCCTGTTCTCAAGCTCAGATGGGACAACATCAAAAGGCCCGTTCCCTTTTGAACTCGCTGCTTTCTACAGAGAGACAGTTTGACGGAGAAAGATTCTAAGAGAAAAGCGTCTTCCACAGTGATTCTCTGAGCTAGCTGTCTAGATAGAATTTTACAAACTTGCTTGAGTGAATCCTTAAAAAGTTAGGGTTGGATCAGCTGTCAAAGTTAGATCAGCTGCCAAATCCTCCTTCCTCTCCCAGGCTGTGAGCTTTACTGTACTGTATGTGCCTAATTTAAAAACTGATTTAAAGTGATGTCGTGATTTAATATTGATGTGTGATGAATATTGCAGGAAATTAGCAGGCACACTGCGGGGGTCTGTGATTTCCACTTGCTGGGAGACAGTCATTATGGGTAGATCAGATGGAAACAGACATGAGCCTGGATACTGCACAGCAAAGCTTTATTTATTCCGGCGCTCTCTTGCGCACATATTTCACATGTGTCAGCGGCTCTCATTTCAAAGTTCTCCCATCTCACTTTTCGGGAGGGCTGTTTTAGGTCACAACCCTAAACTTCCGTTCATCGTTTTATTAGTGAACACACGGTAATGCTAAAAGTATGTTTGAACACGGTATCAACGTCCCTCTGTGTTGTGTCCATCAGGAGGTTGCAGGAACAGGAGCAGCAGCTGAGGACGTCCTCTCTCCCTGCCATCCCGAACCCCTTCCCCGAGCTCTGCAGTCCAACCAGCTCCCCCGTCCTCAGCCCCGGCTCTCTACCTCCAGGAGAACCCTCCACTGGCACATATGTAAGTCCAACCCCACTAAAACACGCTGTAGAAACTTTTCAGAAACTTTCCAGGAATTAATTAAGGTTTAATTTTCCCAGCAGGCCTCTTTTGGGTTTCATATTTTTACAAGGCGTTATTATATGGTGTGGTTGAACTTGATACTAAACATTGTTTTCATACGATATGGGAGACCATGTCAGAATAACAGGATGTGAGACATTAGCGGATTTGCTTATATAACTGAGACTGGTGATTCAAGATATTTGTTTTGAACTATGCTGTATTTGAATAATGTAAATCAGCTGTGTTTATTAGTCAAGTGTGTTGGACTAAGCGTTTAGGAATGTTCCACGCTCTACATCTGCCCCATGTTTTGCTCATCCGAAGCATGCTGATTGCTTGCATGTGATAGCGTGGTGCTGCTGTGTGTGTGTGTGTGTGTGTGTGTGTGTGTGTGTGTGTGTGTGTGTGTGTGTGTGTGTGGGTGTGTGTGTATGTGTGTGTGTGTGTGTGTGGGTGTGTGTGTGTGTGTGTGTGTGTGTGTGTGTGTGTGTGTGTGTGTGTGTGTGTGTGTGTGTGTGTGTGTGTGTGTGTGTGTGTGTGTGTGTGTGTGTGTGTGTGTGTGTGTGTGTGTGTGTGTGTGTGTGTGTGTGTGTGTGTGTGTGTGTGTGTGTGCGTGTGTGTCAGTGTCAGTGTGTACCTGGTGTGTCAGTGTCAGTGTGTACCTGCACACATGACTGCATTTCTGTGAGCCTATTTGCGTTTGTGAGTTCATGTGTTGACAAAGATTTAGAGACTGGTCTGTCTATTCCTGGAAGTCGGAGTCCCCCATCGTCACTGCTAATGATCTTCACATGGGGCCAGCCTATGCTGCTTACAGTAACATACCATGTTACTGTAATGTGAGGGCGGACTACTTCTCTTAAATACTCTCCCTGACTGTGATCCTGGCCTGTTCCGGTCATGGCTGTTATGGTGCGAGATCAGAAAGCAGTTCCAGTTAAGTCTGACTTTAATACGACTTACTAAGTCAGCACATAAATGACAAGATGAAGAGATATATCCCTCGCATCCAGTAAATGCTTTAAGAGATGGGAAGTTGTGGCTCTGAATTACCAGAGTATTTCAAGATTAGAAATAACTTAAGTCTTCATGAGCTAAGGTATTTCTTTCTCTGTGGGAATGTCACAGGCTTGAATCACAAGCTGTGGCACACATTCAACACTGGATGGTAAATCTCAGTTCATACGATGAAAAGGTCAAAGATGAATGCCTTACTAAAGGGTTATGAGTTCTGTACTGAATTATTAGCTGTTACATAACTTTGACTCTATATAAGTAAAGAAGGCGTGTCTGGTAAATATTCCGAAACCAATTTATTTGGCTGGGTGACCTGTTCGGGGCAGGAATATTGTTGGTTTTTGAATTCCCAGACGGCTCGTTAAGAGTGCAGTTTAAACCAGGAAGTGGAGTGGGGGATTAAAGGAGGTGCAGGGGAGTTGGAGATTAGCAGTGGAGGTAAAGTATTTCTGTGCTGTTCGTGCCCCTGAAGGGACTACTAGATCTGTTTATTGACATGCAAATTTTAACCTCACATAAAAATGATAATTTATTGTTCTCCCTGGATAACTTTGAATGTAACATTTACGGTTTATTTTTGGCTTTTGAGGGGAGAACTCAAATGTACGTGAACCCACACTCCATTACTTTCCATAATATAATGAGATTGTTTGCACAATTTTTGGGGATTTGAGTTTGAATAAGTTATTTTTTTTATCAGCCATATTAGAGAATAGGAATTCACGTGAAGTGTAACAAGGGTGTTTCCCATCTGTTGATACACTGACATATGCTCAGAATGTACTCAAATCTACACATGGCTGCAAAGGTATACCGTTGCTGAAAAAACTAAGTTTGAATCCGTTTTGTATGGCATGGACTACCAAACTTTCGCAACATAAACGACGATTAAGAGAAAGAGCCGTGGAAAATGTAATTCTCTTTGTGTGTTCTCATTGCACACCCTGTGTTCACACTCATGTCAAGTTTTGTGAGTGTGCTGTGTATTCAGCCACAATGTATATGATGTACTTGTTTTTTAGAGGCATGTTTGTCTCTGTGAGGTCTTTAAGCTATTTACAGCCTTGGCTCTGTCTATCCATTGTTGATGGAAATGGAAAGAATGTCTCACTGTGGTTGTTCTTCAGTGGAAATTCAATTCAGCACCTTTTTTTCTCATCACAGACATGTGCATTTGGGTCCAGCCCCTGAGGCATGTAGAACAGTGGTAACACTGCTTTCTTGCAAACACATATTCCTCCCTTCAGGGGTTGGTGGTGGTCTGTTTAGTTTAACAAGTGAGTTGGTAAGCAGGTCAATCATTCACCGTCCACCCACAGTGAAAGACCTCTAAATCATGACAGTTGTTCCCAATGTGCTCTGTTTTGTGCTGATTATCATCCGTTCACATCTGTCATTGTCTGTCTGTTTTTATTTAGCCCTCTCCCTGCCCTCAAATCCTCCAGCCAGCCTGCTGGTGAGGAGTTTCTCTGTTTAGTTTACAGAACTCTCCAACCCCCAGGCACTTTCTGACTCTCATACCTCTGTCCCTCTGTTCCTCCTTACCTCACTCCTTGGCCTCTGTGCAGGAGGCATGAGGACGCAGCGCTGGGCTGTCAGGAATCTCTGGGCAAGCTGTTTGACATGGCCATACGACTCCCAATTACCTCACTTTCCTCTCGCTCCTGTCTTTTCCCATTTCCCCTCCTTCTCCCAGTTTGTCCTTTAGCTGTACATTCCTAAAGGGGAAACTCTGTAATACAGAAAAAGTTTGCCCAGTGATTTGAAATAAATATAAACAAATGGTAGTGCAATGTTATGTAATGCAGTTCTGCCGAGTGCCAAAGTTATTATTTGAGCTGTTCTGAAGTGCATCATCAATGATGTATCAAAGATACAAGGATCATCAGAGTATACGCAATTACCGGTAGTTAATTTTGGAGTTGCAGGATGATTAAGAACATTGAACAAGGAAGCTGCCATGAACACTGGCACTAGTCCATTGTGTTATGTGTGAAAGTGTGCACAGATGGGCAATATCCTTCAAAATACTGACTTCCTGTGCCCACTAAAGGATTACTACAAACTAAATATGGGCTTAATTTCTAAAACTCCATACATTCCATATAGAGCCAACTGGTATTACAACCAAGCTACACTTAAGAAGATTCTCCTAGCTTGGCCTGTGTAATCCATGTCGTGCAATGGAAAAACCTATAAGAAGCCCTGAATGCAAGGCAGTTATAGCTAGTATATCCATTAATTTTCTCAGTCTAGTTCCTTGACAGTCTGTCCTCAGTGGTGCAATAGAGAGTGCTGTTGTTTACTTACTTGGACACTCTGTTCCCATAGCTTACCCCAGTCATTCTAGTATGGGAACACGGATTTGATCACTGGGTTGCCAGATTTGAAGGATTTACTGTACTTGGACTGGAAGCCCTGTAGCTCACTGTGCTCAATGGTATGGCCGGATCCCCACAACCCTGTCTCTGCCTCTCCAGTCTGTGTTTCATTATCTTTATATTGGTCCGCCTATCTCTGTGTCTCTTGGACTGTATTTCAGTGTTTATCTCTCTGTCTTTCACAAATGTTCCTCACTCATCCGTCGACCCTTTGTCCTTTAACTCCAAACGTTTAGTTCAGTCAACATTTCTGTTGATCTTAGGAAGTGCACTGTGTCCTGTCATAAATTAGCTCACTAGAATACTTATTCACACATTATGAAGTAAGACGCCTAAAATAGAGCCTGGTGCCAGACGAGCAGTGCACGAAGGTTGGTTTGGCACTAATCGTGTTAGCAAATGAGCCGCTTCTGCTCCGTGCCAGCATCGTGTCTAGTTTCATAATAACGTCCTACTGCTTTCTATATCTTCTGTTTGAGAATAACAAAATTATTAATCTTCAGGAGGAGACAGCTAAGTACATTGCATACAAGGTTTAGGGTAATTCCAATATTGCATGCGTGTTTTTCAAATTTTAAGAAATGATTAAGTTATATTGCATCTATTTATGGCATTAGATTGAATGAAGGGAGCAACATGTGCGGCACATATTCAGTATGTGATGATAGTTATAATGCTATATTTGCATTGACTGTGCTTCTCCCATTCATGTTGTGAAACAAATAAATATACACATGTGCTGCACACAGTTACTTTAGATCACATTTAAACATGTGGAATACATTTTTAGACGCCTACACACAGCCTTACATATTTGTTTTTGCTATAATGGTAACAGCTGTAGTTCATTTTTCTTTGTTAATTGTATTTTAAATGTGTTTTTTGCAAAGGGATATTACTTGTTGAGTTGTACTTAGTTTCCTTTTCTTTCTTTTTTATAGTCTGAATGTATTCTCTGAATCTGCTGAGCTACAGTATCCCTGAAGGCATCATTAACATTTTGCTCTAAGGAAGATACTTATCAGTTATTCACCTCATCTCACTTTTCCTCACCTCCCTTTCTCTCTGGATGACTGCTACTCCAGGCGACTTCAAAGCTGTGACACCTACTCATCTCAAAAGTTTCACAGTATCAAGTTAACATTTAGATAATGAGCTGATGTTGTTATCTGCCTCCTTATAAGCGTGAATAAGAAATCATGCGTCCTGTGTTTCAATGTGCTGAAATTCATTACTCTTAGGTTCCCCTCACACTGCACATGTAGTACGCTTTTTATAAAAAGTAGGACTACTTGCTTTTTTCATTAACTCACTATGGACCGACCAAGCAACAAAGATATCGTGGTGCAGTAAAGGACAACATCATTTCTCCCAATGCATCTTTGCGCCGTTCAAGTGGCTGAAAATACTCTAAAATATGATAATTTTGACTTCTAATGTGCTGCAGAATATCAATGTTGCATACACTCTTACTTATAGCCCCTCAGCAGCTGGAAAAAGTTAGTGAAGCATGAAGTCGCCAAACTATTACATTAGATATTTTCAAATCATTCCTAGTTAATGTATGCTTCCCACCCACAGTGTGAAAAATGTGAGTTATTCTCTTAAAATGTATATTAAACCCGCAGCAGTCATCCTCATCATCCTCAAAAGTCACTCCAAAGTTGTATGGCAAACAATGGCTTATTTTCACATTAGAGAACAACATGCAGACGCAGAGCAACTTTAGCATTTTGATGAGTGTGTACACCTGATGAATATGAGTTTAATAATCACTTTTTTGCTCTATTTTGGTTTTCTACCATCATGTGAAAAAACAAACACATTCAGTTTTTCTAGCTGCTAAAAAGTGACGTCACTGTATTTCCAAGTAACACCTGAAGGTTGAGTAAAATATGAACCTTCTAAACTTAAAGCAGCCCTTCAAGTTGCTGGAAAGAAGGCGATAGGATTCAAACAAGAAACACCCGGTATATAAATGACGGGCATCAATCCACCCCTCCTCTCTCTCAGAATCATGGCATTCCTTGGCTGCCTCCTTCCTCAATGCTGGAAATACTCCGGGTCAAAGGGCAGATTTTTCCACTGTAAACGGAAAAGCAGATTGGAATGCTGTCGATTCCCAAACTGTTGGCCCCGGTGTGTGGGAACATCTGTGGGCGTGTGCACGAGCGTGTGTATTGAAAAGTAAGGGTGTGTTTGTGAGGCGGTCTAGTTTTGTGTGTGTGGAAGCGTGATCTTAATGTATGCATGTGTGTCTTTACAAGCACGTGTGTGCATCTGTCATAGCTTTAGGCAGTTTGTTTATGTGTGTGTGTTCTGCTTCTCATTGTAGCACTGATGTGTTCAGCAGGCCGCACTGTGCTGAGATCAAAGGTGACGCAGCGCCAGAAATCTGCTGGGTCACTCTTCGTGCAGCCGGCGTACTTTTAAAAGGATCTTAAAGTGAAACACAGAACACACAGACACTATTGCGTAATCACAGCAGCTAGTCACGTTAATATGTTTTGTATGCAAGTGTGTGTGTGTAATTTGCAATGTTTATGCCACTGGGATTGTTTATGTAATTGTGATCATTTGTAACTGATGGGAATATAAATAATGCACTCAAACTGAATGTTTTATTGAGCTTGTGCATGCATGTACCCATGTGTGTATATTTGATCCATGCCTGCCTGCTGGCCTCCGTGTTCCTAATATTATATCTAGTCTCTGAAACCATACACACACACGGCATTTACACACACACAACTCTCTCCCTCACACAAACGCAAACAGACAACACTTTCATGTTATTTTATACTCTTTGTTGCAGAGGTAAAGCGAGCATGCAGGCAGCACAGTGACCCTTTGTCAGCACACACATGTCCCTGCTCTCTTTCTCCTTCTCAAGCAGACTCATGCATCTCACCATATGCACACATTGCATTGAGTGACTTGAGAGGATTTGCAGCATTGGGTGCTGTGAAATACAAATAGTTTGACTGCTGTTGAGCAAATGTTACCTGGAGAAGAGAAAGGCAGATTGTGGTCAAGTCTGGAACATCTCATGTGTCACGGACATATTTATCCCCTGTTGCTAAATGGAAACATGCCTCGGCCTGCCACTGCCACACATTCACACACAAACAGACACACACATACAGATGGCCTGCTGTTGAATATTAAGGTAGGGCATAATTAGCCTGAGTAGTGGTTCAGTTTGGATAACTAGGACTTTAAAGTTGGCAAAGGACTAAGCCACTTGGGAGAAGATTACCATCGCATAGTTCATGCATAAAGACGTTTGTGGTTAAGGGGAATTTGTTTTCTTATAGGAATTTATTTAGTTGCGGACTCTTGAAGAAGTATCCTTTATACATAGACACAAATTGTTGGTTTCCTATTATATGATGACTTAATTTACACCCTTCCTATGAGTAAAATGGGTCAGTTTAATTGCGACTAAGCTTTCTGCAGCTAACATCCTCGCCTAGTCTGTACCAGAAAATGGCATGTGTTAAACACCATATGATGGCTCCGAGCCAATGAAAAAGCATCAGTTTATAAGAATAAAAACAAAGCTGTAAATGCATAAAAACCTATGTTGGCACTTCTAACATACTCAACAATTGGTTTCTAACAGGCATGGTAAAGTGAATTTTGCTCTAGGCTGCTACATAATACAAGCACAGAGGAAGCATTGAGACATTCAAAAGACATTGCCGCATATAAGAGCAAATACAGCCTTACATAAATATTAAACATCATCTGCCATACATTTCCCTTCAAGAATAACCATGTTTTAAATTAAGGACAAGACAAAGTATTGGATTGCAGTGAACTAAGCTATTCAAAAATATTGGCCATGTCAGGCACTGTGTCTGTGCGACTCAACTAACAACAACGCATGGCGCAGCATGAGAAACAAATTGCGAGAAACAATTAAATCTAGCTAGTTAACTTCAGCTAACTTTAGTCGCCAAGAATGCCCGTCTCTTGTCCATCCTCTGCAATGAGATGGGCGCTCACTTCCACCAGCTGCTGCTGCACTCCGAGGTCCAGTGGCTGTCCCGGGGCAAGGTCCTCACTCGCTTGTGTGATTTGCGCGAGGAAGTTCTCATGAGGACATGAGCTGGGTTGTAATGTTGGCCTATCTGTCCGATATCTTTGACCGGATAAAAGTGTTTATTCCTGTCTACATTGCATCCCCGCATCATCCGCCTGTGCGCATCAAAGACGCAGACTCATTGTTCCCACTAAAGTAGGGGTGAGTGTAATAAGGAGGCAAAGTTGACGTTCAGTGTATTGCCGGGAGCATATAAGAATTTATCCACGATGTTGAAAATGTTAAAAATGTTTAAAACATTAAGATAAAAAGGTTTTAAAAAGTTATTGTTTAATGTTTTAAGGAGGTGACGCTACTCAGCCAATCAAATCGGTGCCGTCAGTGAGTCAGCACGGTAGATTCAAACCATAGACTGTATATATAAAGATTCAAACACACACACAGAGACGAGACAAGAGGAGAGAAACAGTCGGAGTCATTTCAAATGGCGTGCTCAAAAAAAGAGAAAGGTACAGACAGCGAAAACAGAGCATTTAACAACATTTTCTCTTACTGGACCTCTTTGAAATGCAATTGAATACCCCTGCATTATAGCAACAACAACAATAATAATAATAATAGCAATAATAATTGGGAGGGGGGCACGGCTGTTCTTATGTTCTCTGAGGGGAGGCTCACCTTCCCACACTTTGAAAATCCCTGCTCTAGATATCAATGTACATCAGGTCGTTTTAACCCAGCATCAAATGATGTCATCACAGCTCATGTATTAGTTATAGATGAATGAGGGAATCCTTTTCAGAGCCTTTTCAATTGTTCAATGAGGTAATGGTATGAAAGTACCAGCCTTGAATATCAAAAAATGGTTAATTATTAATATCCTACGTAATTCATTTCTGTATTGAATTCAGCTAAATAAATGTCTTCCATAGGAACCTGAATGGACCACCCAGATACAGGCCATGATGCACCTTTAATGGTCCATCCCTCACTCTGTGTCCCAGAAGGCAGGCAGTGTAAGATTAGAAGCCACAACTTTCACCCGGCTAATAGAGCAGGATCCCATTACTCCTGCAGCTAATGGGGATCCCTGATGGCGTAAGCTCTCTCCTCCATCTCTGTATTTGAGATGCTCAGAGTATCAGGTGTGTGTTATTTTGCATTTAGCTACCCTGGGCAAACCACTGACAATGCAAAACAATATTGATTTAAAAACTCTTTGGCCCATTAGGTAAGCCTGACAAACTTTGCTCACGTGTTTTTTGGCAACCCAAGTGACCCTTTTTCGAGCACCAGATTGTGATTTTGCCCACCAATATGTGCGTGAATATTGGATATAGGTGTATACGCATGCGTTAAGGTAAATGTGTGCCCATGTGTTTCACAAAGAGAGCAATGTGTTGCTGCCTGTAGGCATTTCATCTGGCCAAAGCTGAACAGAGCTGCTGGACTCATGTAGGTCATGGAGACTGCATCTCCCTCTCTCTATCCCCCTCTTTCTCGGGAAAGTAGGACAGCTCGGATTTCTGAGGCTGCTGCTGCGAAAGATGGGAAGAAAGAGGCAAAAAAGAAGAATAGAGAATGAAGAATTTAAAAGCTGTTAAAAAAAGTGATATTTAGATTTATGAATGTATGGCTCACCCAGGACATAACACAGCAAAATATATATTATCTGCTGTTAAAATGTTCACCCTTTTTATAACTTTGATAGTGCTTTTGTGTTGACATTATATCAAGAGAAAGTTCACGGTAATAATCAAAAGAGTCAGAAGACAAATGGGAAAATAATTATTCTATTTTCCTGCTTAAACATGTTTTTTCTACTTGCTTAAATATTATAAAACATCAGTATCACGGACGTGCCATTTTTTATTTGAGGCCTAAAAACAGGGCACACAAAAAAGGAGGAGAATATACAGTAATGATGTTACAGATGTACCTTTTGACAATTAGTCTTCAAAGTGCTGATATTGAATTACTGGTTTTTATAGCCTAAACAGGATTTTGGAGACCTGATACAAAGAGCTCAGATAATGGGATTTGTTTTAGAGGAAAGAAAGGGGGAGAGAGAGACAGACACAACTGTGGCGCTGTGATCTTGGCATCTCAAGAGGATACTCTGTGTTGTTTGGGACAGTTTGTACGGATCTGAGGCACATACTGTTTTTCCTTTGAATGAGAAATGATTGTTTGTAGTTGACTGTAGACTCATGTGACACAAGGACCTGTAGAGGTTTTTCACTTCATAAAAATGTTTCTTTCTCTTCATCTTATTGGTTTTACCTCTATTATTGATATAATTGAATAAATAGCTTAATTATCACATCATTATTACAATGGTTTACTTATGAGTACATTGATATTTTTCTGCAATCTGAACGTTTTGAATAAAGTATAACATTTAAGCAATACAATATATCTTGTAGTTCGGTAGTTTTGGTCAACTTGCCGTACAACCAGTGGACTACTTCCAGTGTATTGCCAAAATCATGCCACTGATTTCCTCCTTTGTTTGCCCAATCACATTTCCTCTGCCCCATGCTTCTGCCCCCCTGCTGTAATTGGACAATGGCTCCAAATCAGGAAAGGACATTTGCCGCCTGGGGTTTCCTGGCAATCGCCCCTGGTACACAATTAAGCATCCGCCCCCACTTTTACTCCTGTTGGTAAAATATTTGGATCCATGCGGGATGTTTCTCAGCAGGTAGTCTCAATATATGGGGAAGAGATTGTTCTTGCATCATCTTAACCCTGTCTAGATGGCCTTTGAGAAGTGTGTGTAAACTCTGCATGTGCACATTTAAATAACAAGGATATGTATAACATTTTAACAAATAGTGATCCTTTGAAATGAAAATGATACATGAATAAGTTAGAAAGATAACAGTCCAGCTGTGGAGGGATGACTGAGCAAAGTTCTTGATGTGGTTTTTCTAGATTCTAGAACATTGAAAATGGAAGTTGAGAAAAGCTAGATAAGTTGGAGCATAGACTTTTGAGAAAAAAATGAAATAGCGGTATTTTCCAAGAAGCATACTTTGCCCTATAAAACCAAACCAGACATTTAACCTCACATCTAGCATAAAAATCGACTGTTACCCTTAATATATGCATACATTATTTGTTGTGGCTTTGCCAAAAGTCTGTCTTAAAATATCCTGACCTGCATTTCTAATTGAATTTGACCTTGCTCTGCTCAAATAACTTTGAATCTTCGATGAGTCTTAAAACCCTGAGTCATTGTTAAGACTCCATTATTTACAGACTGAGCAGCTCTGTGGGATAACTATCTCCCCAATACACAGCGTATGGTTTGATGCATGGCTACACAGTGGCAGTGATGGCAGTCTGCCACCATACATGACTTTGTATTGTCAGTGTGCTCTGGGAGTCTTTACCTCCTATGCTTCTCTCTCTCTCTCTCTCTCTCTCTCTCTCTCTCTCTCTCTATACCATCCCTCCCTTTCTCTCTGCCCCCTCGCCCCCCTCTGTCCCCTGCCTACTAAATCCCTTTCTGCCTTCTTTTGCTTCGCTGAGCCCAGATAGGCCTCAATGTCTTGGGACTTAATTTGACACGGTAATTGGATGACAAGGGACAGTTCACCGTCTCTTCCTCATGAGTCAGCAGAGTTTTCTTGGCTAGTGCCTCCCACCACTGCTGACTACAGGCGCTGAGTTGGGACGGCCAATTGTCCGAGGCCAATTCAGGTTTTTGTGTCTCCATCTCATCATCCGGACATCAGTTTCCAAGGGCGGGCGAGACCACACACAGCACCACATTACAGTCTGATGGGCTTTATAGAAAGTACTTGTTAATGGGAATATGCAGCAGGGGTGGGTCGTGTGAGCCAAATCAGCTTTTCAATGGCTACAGTTCTTTTTTGGCAACACCAATAGGGATTTAGTCGGACATAGACAGAGCAGATATAGCTAAATGTTGAAAGTGGAGCGGTTTGTCTAGGCAAGACTGATGACCTCCAAAAAGCAAGCCCATTGTAATCCTCTACTTAGAAAGACAAGTAGATAGTTGTGCAATGGAACTGTGAGGCCTTGGCAAAGCATAGGCGGAAAAGAAAATGTGAATAAGAAATGTAAAGATTTACGTAGATCTTCCAATTAACTGATAGCTCAAATTTCCTTGTGAGCTGTTTCTATTAGAGTAATCAACAATGTACTGTTTCTCAACTCCATTTTCATTTGTATTTAAAAAAACAAAACAACAACTATTTAATCCTGATTTATCCTGATTTCTGCTTGTACAATCAAGTTTCTCTCCAGGGACCAATCGATTTAATTTCAGTATGCTCAAAATATTAAGAATGCTGCTACCAACAAGCCTTTTAATCAGATATTGAGGTTATAAATGGTTATGGTTCATTTGAGGGCTGTGGTTTGGTTGGGGGTAGGCCATAGTTGTACACAGCCTAAAGGCTAAATTATGAACAAGAACATTAATAATATTACGCACTGGGGTGAAAATATTATCTTTGTTGCTACGATATTTAAGGTAGAGTTCGAAAACAGGTTAGAATTTACATATGCATAGTTTGTGAAAGGCAATAGGGCTCGACAGTAACGGTTGCCAGGTTGCCATTGGCAACCATTCAGAAAAAATGTCAACCACTTCTTGGCCTTTGGTTGCCATCAGTGGCAACCAGTTTTTAACATAAAGAAACAAGGACAGCAAACAGCTAAATGTGCACCCCAAAACAGATAAATGTTAATTATTTGTTGTATTAAGAGTGATATTTAATTATTGTTGTGACCAGTCGGAACCTGATACTTAAGTTGCACGTGCATTGGTGTGATTACAGAGCCAGAAAGTGGTGCACGTTTACTCGCGTGCGTGGTGCGTGGTGTGTTTTTTTTACAACAAATGGCGAAGCAAATTAAAGGTGACCTATCATGCAAAATGCACTTTTGTACGTCTTTTATACATGAATATGTGTCCCCGGTGTTCCAGGGAACTCACCAAGTGTCAGAAAACACAACCCTCTCTATTTTCCTCCATACCCAAATCTCTTAAAAAGGGGCTGCAACGGATCTGATACAGACTGATCCAGATTCGAACACTTCTCTGACGTCACAGAAGTAGCGCTACGGCTACGGCCAACTCCACCAATCAGGAGGAGACAGCCACGGACAATGCCGTTCGAAAGCGCTGGAGACGCTGTAGTACATATGCCAGGCCTGTAGATGGTGTTGTTCTCTCAGAATCAGCCCATGCAAAGACTGTTAAATTGAGCGAAATGAGGAATGGCTAAAATGCATGATCTGTTTGGTATTTTGAAAAGTAAAAAGTATAAATATGCCTTATATAGGTATGGTCCTACACCATATTATTCAAATAGCATGATAGGTCCACTTTAAGTTGTTTGACTGTGGGGTAAAAAGTTCGGCCAACCCGTCAGCATCTCAAAAGAATGTTCAAAGTGATTCAACTGATAAAGCCCAAACGAAAAGCAAAGAGGAATGTTGTCCATTCACTTCCAGTAAAAGTTCCTTCAAAATAAGAGTCCCGATCTTATTACTACCAAAATAAAAGTGCAAAACGAAACTTTACCATAGGAAAATATTGGCATGCACATATAATAACTTCTATAAAAAGGTAACACATTTTAAATATAGTTGCACATATTAAAGGTAATTTACAGCATTAATAATTAATATCTAATTCTTAACTGTGAATGGTTTTCATTTATTTAACATTAGAAATGTATTAGTCTGGCAAATGACAGAACCACAATCAAGACTTCAATGCTGAAGGGCCAGTGGATCTATGGTGGGGATCAGCACAAAGGTCAAGAAAACCCACATTTGAAAGGGAGAAACAGATGACCAAGGAACTAGTGACTTGCTCAATTCATTTGTGGATCTGTGAAGAACATGACAACAGCTGCACTACCACTTAGGTTTCAAATAATTGTGTTAATTACTTATTGTAAAGCCTTTGAACATTATTTTGTGTCTCATTTTCATTATTAAGTTGATGTATAACTGTATAGTATCTTAATTATTTAAAATAAAGGTGACTAAAAATGGCAACCGTATTTTCAGTTTTGGCAACCTAAAGCTGATGCCTGGTTGCCACTTTTAAAAGTTAGCATTGAGCCCTAATACCTGAGTTTTTTTTTCCACATGATGCTTGATCACTAACTTTCTTCCTGTTATTCTGGTTTAACTGGTTCAAAAACATTACCCGCATTAAATGGATCCTGATGTGTGCGCAGGATTCTATATGCCTAATGGCTAATAGTAATTTAGAACTGTATAGTGTGTGTGTGTGTGTGTGTGTGTGTGTGTGTGTGTGTGTGTGTGTGTGTGTGTGTGTGTGTGTGTGTGTGTGTGTGTGTGTGTGTGTGTGTGTGTGTGTGTGTGTGTGTGTGTGTGTGTGTGTGTGTGTGTGTGTG
Source organism: Notothenia rossii (assembly GCF_949606895.1). Taxonomy (NCBI): domain Eukaryota; kingdom Metazoa; phylum Chordata; class Actinopteri; order Perciformes; family Nototheniidae; genus Notothenia; species Notothenia rossii. The sequence goes on from NC_136905.1 coordinate 25,513,003, forward strand.
TGTGTGTGTGTGTGTGTGTGTGTGTGTGTGTGTGTGTGTGTGTGTGTGTGTGTGTGTGTGTTCAGTCTCTCCCTGGGGGATTACATCACAGGGCAGTTATCAGACCTGAGTCATCAGAGAGGTTGAGAGGCCCTGTTCCTCTCTGCGCCTCCATCTAAATGAAGACACACTTCAGCACATTGGAGATAAAGACTTTCTTTCTTTCTACTTTTTATCTTGTTTAATTTCTATATGACAAGTGCTCTTATTACAACTAGTTGTCTTTATTACTGAGCTGGCCTGTTCTCTTGTCCAATACAGTTCATTGTACTGTCGGCCCTGTATAAGTCTTATAACGATTAACAAAGTAAAACTACTACTTACTCCTTTGTATGCAACATTATAATATACAGTTCATGATCAGGGTCTTTCTTTCATTTTCTATTTCTCTTTCTTTTTTTACTTCGTTCTTTCTTTCATTTTCAATTTCTCTTTCTTTTTTACTTCTTTCTTTCTTTCATTTTCTATTTCTCTTTATGTTTCTTTCTTTTTTCTTTCTTCTTCTCTCTTTTAAAATATATTATCTTACATAAAGGTGGGGTAGGTAATTCACTTCAGAAACACTTTTTGTTATATTCCATGGAATGCTCTTAACATCCCGATAGCAATGAATATATTAAATGCTTTGACAATAAATACATAAAAAATACATAAAAAATGTCATCTGTGGAAGCCGTAGTACTGTAAATAGCACGACCAATCATCTGAGCTGGCCCGGCTAAAATAACTGGATGGCCTACCTGCCTGTCAGCCTTCCATCTGTGCACAAACTTATCTCGTGCTCTCATTGGTCATGTGCGCGTTCCTGTGTGTTGGAGGAGGGGCTCTGCAAGGAAGTCTGATGGAAGGCGCAGATTTTCTTCGGCTGTGTACTTTCAAATTCTAGCGCACTCGAGCTGGTTTCTCCATTCTTGCCTACCCTGCCTTTAATGTACCTCGTATTTTTACTGACAAAACTATCCTTTGCCTTTAAGTAGAAGACCAAGAACTAGAGTAGGCCAGTTAAAATGGTTCACTCAGCTCTCATCTCTGTCTGCTTTCTCATTCCTTCCTCTCACGAGGCAGTCTTATGATTTTGCCACACAGCAAGATACGAGTTCCACAGCTAATGAAAGATCAGTTCCCATCTAAATCCATCTACACTTAGTCATTGGCCTTATCCATGTACACTCTCAGCTGATCAGTATCTCTGAGTGTCACAGTTCAGGTGTTTCTAATAATGTCACAAAGAGATACTTTTCTGCTGATTCATGCTGCTCCTGGCAGACGCTACTTTTCCTTTCCGCTTCCTACACTCTGTCCTGATGTGCATCTCCACTAGCTCAGCCTCCTTGTGTTTCTTATCACCATACTTGCACTGAGTTTTGTTCATAACTTGCAACAAGTTATTCTTACTGTATCTCCTTTTTACACAAAGCCTTACCTCTGATAGGGGATAACATTTGACATGTGTGCAAAGATCTGACTGTCCCTGTTCACTTAAGACGAGGATGGAAAGTATAAGTCTCTACTCATCCATCAAATGAAACAGGACTTCGCTTGGACATGGCAGACAGTGGGGATGTCCATGTGTATCTTTATCTCCTATGATTATGTATTTGTTCACAAACCCTTTTCAGTTTTTTCAAATATCGAATACTCAGTTCTCCCTGCACTTTACTGCGAGTGCATTATGTGACTTTCGGTTCATTTTGTCTCCATGATCCCACTTCTGTTTGCAGTGTTAATCTGACTAATAAGTAAGAGCTGCCATTCCAGTGACAAGATGATGATCCCTCACTGGCTTACAACTTGCAAACCCCGCCACACTGAACCCGTAATGCTAGACTTTTTGGGCTTGAAACTTCACTTTGGATATAACACAACAGTTTTGGCAAAACAAACGTTTGAACCCACCTCTGGATTATGATAATCCTGCAGACATTTTCTTGAATAGAAACCTGTCATAATAAAGCCAGGCCAGCGTGTTTTGATTAATATGCATCAATGGAAAACATGACAGTGTCCAGAATGCCCCAAAACAACTATGACAAAACATAAATTGTGGGGATGACAATCCCATCGTCATCAATCATCAAAAGATTTCCAAAACCTTCTGACAATTCAACTGTATGTTAAAAGGGTTAAGGGTTATCCCTATAGAGCAACTGTGAAAACATGTATTGCAGCATTTGTGATGTGTGCAGCCTTCCTGGGGCTTTCCCCTCCGGCTGACTAACTGTGACGTACACTTGGGTGTGCGTCTGTGTGAGTGTAGTGGCAGGAGGGGGGTGGGTGGGAGAGACAGACAGCTGTGCAGGCCAGATCTGTAGTTAACAGTAGGAAGCATTCACACTACACATTCTGCTGCAGTGTGTCACCAGACAGTCTTTCTCTTTCCCTCTTGCTGCTGCTTCCCACTCTTTTCCCTTCACTTTTCTCATCTTCCTGTTTCTCCCTATCCCATACACACACTCACATGTGTGACTACGTGTGTGACACACACACACACACACACAGACACACACACACACACACACACACACACACACACACACACACACACACACACACACACACACACACACACACACACACACACACACACACACACACACACACACTTTTGTCTCTCTTTCCCCTCCCCCAGCTACAGACTCCCCCTTTCCCTTCCTTCATCCCTCCCCAAAGTTTCCCGCTATAGTAAATGAAGTAGTATCTCTTTGACTGCTACCACTTTTACCACTACTTCCTCCTTCCTTCTGTGGAACTTTGCTCATTCCTGGATTACACCTCACCCACACATCTACAAATACTCTTCCTTCTTCCGAAAAAAAATAGGAAAACCAAGAAAAAGTTGCTTCAACGACAGAGTAAAGCTGTTCTCGCCTCTCCCAGACGGGGTGTGTCAAGGCTTTTGTCTCTCAGATGCCGTATTAAATATCAGAGTTAAAAGGAGGGCTGGGGGGGGTCTGTGTGAGTGTGCATGTGCAAAGGTCTTAAGGTTTTTTGTTCTTTAGTGAGAAAGAATGTTGGCACGAAGCTTGCCACCAGGGGAGGAGAAGAAGGTCTGAGTGCTCAAGTGCTGCTCCAGGTTTGTTTCATTTCATTTGCTCTGTAATGAGTCTTGTTACTGCTGTAAGAGGCAGAGAGATCTGACTGGGGAGTTCAAAGTTAAGCCACAGGGAGGGAGGGAAGGAGGGAGGAAGGGAGGGAGAGGAAAAGAGAAGCATGGAAGAGAAAGAAAAAACCTACTAGCCCTCACTTGAAAACTTCTGAACATTTTGGAGACAAGAAGTGCAACAAAGAGAAACTTTCATTTCTCCTTTCTTTCTCTTCCTGCTTCTCCTCCTCCTCACTGCCCCGCACCCTTCTCAAATGAAAACTCTCGCTCAGAGCTCTGCACAGAAACTGAAGCAGAGAAGCTTGCAAGAGGTCTGAAAAAGTTGGCTCTGCCTGTCCATGACTGTGCGTCTGTGTGTCTGCTGGAGTGTGTGTGTGTGTGTGTGTGTGTGTGTGTGTGTGTGTGTGTGTGTGTGTGTGTGTGTGTGTGTGTGTGTGTGTGTGTGTGTGTGTGTGTGTGTGTGTGTGTGTGTGTGTGTGTGTGTGTGTGTGTGTGTGTGTGTGTGTGTGTGTGTGTGTGTGTGTGTGTGTGTGTGTGTGTGTGTGTGTGTGTGTGTGTGTGTGTGTGTGTGTGTGTGTGTGTGTGTGTGTGTGTGTGTGTGTGTGTGTGTGTGTGTGTGTGTGTGTGTGTGTTTGTGTGTGTGTCTAGGTCTGTGTGGGAATGATTACATCAGCCTGCTGCTGCCTTATGATTGGTTGGTGAGCGTGTGGTTTGATTCAGTGTGCCTCGGAACCCGTGGCTGAGGCTGTAACCCTTTGTGAGGGAGAGAGAGAGGGAGGGAGGGAGAGGGAGAGAGAGAGAGAGAGAGAGAAAAAGAAAGATAGTTGTCAGACTCAACCGGCACTGGAAGCACTGTACCTGCTGCCATCCAATCACTGACTGTCTCTGTGTCTGTCTTGTGAGCTGCAGCTTTAGGTCACACAGACAGTTTTTTTTTTAAAGACAGAGCCGGCGGCCTACATAGACTGAAGGACTGTCTGCAGGCTATGTGACAGGTAGCACAACTGTCATCTGTCGCCACTGTATCTCTGGAGGACACAGGGCTACACAACTGAACGGATTTTGTATTAGTGACTGTGAGTGTGACTGTTTGTATATGTGTGTGTGTGTGTGGGGAGCCAGGCTCACTCCAAAAATGCCTTCGTGTTCCCCGGACTGCTGCCTATTGCGGGCCGAGGTAAGACCGCTCTCTTTCTGTGTCTCTTATCTCTCCCTGTGTGTCTCTGCCTTTCCTTGCCTCCTTCTCTCTTTCCATTTCTCTTTGAAGTACTGCCAGGGGCGAGACATGGAATGTGTAAATACATTAAAGGCTGAAGACAATTTGTCTTTTTTCGAGATGTGAGCAGAGCAGTTTAAATAAGGCGTCAAATAGGACAGCGGTTTTCAATGATTGAGGCTCCTTTGCCTCTCTTCTTGAACATGTTGGACATGTTAGGAGCCTCAGGCCTGGTTTGTACAAACTGTGAGGCTACAGGCTTCTTCTTTGCCCTCCAAGGGAACAGAATTTCTTTGTAATGTCATATATTATGTGGGAAGTAGTGTGCATACATGACATGCGTAGGATTAGTAGGCTGGATTCCTGTGTAGGCTAACAAGGCTGGATTTATCTGCAGGTTAGGGAGGCTGTTTGTGTTTTCTGTGGGACATGGGATTATATAGTTTTCTTTTGAAAAGCAAAGATAAGGAAATTAAGGAATAATTTACCACTTTAAATTTGTTATGGGAAATATAATTCCTTGATGTTTTCTTGATCTCCAACAAGTCAAGGCTCCCAGTATATAAAATAATATATCTGGATGTAAATTGATGTCTCTTACACGGATGAGATCTTAGAGTGTAACCTACTCCGAGCCTGATGCACTGTTGCTATACAGTTTATCAGTGTACAGGTCAGTAGTGGCTAAATATGTATCTGAGTATGTATTGAGTCAGTATTATTAATGTAAACTGAAATAAAAATGATTGTAATTCCTGGATTGGATTAATACTGGCTCAAAACATATACCTGTGTTTATGAAGTTGGAAGAAAGAAACACTTTTCCAATAAGCTATAATTAGAAACACCATGCTAACTTCCTCTTAAGCTACAGTGGAGTATCCATTCAGTGTAGACTGCCCTTCTTTGTGTTCACAAGGGCAGACGCTTGTTATGCACTGCACTTTATTTGCTTCTATATTACACCAACAAGTTGCTATAAGAACTGCTTGCCTGTGATTTCTAACACCACAATTGCTACATAGTTTTGAATGTCTGTTCTTTTCTATTGTGTGCTATAATTACAGGCCTGTGTATTCTATATTGTATGGGACGCTATATGATAAATACTGTGCTAGTGTTTGAAGAAAATTGCTGGCTTCACCCACCTATTAGGCCGAGTGTTCAAAAAATGGTTTGTGTTAAATGACTTTATCGCGAGTTCCTTCTGGGGTTACCATAACAATGTAAATTCAAACCATCTCATGCTAAATGTATCCTTGACAGATGTAACAGTTTATTAATCTTAAGCTTCATTTCCCTCACATCAAGGACATCCTTGTAACCGGTTTGACAGCATTCTTGTCCTTTTTTAAGATTTCATTTTTGAAACACCTCCGTCTCTAGTTTACCAGACTTCCTTGAAATGATCCCTCTTAATGTAAGTTAACTCAAATTATTTTTTCTCCTCCTAGATTGTGAAGATCTTCAGTGAAGACGGCATGGGTAAAGTGGTGGAGATCCCAGCGGACATGACAGCCAGGGACCTGTGCCAGCTCCTGGTTTATAAAAGCCATTGTGTGGACGACAACAGTTGGGCACTTGTTGAACACCACCCGCTGCTAGGACTAGGTAAGGGGCAGAGCCCTGCTGGCTCAAATACACACACACACACACACACACACACACACACACACACACACACACACACACACACACACACACACACACACACACACACACACACACACACACACACACACACACACACACACACACACACACACACACACACACACACACACACACACACACGCACACATACGCACACAAAGAACATGGACAAACTCTCACAAACTCACACAGCACATCATGGATTTTTGGGTGGGCTGAGACATGCAATACAATCACTGACTTACACAGGTGCACTCACATAAATGTATGCATGTCTGCATACTTGGGAAGACAGGCGCATATTCTCACGCAGGCATGTTTTCAAGCACAAGTGCATGCACATGCTTTACAGCAAATGCGCAGAGCCATAATGTCCAGTGATCTAATCATGTCTAACACAATGGCTGTGTAAAAGGTCAATGGAGTAGTGCTGTATTAAGCATACAAGGAAGGGAAACAGTTTCTTGTGAAAAACCCGAGACAAATATTGAGCTGCTTGTCATTAAAAAATATGTAGGTTAAACGTCAAATCTGCATGTGCAGAGGATAAAATTATGAAGGTGGACGAGGCATTGCACATGGGTTCAGGGTTGAAGGGATGATTTTCTGATTTAATATTTAGGAGAACATTTTAGTTGAGTAAAGTGAATATGACGTGCAAGCTGCCTGAGTTGAGTGTTGCCTATCCAGTCTCTGGCTCCTGTGTATAATATGCTTGAAGCAGCATGAACAATTATGTTAATTAATTATCTATTTCCAAAAGTTATTGCTCTGGCACAATTTCCATACGTGGAGAAAGCCTTTCCTACAGAGGTGGAAGAAGTACTCAGACTGTGTACTTAAGTAAAAGAAGAAGTACCAGAGTGTAGGACTACAATAAATGTAGTGGAGTAAAAGTACATGATTTACCACTGAGTTGTAGTGGAGTAGAAGTAAAAAGTACCAAAACATTGAAATACTCAAGTAAAGGTAATCATTTAGGGTTATGCATCAGGAGATGCATTACTGATAAAACGATGCAACTGATGAACATAGTATCAAAACCTTTGGCTGACTTGTGCCTTTCTCAGAGTTTCAGAGTTGGTGTAATGCTATCGATCCAGTTCTATAAATGACACTGCAGAGAGGTGATGGAAAAGATTGATGGAGAGTTTAAAAGGCCATGTTTCAAGTCAAAGTTTCTTCAGACCAAGAGCAACAATACCACTATCAACACTCTCCTTAAAATAGAAGCCCTCAGTGCATCAGACACAGACCTCATGACTAATGCAGCATAATAAGATCAAAGCCATGATACTCAGGAAGGAGGAACCGTTTTCTATGCAGAACATTTCATTTGATTATACAGATGTAGTTGTTGCATTTTAGTTGGCCTGACATTAGCACTGGGTAGAAAGTTACACAGTAGATTCTTCATGGATTCAGGAATACTGTTTGATATTTGAGAAAGTGGAGGCGCTCACTGAGCTTGGTGTCTTTGTACCAGCTTGTAAGGAAAAGTAGTCTTAAAAACCCTTGACCAATCCCTAGAGGAGAGCATCTTTTTTATGTGTTGCTTCATTACCACGGAAGAGTGTTTTGCGTTTCTGTCGGGCTGATTTTGTGTTAGACTTGGCAGTATAACTGTACGTTGGAAAAGCTGTGGTCAGCTGAACGTTAGAAAACCCAACCTCCCCCTGAGGAGAGGGCGATTATAAAGCACTTATGGAAGACAAGTTGAGCCTGTGCTCATGTCTTTACAGTTTAACAGATGTGGGAGAGGAGGGGGTGTAGCTTTATTTAGAGCAGTTTTCCTGTTACTGTACATGCTGTAGGAAGAGACATGGTGGAAAAAAGTGGAATTCTGCTGTCACGACTAACATAATTTTCTTGCCTGATGTGCTGTCACCTCAGGAAACTTTTTGAAAATATATTTGCATTATTCAAAGTGCAGGTCCTAACACTCTCGCCTAATATTTTACCATCCATCATGATCTGATTACATTTCTCATCAATGCTGCCAAAAGGATGCTGCCAAACACAGTTACCGGGGCTTGTTGTAAATGACATCACTTTTGGCTCTGAGTAATCTTATTCTATTATAGCCCTCCTTCTATTCCGGGGCACCTGCTCTGCACCCGTATTCTTGCCGTATTTGATGTTCAGGAGTTTCAGAAGATGGGATGTGATAAAGCAACAGTGTGCTGACTGTTCAATTTCAAAAGGTTATCCATTTGCATTGAGTTTGTGTCCACAACAAAATTATCAAAAACATCTAAAAATGATGCTCATTACACAATTTGTAATGTCTTTGTAAATGTCAAATTCTATTTAATGGTATTTTTTAACCCTTTGTGCATTGAATGCATTGTATGGCATATTATTTGCCATTCTAAGATATTAGGTTAACCTATTTATTTGTCTAGTACTGATGTTTTTATTCTAGTAGTGTGTATACTGTACAGTATGTTCACGGAGCCACCTAAAAGATAAAAGTTGTCGTAAGTTAAAGGAATCTTCTGAATCATAGTTGATATCAACAAACTGTATCTGCTGACATGCTGTATCTTCTCAAAGATATTTGTATAGTTATGCAGTTTTTTGAAAGTACTGCTTGTGTATGTACATGATCCAACGTGTGTGCAGACTGTACGTCTGCACTGCACATACATGTTATGTGATCCTTCATGTGTGCACATGTGGTTGGGTGGTAGACGAGAATAGAAGTTTCAGAGAGACCCGAACAATAGCGTGTTTGAATAGAGAAGCCTATTCCCGTACATCGCTGCCCACTCGCTGCTGAATGGGATGAAATGGCCCTTTGAGATAAGCAACACTGACCTCCACTTGTCAACCCCAAAAAGGTTAACAGCTCTGGGACAGTGAGGTAGTGTTGCCAGGGTGAGTCACTGTCACGAGCACGAGTGACTCATCAGATAGGCGACAAGATGAAATGGAGAGAAAGAGAAGAGTCGTGACAGTGTCAAAGAGATTGTGACAGAGGGGGAAAACATGAAATGAGATAATGATGAGAGCTGTGCACTCACACATCTCTGAAGTGCTCTATTCCACATCAGGAAACCAATATCAGAGAAAACACTGATATTGCAGAAGTTAGTTAAGCTGAAGCATTTTAATTAGATCTACTGGGGAAAGGAAGGATGTCTTTTATTAAAGACGTGTCAGAGAAGACTTGTTAGGCTGTTGGGATTGAGTGAGTCATGACCGGTCGAAGCATTGGCAGGCACAGAATATAAATCACCAGGACCTCTGAACACGTCCATACAAGGACACACTCTTAGTGGAATCACAGCCTCTTTTGCTCACTTTGAAAGGGGAAGGCCAGTGTGATCATCAGTCACAACTTGTGTAATGAGTGCATGCCATTAAAAGCAACCTGCATTTCTAAATATTCTGTCACACCACTGAGCTGGCCAAAGTATATGTTTAGAGCATTTAGTAATTTACGGTCATTTACGGTTGATTATTTGGGGGAAATATTCGTATCTATTTTGAAAAATATATTGTAAAAAACGTGATTGTGTTTTGTTTGGTCTGTTCATTTCATTTTATAGGCTGGGACATCTCTGCAGCACAACCATACTTATTTTTTTTTTATGGTATTTTGGCACAACAATTGTGTGCTTTTCATAAAATTCAGATTCATTGATTAGCCCTAGACATTTTGTTTTAGAATGTTGAATTGATTATTGGCCAATGTTATTATGGCACAAGCAGGCTTATCCACACATGGTGTTGTTAAAGTCTGCCCTTTCCAAGTGCAAATGTCGCTAACTGTGACCAAAATCTTATTTGAATCTTGTTGGCATAACAACACATGGAACAAATATCTGACTTGACATGGAAAGATGAAACATTTTGAACAAAACAATGCACTGGTTTTAAGTGTTGTTTCAGTGTTATTCGGACCGTATTAGATCAACCGTATTGATGTTTTAAAGTAAAAATTACTTGTTGCGAAGCTGTCAGTGTGGTTTTTCTTTCCGTTTCATTTGGTTGTGTTTCTTGACTTTTTGGTCCTTTAATTCTAAAATCTTCAAATGTATTTTCCATGGTGCTTGTGTTGCTTACTCAGAACATTTGTAATATTTAAGACTGCAGTATATTGAGAAATACACATATTCAAATATTGCATTAGCTCCGTTGACTGTCATATTAATGTTCATTTTATTTGACAATTCTGTAATAGTAATCATATATTGTATATAGAATAATAAAGGCTAACCTCATTCCTTGTTGTCCTCTCTCTGCCTGTCCCCTCAGAGCGCTGTCTAGAAGACCACGAGCTGGTGGTTCAGGTCCAGGCCTCTATGAACAGCGACAGTAGATTCCTCTTCAGGAAGAACTATGCCAAATATGAATTCTTCAGAAACCCCCTGGTACATTCCTTTTTAAAAAACATTTCTTATCATGTTGTGTCACTTTCAGCGTTGTCTTTTTGATATAAGTTAAACCAATACTCCTACATTTAAAAAATGCAGGTATTCGTGGACTGTGTCTTTGCATTTTTGTAATTTTTTAAAGATTCAAGTAAGGAGTTTACTCGTGTAATTTGCTCTAAAGAGTGTCCAAAGGAAAGAAAGACATTTCGTTGGACCGAGTGTCTCACTTGGTTTTGGGATCTTGTGAAATATTATGACAGCTGACCGTACTAATGAGATTTGCGCAACGTTTTCTTCCCCCTCACAAATTCCTACCTATTAATTAACCTATAATTATTCAGGCTGTCCGCTGGGTCTTAAAAAGTATCACAAGTTGATAAATCAATTTAGCGAAAAGGAAGGCTATTAAAAAGTATTAAACGGCATTTTCCAAGGTATTACATTTTGTAGCTTGTTTTCAATAAGTATATCAATTGTCCAAAGAGGTTGTATTCTACAGTGTGCCTGAATGTAATCATTGCATAGGTGTGCAGTGTGATTCTGTGTAGTTTATTTATGGCATCCCGTTGGATTTGACTTCATCTGAACAGGACATCGCGCGCTCACTGCTTGATAGCGTGCGAAGGCCCGTTTACGCCGGTTGTTAAACAACATCGTTATGAGGAAATGCAAGTTTGCGTCCAAATGGTTGGAAGATAAGGAGGAAGGACAATCAATACTGTATATAGTCAATGGGAGGTAAAGTGTTTCGCCAATGTAACCGGTTAAAACTCTAAGTGGCGATGAGGTCTTAAAATGTATGGAAAGGGTCTTAAAAAAGGTCTTGAAAGGTCTTACATTTGACTTCAGGATTCCTGCATATACCCTGTTATTGTCAGTCACTAATATTCTCCGTCTGTCTGTCTCCATCTCTCTCGTCTTTCTTCTTCCCCCAGACATTTTTCCCTGAGCAAATGGTTGCATGGTGCCAGGAAACCAACCGTACGATTCCACCATCTCAGCTCCTCCAGGTATGAGCAGCACACGCACGTTTCCCTCTCTGTCACTCTCTAAGTCTCTCTCCTCCTCCTGACACGCACAAAGCTTACTTTACCTCCGAGTCAGCACCCGCTGCATACGGTACAATCAGGCTGACATACCTCACCTCTGACCCTGAGACAGGGTGTCTCGTCAGAGCCTGCAGTAATAACTACCGTTGATCCCCTGTTGACACACGGCTGTCTCTGCACACGCACCGCAGGCCTCACACTTGCGATGCATGGAATTAGGCAGTCAGAAATAGAACATACCTACAACATACCTCATGTATGTTTGCACAGCACAAATTCACACCTGTGTATCTTAATGCTTCTTATCACAGACCACTCATGAGCCGTCCACTGCTTTCACAAAAGAGATGAAGAAAAGTCTGGGAGGAGACCAGACAAAAGGTTTCTCTGGATTTTGAGGAGCTTTGTTCTTAATGGACGGAGGGTTTACATGCAGTCTGGCTCTCTCCTGTATCTAGTAATGGAGCTGTCAGAGACAGAACCACAAGTGGAATCCATCCCTTCATCCTTGCCACTCACAGAAAGCTTTTAAGTCCCCTGCTGATCATACATACGTTATGCTCTACATAGAGGAGTCAATAAATGAATGGGGAATGTGTTGAGCCTGAGTTGTGCAGGAATCCCCAGTGTTTGACTTATTCTAAACACAAGATCTTTGCACTCCGTAAGAGTGCTGTCCAAACCGAGAGGGTTCTGACCCGAGCTCAACCAGGTGTTAGCAATATTTGCCATTTATGCAAGAAACACCTGTGAACGCAAAGCATAAGGCTGTAGAACCTCAAAAAGAAAGCGGTTTGAATGAACGTCGCGTGTGAGCGTGCGCTCCGAAAATCTCGGAACTTGCTCATGCATGAGGCCCTCTGTGGGGTGTTTCCAAAACACTGGGGAACATGTGCTTTAAATACTGAGTCCTCTGGAGCAGTTTGCCTTCAAGCCACAAGCCGCAGATTCCAAATCACCTCTAATAGCTCAACCACTTCATGGTGTGATATTTTAGTGAAAAATAGAAACCACATTTCAAAGTATTTCATACACCTACTCAACAATTTACGCTTAAGGGGTTTCCAATCGGAATACACCGTATGTTGATTTAATGCATGTGCAGTATCTCTCCTGGATTGTATAACACAACACTTTGTCTTTAGTTTTTAAAATAGAAACTATGATTGTTTGCTGCTTAAACTATATACTAAGTTGTGTATGTATACACACATGCCAAAGTCAAGATCCTGTCTACCTTCCTCTGCCCTCTTCAAGACTCTACACCCTAAGATTGTTCAGACAACAGCAAAATGTCTTGCCTCATAGTGGTTAATACCGTTCTGTGTAAGCACTCAAGCAGCCGCCCATCTCGACCATCATCTGTCAGTTTTGCACTGATGCAAGGAGCCCAAATGACACTGTGTTCTTTGACAAAAAGCAATTGCCTACCATCTGTGATGCCTCTACAGATGGTGTCCGCTACAGCTGATAGTATCTGAGAGTGTGACAGGGACACAGAGCTTATAGGCTTCAGATGTGATCCAACATTGCCCTCCGGAGGCTGAGGGCCCTTGATGGAGGACATTCTAGAGAGAATACATAGTCCGACATGAGGGAATCAGACCGACCTGATTAATTTACACCAGGTCTCACATCTCGCATGTCTTTTTACTGATGTATTATATGTATATGTTGTAAGTTCTCCTATCTGATTTCTGTTGGTCCCTATCTTCATTTGTCACTTTTGGGGTGAAGATGTCTAGGGATGGGTTGATGTTTTGAGCTGAATTTGTTTTATTGTTTTCCATGTCGAGAAAAACACATTGATTCAGCTTTTGGCCAAAATACATACACAATAATATTTTCCAAATGTGTATATACTGTAGATGCATTTTGTAATCATTACTCCCTTCCTTTCCTCCCTCAGAACTTCCTAGCGACCAGTAGCTGTCCAGAGATCCAGGGGTATCTGTATGTGAAGGAGGTGGGAAGGAAGTCGTGGAAGAAAGTTTACATATTCCTTCGGCGCTCGGGACTCTACTGCTCGACAAAAGGAACCTCAAAGGTGACAGAAACTCAAAATCTGAATATTTTCCCGTGTCATTTTTTTTAGCATGTTCTTTATTTTAACTTTGTAACTACAGTCTTAACCTCAATGTTAAAGTTTCAACAGCATAAATATGTGAAATGTTATAACCTTTAAATCCGCCTTTTATCGATGGAGGTCCCTGTTCTGGTCTGTGTCTCTCTATCACCTCCTGACTTATTCATTATTTCTGTCTCCAGGAGCCCAGACATCTACAGTTTCTAGCAGACCTTGACGACAGTAACATCTTCACTGTCAACACAGGCAGAAAGCAGCACGGAGCACCGTCAGACTACGGCTTCTGTATCAGGGTGAGTGACATCAAGCTGATGTCCAATTAAATGTTATGGGGTGAGGAATGATTGACATCCTGTGCTGCTCCCCCTGAATTTGTTACATTTGTATTATTGTTGGGGTGCTGGTAGCGATTATTATGAATGATCTGTGTTCTCATTCTGTCAAATGTTAACTTACAGCCCAATAAATGTCGAGGGGAGCTCAAGGAGTTGAGGATGCTGTGTGCGGACGATGAACAGGGCAGGACGTGTTGGATGATGGCCTTCCGGCTCTTTAAGGTAACTAGGGGTGCAACAACTAATCGACTTAATCGATTAGAATCGATTACCAAATTAGTTGCCAACTAATTCAGTCGTCGATTCGTTGGTGACATCATCACGTGTGTTTTACGCGCCGTTAAGCTCCAACGTTATTGGTCTTTTTATCGGTACTGGAGACATTTAAAAAAGATATGTCATGTATTGTTGCTACAAAAACATTATATCGCAGTCTTAGTGTCGCCAACTCGTTTCTAACATGCAAAAAGAAAAACAAATGCGTCTATGATGTATTTTCGATCAGACGAGATCTCTCTCCCCCGTCTGTGTGCGAGGGGGCGGGGCAGTTTACACACACGCAGCTGCTCCATGCAGCAACACACTGCGGAGATGGCGGAGAGAACGCGCTCCGAGGTGTGGTTAAACTTTACCCGTCTCGATGTGGACAATGCTCGTTGCCAAAAGTGCAATAAGAGTTTAGCATGTAAGGGCGGTAACACGAGTGATTTGTCTAAACATTTAGCAAAAGTGCACCACATTCAGACGGAGAAATGCACCGGGTTCGACTGTCTTTCTAGAAGCTCTGTAGCCTCATCCACGAGTAACGTTTCCACGTCAGGTGTTATGTATGTTAGCAGCAACACACAGAGTTAACACAATTATACAAACATGGGTTAATGATTAGAGGTAACTGAGTTATTTATTTTGTTAAAGTTTCAGCTATTCTGTTTCCAGTTCTGTCATCAGATTATTTAATACGATTTGTTAAAACACTGTTGTTTCTTTTGATGTGAAACATTATTTATTTTATTTAAATAAAAAGCAATTTTAATTTTGTTCAAAATGTGTTTAGTTAATTTAATAATATATATATTTTTTAATCAAGTATTCATCTTTATTGTCTTCATTGTTAGTTTCCACGTGCCTAAAACAACCTCAAGCTAAATCTAAAAGTTGATGGCTAAATCAGAGCGTTTGAGAAATTGTGCAAGGCATACAGTAATAGTCCGAATAGTCGATTAATCGTTTCATTAATCAATAGATTAATCGATTATCAAATTAGTCGTTTGTTGCAGCCCTAAAGGTAACATAATAAATAAGCCATAATAAATGTCCTATATAATAACGTTTTTGATGAAGTGTACGCCACAGTCATTAAGAATTGTGATAGTCTTGCTTAACCAGCTTTCTCCTTTCCTTTACAGTATGGAATTCTGTTGTACCAGAACTACAAGATTCCCCAACAAAGGAAAACATTACTTTCACACTTCTCGGCACCTGTGGTAAGTTTACTGATGAACTTTGCTTTTACTAACTCCCAGATTTCTGAAATAAGCAAAACATGAATTGTACGTGAATACTATTGTTATGCAAGCACTAGGAACACCTCCAGATATTTGTCTGATAATTTAAAGAAGAATTTAAACTTTTTTGCTCTGCCTGTGTTTGCAGTCTTACATCGCTGCACTTTTCTCCCTGCCTTTGTCCAACATTTGACTGTTGAACTCTGTCTCCCCCTAGCGGAGTGTATCGGAAAACTCCCTTGTGGCCATGGATTTCTCAGGGAGGATAGGCAGGGTGATTGACAACCCTGTAGAAGCTCAGAGCGCTGCCATGGAGGAGGGACATGCATGGAGGGTGAGACACAGCTTCTGTTCAAATGGAGCCAGCCTTTTAATGGTCACTACAGATGACACCATTTATGTTTGCTTAACTATTCATACAGGTTTAGTTTTCCTCTGGTTGTAGGTGTTGACTTTTTTGTGTCCATAACATATTTGACTTTTCATATAATATCAAGAACACCAGATCATGAACTCATCCCAGTTGTTTTGTCTGTTTGTGGCATCGCTCTCAGAAGAGGAGTCAACGAATGAACGTATTAGGCTCCCACAGTCCTCTACACCACTCCTCACTAAGCTCAGGTAAACGCAAAAGCATTTACATAATGCTTGATCTTGTTCTTTACACATTTTCTGTCGGTTAAAGCGTATTTAGATATATGTTTTCCATTATTCTCTGCAGTCATCCACATAGCTCAGTTGTGGTTCCACGGCAGAATAACCAGAGAAGAATCGCATCGCATTATCCACCAGCAGGGACAAGTCGATGGGTAAGGGATCTGGAGCTAAAACAGATTTTACACACTTTTCCTATTAACTGAATCTGGAAAAAAAACCCTTACTGAATAGTTATTATTTATATTTTTCCTAACTTAAAATCAAGTCCGTGGATCCTTCTCACAGTGTCTTCCTTTCTCTTGTTTCACAGGTTGTTTCTGCTCAGAGTCAGTCAGAGTAATCCCAAGGCGTTCGTGCTCACGTTGTGCCATCACCAGAAAATCAAACATTTCCAGATACTACCGGTATGCATTGCTTCGATTTTGATTTCCTTTTTCTTTTAATAAATAATGGTCCTTGAACAGTGAATGTTTGTTATTGTGAGAACCTTTCTAGGTATTAATAAATCTTGAGACAAGTGAATGTAAAATAGAAGCAGCCTAGACTTTGACGGTTGTGCTGATCAAAATGATTTTTGTTAAAAGGTATAATAATCTTCCATCTGTTAGCCCATTAACCTAACTTTATAGCGGACAGATTTTTTTGTGAGCTATGTCCGTCAAAAATGGCAAACCTTCAAAAGGAGGATATTGTGAATTTGGTCTAACTTGAATGAATAAGGTTGCTTGTATCCAGGATCTACAATGTAGGAAATCAATATTAAAATATATATTTAAATTCAATACTTGTATATTTCAATACTTGATTTGTTGCCAATGAGTCGGATAATGTAAATGCATTGTTACAGTCCTTTTAAAAATACTTATATTCTCTTTCTGTTTCTTTGGTGTGTCCCTGCTTGCAGTGTGAAGAGGACAGCCAAATCTTCTTCAGCCTTGACGACGGCTCCACCAAATTCACCGACCTGATTCAGCTGGTGGAGTTCTACCAGCTCAACAGAGGAGTGCTGCCTTGTAAACTCAGACACCCGTGCACCTTCGTGGCCTTATGACATCGTCAGATCACCTGACCCCGTCACTTGATCTGACTCTGCCTAAAACAAACAAAACAAGAAGCTGGTGAATTGACTGATGTTCCGCAGTCATTTTGTTCTGTTGTGAGTCCTCTGAAGACTGCTGAATTGTTGGAATCCTTTTGCATGAATGTTGGAGGAGTCGGACTGACAGATTGCTCACAAGGTTCCTCGCTCGAGAAGAGAACAGATAAAGGAAATGAACACTGCCCTTGTGTGTCAATGCTCTTGCAAATTCTTCTACAATCTTGCTACCCATAGTCATCAATAAGCTTGGACACACAGTGAACCTCAATGTTTATCTTCACAAAGTGTAGACTGTGTTTCCTTTCAACTGGACAATCAGCAGGACCACTCTCTGTTCTCCGAGAACAGACTGTAATCGCATTCAAGTCTTCATCACACGTCCTCAAAACATAAACTGTTGATGGAGAGTTGATTTCTCTTTAGTTTTGCACTCATGGAACTGGGAGTTGCCTTTGATGGTGCATGACTTCTCAGCTGTCTTAAGTGTGAGATGGTGCCACTGCCCTCTAGTGTCATAGGCATGCAAGGACATATCAGAATTCAACATGGACGATATTTAGAAGCACCAGAAAGAGACACAGAAGTCTGTCAAAGTCAAACTAGCTGGAGGAAAAATCTGGAACTGTTTATTTGAGGACAACACAAAAGCTGCATCGCGGCCCTCACAGAAAGGCTCATCTCTCAGCACACAGGGTTTCTTTTCTTATTGATGCATTCGTTGTTTTGTATTGCTATCAATAGTCTCTTTAATAGTATTTCTTTTTTAATTGCCCCTTTTGCGTTCTGGATATTTGCAACTCTTCATTATTTGCATGCTCCATTTCCCTAAAGTATGTCCGATGTAACTTCCACAAAAATAGAAAAACATTTATCGAAGGGTGAAAAAACAATTAATAAAGTTAGAGGATGTTTATAACCATGTAGACAGATGTGTTGCGTGGAAGGTTGGAAAGTGAATCAGGTATTTATTTGGTGGGAAATGTGTATGGAAGAGGCATGGTGAGAGTATCAATATGTTATTCAATTCTCCTGCAAAGGGGAGAATAACCACTAGCATTTCCCTCAGGTGTTTTTCAAGGAAACAAAATAATTACATCAGATCTGGTTTTTCCTGTCCTTGATTCAAATGTTGTCCCACAAATGTACCTCCTGGGAGTTGTGAGATAGAGTTAGATATACATGGTTAAGTGTGACTGTTCATTACATTACATGTAACGCGGCCTTGGTCTGCCTGGCATTACCTGTGTGTACTGACACATCACATATAAGCCTCTTGCCCTCAGCACGCCACCTCTTAATGAAATCAGGCAGAATGTTTTAGAAAGTAAGCTAAAGGTTTGGGAAGAATATGTAATAAGAGAAGCGGATAGAAAAGATATCTGCCTCTCCCTAGTCATCTCTTTCTTTCCTCAGCCTGTCTAACCTGGTGTTATCACACTCTCATCGGCATGCTGTGAAAATGGACCTCTGGTACATGATGTGTTTTTGGCAAAACTCTTACTGAGTTAGGTTGAGGATGACAGGAGTAAATAGCCTCAGTTATTGGAAGTATTTTTGATGATATTCCTACTCAAAGTCTGTCACAATTCGGTTCATAGTTACTGTCTTTTAAAGTTGCACCACACACTTTTAATCTCAATCTGGGATATTTCTAGAAACTCACATTTTAATTTGTGTGTAGTCAAAACATTGGCGTCAGCTGTGATTTGGCCACCAGCCAGCAGACCGTTAGATATCCGTTTTTACGTACCTGTAGTGCAAACTCAACAGTCATGATTTATTGACCTGCAGGTTATCTCAAGGTTTATTGGTCTTCTGTGATGCAGAATAGCCTCACCATATTGACTCTGTGCATGGTCACCATTATTTATCTAAGATGCAATGACTCAATCATTTTTTTAAAGTATTGTTGCAGCAAAATGTATTTATTTATCTCCATGTGACTGATTACTTGAAATGTTTAGATGTAATGAAATAGGATCTATTGTTTTTTTGTTTTGGTTCATTCAAAAACTATTTTTTCATCATAAATACTTGGTGTTTAAAAGCACACTGGCATCCATAGTTTAAACATCATTCCAATAGATGTCAAGTGGAATGTTGTTAAACTGAAAAGTTTCCCAAAGCATGAAAAATATTGTATTTCCTGCTTTTCTCATTTCTCTCAGACCTTCAAATATCTTCTGTTAAAATGTTTAACCCCTTTACTTTAAAAGGCCTCAAGTGCTCTCATCGTCACTCGATTGTGGTGACCTAAACTAGAACAATAGTAATTATTTAAAGTAGTGAAGTCACAAATATTTTTGGGAAACTAGGTCAATCAACATTCTCATAATGCACTGTTTAAACCACTTGCCTTGAAAAAAGATTTGTAGAAATTTAGATTTAGAAAAAAAAACCTTTACTTTCAATTTAAACTTTCGATTAGATTAGATATAATTAAAGAAATGCATAACAGCAGTCCCTACTCACATATGGGCGCAGTAAGGCATAGTCACTATTTTAATCCCCTTAAAACTGCAATGAACAGGAAGTGGATATTCCACACCGATACATCAAACCACACCAGAGCACCGCTGTCAACCTTCTTTCAGCAGAATGAAGCATCTTAATCTGCTAGATAGGTTTTATCATTTGCATGAATGTGGATTTTGAGTTTTTTTTATGTACATATAATGTCACTGATGTTTGATTTGTTGATATTTTTTAAGAATCTGAACAACATAATAATACATAAATAATGATGTAGTCTAAAATCCCCTAAGATTTGATTCAGCCTGCCCAATCATCTTTAAAGTCCCAATATTTTATTATTGTTACTGAATGACGTGAATGGTAGCAGATGTCAAACCTGTGAGGGAAAGGTAGCCTTTAAGGATGAGTGAGTATTTGCATATCCACTTACTCTGAATGAAAAAGACAGAAAGTAACTTCAATTCGAACACGTAAAAAAAAAAGCTCCACGTTTTTATACTTAACAGAAATGAATGTAACTGGGTTGCTCAGGGTTGACTTGGAGCGTTTTAAAACTACTGGTCCATCAGCTCTCTTGGACTGTTGTGTACAAGATGATGAGGGATTTATAATTACCTTAGGTTTGGTAAACTCTGTGGTCACAACATACTTCTCTTTCATTAAATGCACCACCATTCTGCTAGTTGTGAATACTTGAAAAATATCCTTGCAGAAAATGGAGTAAATCCAGTGCTATTTAAAAAGGACACTTGACAGTGTTGTTCATTTGATTGTTTAGGCTGTTTATAAAAGAAAGCGCCTACAACACTTGCCTGGTTACCTGAGCTGATTTAAACCCTATCTCTAACATTTTTGACCATTTAACCACAGTTATCATATGGCAACAACAGGTGACCTATTCATTAAGAAATCTTAATATTTCAATTAAATCAGGCGAAATTATAATGTTATCTGATCGATTTAATCATGCAAAAAATGTAAATACAATTCCTAATAGAGAAGGGCACAATCAGTTCTGGTTACAAATACACCCCCCTTATGGTTTCAGTTTGTTTTTGGAGTTGGAAGTGAATTAGCCCCGATCCTGCAAAAGTGGATTAATCAATTATCATCTCAACTCATGCATTTTCACTATGTTGTCACATTGCAAGATACTGTGGCTGTACAAATGAGTAAAGAAAAAAGATATCTATATATGAAAATATAAACTATTATGTATTTCAGGGAATGCAAAAAAGAAAACAGTAACTTATCTCGTTTTTTCAGAGAGAGCTCCTGTATTCGAAATGTGCTTTGCTTAATTCTGTAAATAGTTGAATGGCTTATACATTTTAATTGTAACCTTTTCAGGTATTTTTGTACAAATAAGGGACTGATATATTCTGTTTATTGTAATTAGAATAAAACATTAATACATTGATATAAAAACTTCAACTCTGTTTGTCTTTATTAATGGAACGTTATTATGCGACATTTGCTAACTAAAGGATGTAGCACTGCTGAATCAGATTTATTTATTAGACCTGCACAGTGTTGAATAAACCGTACTGCATGTAGACTGGTTTTGATAATTATTGTTTGTTCAGATTTAGGTGTGCTTAGAATCTGTAAAACAATTGGTGTTATTTTAGGTAAAATACCCATAAGGTCTAATGTTTCAATCTGTCTATTGATTTAAATGAGGATATTTGCTTTGCATGTACAATACAGATGTCTTTGTTTAAAACACCTGTCAGCAGTGATGGTGTATCTACTTCCTTATTGGTCCTAAAACAAACACAGGTTAAGTGTGATGCACTGACATCGTTCAGAGTGAACCACTGACCACTAGGAGGCGCTCCTAAACAAACTTTTATCTTTTACTTGATATCACATGAATAATATGTGAGTCTTTATTTAAGTAGATACTTTCTAAAATGGTTTTATTTTCAAAGACATTCTGTGTAAAACTAATTGAAATTAGGCTTACAATCTTTAAAAACATAATATAGTACTGTATGTTGAAAATATCAAGGAAAAAGTCATAGTTTGGTTTTTGTTAAATATGGAAAATGTCATGGTATACTCTGTTGAAAAAGTCATTTTACCGTATGTTGAAAATTATTATTTTTAAAATCACAGTATGGTATGTTTCAAATGTCATGAAAGAAGTTGATGAATTCCATGTCACATTTGATATGGATAAAAAGTCATAGTATATATAGTATGTTGAAAAATATGAAAAATGGCAAAACATATTTCGTCTGAAATATCATGAAGTCATAGAATACCTTGTCAGAAAAAGTAATAGTAGAGAACGTCAGAAAATGTGAAAAAAGGTATAGAAAATATAACTAAAAAGTCATGATATAGTATGCCCAACAAAATCATGCCACTTCTGCTGTATTTGATGAGAGATAAAAAGATTTTTAGACATAAGTTCTTGATCAAATGTGTTGGACTCAGTACTTCTTAGACTACTACCACAAATACTAATGAGGTACTTTTACTGGGTACTTTTTGAGTAATACTCTGTCAAACTCTCCTCCTGAGTACAATAATTAATGTATTCTGGTATATTTGATGAGGGATAAAATGATTTTTTGCAAACATTTCTACATGAAATTGATGTTGGACAGAGCACACACACACACGTCATGCGCCTTGTGGACCGGACATCTCCTTCATAAATCGAGTAATAGGGAATCATCTGGGAGTTCGATGTATGTAGAGGTGTGTGTGTGTGTAGAGGTGTGTGTGGTTAAAACGAAGCAGCCTGCAGTCACTCTTTAGCTGTCTAATGAAGGTAAACACAGCGAAGGCTGTGTGTAAAAGGCACAGCTCCACTTCCTACTTGGCGAACCTGTAACTTTCTTGTGCGCACGAGATACGTTCTCGTGCACACAAGAAAGTATATTGTGATGAGCAAAACCATGTCACTTGGCCCAGGTGGTTTCCACAGAATGGACAAAACATGTTTAACGACCATAAAGACACTCGGTTGTCTCTCCACCAAAACAAACTTAAGTTTGTGACAATCACTTGCACGTCACTTCTGGTATGATGGGCATTCCCTTTCCGGTTTGATTCTCTAGTTGTCTCTAGTCGGAAAATGTTAAAGTGTTTCGGCAAATGTTAAAGCGTTTCGGCAAATGTTAAAGTGTTTCAATGTGAGGTGAGGGCCGAGAGGAACAAGATGGCAGCCTGAGCTGAGAGCTCCGCACAACCTCAGTGATTAATTTAAGTTTTTTACCTCCACTCAGAGAAAAAGCTTAACATCTTTATTGACTATAGTTAAGAGTCGACATCTAAAGAAAGACTCCTGCTACAAAAAGAAAGAAGGAAGGATGCCAAGAAAAAACCCACGAGGCAAACAAGGCCTACCAGAACCGGAGGCTGAGTCTCAAAGGGATGATAGAAATCCTTCGCTTGTTGAGATAATGTCCGAGTTAAAATCTCAACGTTCTGAGATACTTCATCGTGTCGATGGAATTGATAATCGTTTTTAGATTGTGACTAGTCAAGTCTCAACAATGAAAGAAGCACTAGCTACAACAAACCAGGCCCTTGAGAATCAACTTCAGCGTATGGATGAAGCTGAACAAAGAATTTCAACATTAGAAGACACCTTACAAACTACAGCACGGGACCTTCACCGAGCCAAAAAGTTGATAAAGACGCTGGAATCTAAGACGGATGATCTCGAAAATAGAGGGAGACGTAAAAACCTTGTTTTACTAGGGCTCCCAGAGAAGTCAGAAGGCAGCCAATTACTACTTCAATACATTCAACAAAAACTACCTTGCTGGCTCAAACTCTCCCTCGATCAGAGTCTAGAGTTGGAGCGGGTTCACCGCTCTCTACGACCATATCCCAGGGAAGCCTCCAAGAAAGTAAGAAAGTCTACGAAGAAAATGTCAATGCACGAGGGTAATGCTAAACTCACCATTCGCCAGGATCTGTCTGCAGAGGTACGCCGAAAGCGCAAGGAGTTCCACCTGGTGATCAAATGATTCCTCGAAAAAGGCATGTTCAGAGGATTTGTATACCCTCATCGGCTCCTTATTCTTCACAAAGAGAAGATTTTTTTTTTGAAGACCCCAAAGAAGCCAACACCTTTGTCAAGCAGCTGCAGTAAGTCGCTATTTTTCTAACCTACCGGAGTGGAGGTACGATGTACATCATTTTTTCTTTGTTCTCCTCTTCTTATCATCCCATGTTGCAACGGTTATAAGTCATAATCGAACTCTCAATTAACTGTCATCGGGATTGGGGAAACATGTGGAAATCGTTTTTCGCAAGGACACATCTTATATTTGTTAGAGATTTCAATAAGGTGAAAAATATGGACAAATGTTTTTCAGTAGTCAATACACTTTTAGCCTAGAGGGACTGTACAGAAAAAGTTCATGTTAACTCTGGTATTTCAATCTTTTCTCCTATTTTGAACAATCCTGATCTTAGCAAACATTTGTTGTCAATCAATATAAACAAATGGAAGAAATCAGGCATAAAGCAATTGAAACATTTGTTTCACAAAGATATAACATTGAAATCATTTAATGATTGAAGAGCAGATATTGACATTTCAAATAAGGATTTTTTTCAGATACCTGCAAATTAGGAACGTGATCCAATCAATTATTAAAGGCAATACATTGAGATCGGGATTGTTAGAAGAGGAGGAGATATTGATGTCATCGAGCACGATCAAGGGTAACATTTGTGAATTTAATGCAGTTTTTTCTAAAAGAGCTCAGTCATCCTTTCTAACTTTAAAAAAGATCTGGGAAAAAGACTGATACAGATCGATGAAACTACTTGGCGGAATATTGTGAAAGAACACATTTTCCATTCACAAGCAATAAAATCAAAGAAGCAAACTTTAAATGTATCAACCCATTTTACCTCACACCCATAAAGATGCATAACATTTCCAAAGAAAACTCTCCAAAATGTCCGAGATGTAAAGTAAAAGAAGGAACATTTATGCATCTGTTTTGGGACTGTGATCTCTTGAAACATTTCTGGGATTTGATTCATGCTCTCACAAAAGCCGTTTTAGATATCGAAATTAGCCTAAATCCTTTTTTTTTTCCTGTTAAATGACATGCCAAACATTCATCTGAACCCCAAACATTACAGAATACTAATCACAATAACATATTTTGCCAAGAAATGTATACTTTTACTCGGGAAGAATGAACGTCCCCCAACATTTAAACTTTTCATTGATCAGATAACACGTTTTTTACCTCTGGAGAAAATGACATTGGAAAAATATAATCGTGGACATATTTTTCAAGCTCTGTGGTTGCCATTGTTTTCTAATTTCGAAAATATATCTGAGATATGACCAGTGATAGAATGGTGCATTTTGTGGTTATTTTTCCTGACGGCCGGAAATACTAGTTGTGGTGTTGTCATTGTCTACATTGTCGCTGTATTGTATAATTATTGTTTTGTTTTACTTTGATGTGGTTTTTTTTTTTGTTGAGGGAGGGAGGGGGGAGTGTAGTGAGTGTACTGTAATATTACAATATAAATGAAATGGCATCGATTACTGTACACTATAATTAAATAAAAAGACTTGTAAAAAAAAAAAAGTGTTTCGACATTTGTAAATTTGTCTCGCTAATGTAATTTTTATAAAAAGTAATTTTGTTTTTATAAAATGTAAATGTGTCTCTAGCTTTGTAAAAGTGTTTCGCATCTTGGTAATTCATTTTTGTTAATGTTAAATAGTTTTTTCTTTCGTAAAAGTGTTTTGCTAATGTAATTTTGTTTTATAAAATGTAAATTTGTTTTATAAAATGTAAATTACTCTCAAGCTTTGTTAAAGTGTGTCACGATTTGTAATTGTCGATTGCACTTCTCAGCCACCGTACAACAGGCACCATCTGTTAATTCTGAGGCAATTCGGTGAATGTTGGCAGCCACAGTGAGAGCCCTGCATTGATACCAGTGAGAACGGACCCTGTGACACCCCCCCCCCCGCTCTGGTCTGTCACACCCTTTGGATTATCATTCATGCAAAAGTAGTACGGTTTCGAGGTTTATCTCGGTCTGAGTGTGCTGACACAGTAACTGTTAAGGAACATTTTACACACACAGTGAAAAATGTAGGACACATTCATATATTGGATGGAGAAAATAACATACTGTAATAAAAATACTTTAAATACTGCATTGGCTCTAGTATGTAGTACTGGATTGCATAATACATGATCATTTTCTTCTAAACATACTAACCACTGCATGGTAGCTGTTTTAGCTCAAAATTAACAATATGCTATGTTATAATGAATTCTATGAGTAAGTGTTTTCGTTTGAAGATGGGTGTCCGTAAGATGGTATTGAGGTTTTTTGCTATTGTTACAACCTGAACAGATAACTGCCTGCATGTCATGGCAATGGTACAGATTGATAAATGCTGAAATAGGAAAACACACGCACCAAATCCTTTTGTCTTTAACATACTGCATCTTCCTGTGTATAACATTTTGGCAAGAAAATCTGATCAGATTTGCACTGTATTTTATTTAATTCTTTATGATTCTTTAATTTATTGTCATGATTTCTATTTGGTTTGATATGATTTAGGTTTCAGACAAAATGAACTTAATTCAGAAAAACGACAGATGTCTTTTGTATTTATACAGTATTTAATGCTGATTGGTGATGACTATTTGCATAAGCTTTTCCTTTTTATTGCGGCACAACTTTATCATCTCATGGTGTTTTAAGTTTAGGACAATTCACTCAAATTGGAAAGAACATGACGGATGTCTTTAACTATTGACAAACGTATGTGTTTGTTCTTCATGGCCAACTGCCTGGTATAACATTTGTTTTAGAGTGTGTGTCTCATATAATGTAAATAAGACACACCTGACCAATTTATTATTTCGATAATGATCAGTTGTTCCCTTGACAAACGTCACAGTGAGTAATCGCCCACTCATGCATATCAGTTCAATCAGGAGCTGTATGGAATACATGTTTATTATCGGGTCACATTATATAAATGAAACATAATGATGACAGTTATAACAAGTGAATGAAATGGTGTTTGGCGATTACGCCCAGGTTTTGTAGGATATCATTCGGGAAGGGAAGAACCGTTTCCGATGAACCCCTTTGGGTAGACACTGGTGGTGGTGATAAGTGGTTAGGTCCGGTTGGAAGGGAGAAGGTTAAGCTTGGCCCTGAGTTGGAAGCAGGAGGCGAAGGGGTGGAGGAGGGTTGCACGTTGACACCTGGAAGACAGCTGATGGAAAAGGGGAGAGCATATATAGAGGGATTAACAGGTGCGATAATTAGGCTTGTGAATGGAGGGAAGTGATAGGTTAGCTGAGAAGTGGCGCTCCCTCTCATTTAGTGAAGGGAGCAAGTATTGCCATGACGTGCAATACGAAGTGATAGGTCTTCCTGCCTGAACTTGCGCTGAGCTTCATTAAATACGAGGGTAAACTGACCTTAATTCACTCTGAGCTCAACACTGTTGTTTGGAAACCATTACGATAGGAGTGTGTGGTTAACATTTGTAATATAAAAAAATAAAAGAAGTAGACAGCAATGAGTGATCAGGGTTTTTTAATGAAGGCATCTGTGTTGGCAGGAAGCTGATCCTGCCAACACAGATTAACAGATTAACTAACCTAACAGTCACCAGAAAAAGTTATTAGCTACAGGAAGTGAGCTAATGGTGGATTCTCGTAAGTATAGCAGTGTCCATTCCTGTAAAGTATTATGGATAATAGTGGCCAGTGGCATAGTATGAATTGTAAAAGTGGAAATAAACAGATGTCTGAAGCAGGCGCGCCGGATTCATTTTAGAAGTGGGGGGGGGGGCAAAAAAATGCGTTTGTATGGCCCAATCCCAAACCACGCCCTACACCTACCCTACACACTCCGCCTCCGTGATGGAGTGAACTCCTTGGAGTGACACATGAGGCTCCCTCCTGTCAGATGGAGGGGGTAAATACAACGGCAAGCTTTGGGACAAACTCCCCTCTCTCCGGCAGAAACAGGAAATGCCGCAACTGTATGTAACGGTTTCAAATTAGCATCTCTTTGACAAAGAATGTAAATTAATAACTCAAATAAAACTCTAAACATCTTTAATTGTGTTACTTTTTTGTAAAGCTCTTTTAGTTTTAAACCTGATGTTTATAAGCTTCTTAGTTTTTGCAACAGTCTGTAAATATACACAACTTTATAATAAAATGCCCACATGTACCTTTTTCTAGACTAAACACAGGTATAGCAAGCTGTAGCCTATGTTGACTGGTGTTTGACTGAAGAAAGCGCACTTTTTTTGAACACACTCTCTGTGGAAATGAGGCTTTTCGTGGCTGTCCAGGAGGCTTGGGCACTTTTTCAAGCTATTAACTCCGGTATTAACAAAGCTATCATCTCCACATTTTGAGAAAGTTACAAGCCGTTTGACAGCAGCAAATCTGCATATTTCACAGAAGGCCCGTTTAGTGGTTTTGCAAAGAATTAACCACTCTGTTTTTGTACCATTCTGCGTTGAAGTACCTTTCTCTTTACCCAAATAATATAGCGGTCTCCTTTTTTTCGACAGTTAGCTCAACAGCTTTACCCATCTCAATGTCCCGACAACAAACCTTCATGCAGTCGGAACCAGCCTGTTTCGGTTCAACGACGGCGGTGGTTTTGACAGTCTCTGCGGCCGCAGAGCTGCTGCTTTTGGGTTCATCTGGCTTCGCTGTTTCTATGACTGATGAAGGTCCAGGCTCCAGAGATGTGGATGTCAGGGATGTGACCTTCCAGTTGTTCAATTTAAGTTTAGATTGACTGTATTTAGTTTTCTTCTGCACTGGTTCTTCTGACCTGTTTGCAAGTGTATATATTCTTTCTATCTATATAGAAAGAATATATACACTTGCAAACATGTTAACAGACTGTTAACGGCTGACACACACATAACAACGTAACAAATAAAGTAAACAACATAACAAATAAACAAATCTAAGCTTTTTTATTGGTTGTATTTACATGGATACATTTGAATGGTGTGACAATGTCGTATTTGATTGGGTTAAAATGTACATATTCTTCCTGTTATGTCTGCCTCCTTTATTTTACCTAATGCAAAGTGACCTGCTCCATCGAAATCAGTCGCATTGACCCGAAGACGCATTTTGAGTTGTATACACTGTTGGAAAGAGGAGATTCCTAGCTTTCTAATGATATCAAGATTGTTTTTGTACTCCAAATGTTAAGCAAAATATATCACATTATATAATGACTGTTACAGAGTCATCATTTTGAGAAAAAAGCCTTTAAAGTTTCCTCTTCTCTGGATCGATCTGATTGATTATTAGTGGAGCAAATGATCAAAATAGTAGAGTGAAGATATTTTCGTTTGGATCTGGGGGAAGCCCATTAGTGTGTGTGTGTGTGTGTGTGTGTGTGTGTGTGTGTGTGTGTGTGTGTGTGTGTGTGTGTGTGTGTGTGTGTGTGTATGTACGTGTGTGTGTTTATGTATTTTTGCATTTGTGTGTATTGTGTTTGTTTCCCGGGGAAAACACTCATGAGAAACACCGGCCGTTGTTATGCCTACAGTGACGTAAAGTTACTCCGTTCTCCGCTTGTAACTGCCGTTACAAGCTTCAAAGTTGTATTTATCATCTGAATTTGCCGAAACAAGTTTAATATTCTGAAAGCCAAGACTTTTTTTATTTTACATCAGATAAAAACAAACTGTAATGGACCCTGCCGTGTTATCTATGATTACTATATGCCTTACATTTATAATTTCAGCGGAGGGAGGGGAAGCGGCGCTGTGGAAGAGCAGAGTGAGGAGTGAGAGGCGAGCTGTCATCTTCCCTTTACAAGCTTCAAAAATGCCTGTAGCTAATGAGATTGAATATAACAATCAAAAATAACAAAATATACACAGCTAGATCAGATCGCGACTTTAGAGTAGAGGGGAATTATTGAAACGGCATTTGTACAGTGTTCCGCTGAATCCGCCGCTGCGAAAATGTGGGGCAGGGCTGAAAAGTAGGGGGGCCTATGGCCCCCCCGCTTCCGGTGCCCTTGGTCTGAAGGCTGAATGTAGAAAAGGCCCCAAAGTTATAGTTACTGATATATATATAAAGTATATATATATATATCAATTCTAAAGTTTCGTATTGTGTATGTAAATGAACGTAAGTGTTGTGTTTGTCCACAGTGCTGCCTAAATATGTTGTTCTACACTTTATTATTATTGTGATAACTTCTATCCCGATGTGGCTTAATGCAGACAGAGTCTCCGTGCTCATGCGATCTGTGCATGCTGCGTGCATATTTATTATGGCTGCTCATTAAGTCACTCGTCAAGTGAGTCTGCACTCCTGTCTCGAAATTACGGTACGTCCACACAGCAGCTTTAAAAAAATCTTCCAAAGCTTCCAACGCTTCTCTGCCCATTGACTTTGAATGGGGGTGACGTCACTTTGCCTCGCTTTTCGCCGAACTGCATTGTTGGGAAGCAAAACGAAGATTTCCAGGATTTTCAGGATTTTCAGGATTCCAAAGTTGAGCAATGTTCAACTTTTGAAGCTGAGCTGGAAGCGTCAGCCAATCAAATCCCGTTTATGCAAATCTGAAAGTACAAGCGCTAGCCAATCAAACCGCGTGCAAGCTGGGAGAGCCAGACCGCAGTTCATTTCCTCATATTCCAAACGAGAAATTATGGTAGCAAATCACCCGGTTCTTTACGACCACTATTTACCGGGATACAAACCGGAGGAACCAGGCATGGAGGGAGGTGGCAGAGACAGTGGGTGAAACTGGTAGGTTTTCGCCTGTTTGGGGAGTTTATATATATATATATTGCTCGCATAAAATCCCCGGGGTTTTTTGCTTTGTATGTCGGGGGCGGGGGTGATTCATGTGATTGGTTGTTGGTCGCGTTGCTCGCAAAAAATCCCCAAGCTCTCAGACACGCCCAGCTCCAAGATTTTCAAGATTTTTTCAAAGCTGCTGTGTGGACGGGCCGTTAGGGGTATATACCATAGACTGTATATATAAATGGACGTAGTGTCCGTGACGTCACCCATAGGATTCTGCAGAGTTCCCGAGAAGCCCTTAGTAGGCGGAGTCGGCCACTAACGTTTGACAGCGACGTCAGAGTCTAATCCCGCCTGCTCCAAATAAGGGCAAAGTGGCGGAGCCGAGGCGGGACCTGCTGCCTCCGAACTGGAAGTAAACAGAGCTAGCTCAGGCTAAGAAGCTAAGCTAACATGAAATACATGCATACCAAGTTACTGCTAACAGTGTAGTTCCCCTATATAAACGTTACATTCATAATCAAAAAGACAATCTGCAAGAGAATTTGCTATCTTTTGTCATTCTTAATGTTTGTCATTCACACGTTAAGAAAAGAAGTAGCCTACCGATGCATAGCAGAACAATTGTGGCGATGTTCATCTTAATAAGTCTTGTTCAACATAATTTATTTAGCTAATACTACAGCAGGCGAACCAAGTCTGCGTTTCGCTGCATTCCTTGATCTCCAGTTACAACGAAGGACTCCATCGCCCGGACCTAACGGAGCCGCAGTGGGCTAGCTCCGGGACGCCGGCTGGAGCTAGCCCCCTGCGGCTCCGTTAGCTCCGGTGGCCACCACTGGGATAATTGGTTCCCCTATTAACATTTGCTCCCGTTTAGCATTATGGGCGTCATAGCCATAGACTATAAAAGTCTTAACCAAGGCTGAATCATAAACTAAAATGTATATGTATGTATAAAGGGTTACGTCCTTAGCTTGCTAATAAGTAACAAGCTAAGCTACCAAGCACACAAACACCTGCGAACGGGATTAACATGTATAATATTATCATTTTAGACTTCTTGGAAGTTCTGTTAGTACATTCAAGCGCACAGCATGACATTTTAATTGTCTGGTATTTGTAACAATATTCCCTAAAAGGCACAATCACCACAAACACGGCTAAAGCTAAAGGTTCAAGTACATTACTATGACTAACTAACGTTGTAGCCTCTATGGTTGTAGCCTAGCATAGTGGAAAAGTTGCTGTTAGCTGACAGGGAGGCATGGACATGTCCATCAAAGTGACCACGCCCTAATTTATGTAACAACTTTAAGACCTAATATAAATAAAAGGGTCGTGTTAGAAAACAATTCACTCACAGATTCATAATCATGAAGGTGGAATCTAACTATATCGATAATAATATTTATTGCATCCATGGGTAGAAACATGTTTTTTTCTGCTGTAAAGTTGGGCATTTTAACATGGGGGTATATGGAAATTGCTCCTTTCTGCAGTCAGTCCCTAGCAGCCCATGTATGAACTGCAGTGTGTTGCACTTTCGTATTAGCGTCCCGGCTATTCCCCAGAGTTTGCCGCTTGGTATACACACCGTGTTGAGTGGCACATACCTATTATTAATGTAATACGATGTAGTTTACGTGGATAAATGTTTATGAGGCATTCAGTGGCGGTGCCAGGGTATGGCTGGGGTAGGCTACAGCCATACCAAAAAATGGCTTAGCCCCACCATGAAAAATGATGTTAAAGTAAGCAAAATAAAGTCCGCCAACTCGCGTGGAGTAAATTGCACAGACAGCAGTTAGTAAGATTGATTTCAGTAGCCACTTGTCTGGAAATACCAAAGACTAGAAACGGTTTTGAAAACGTTTGTCACGTAGTGATCGTCTTCTCAATAGAACTTGAGAATCTTTGATAATGTCTTCTGGCCAATCAGAATCAAGATAACGGCGTGGTCGTGTTGTCACAGGAAGTCCCGACGGAGAATACTTTTGCTGTAGTACATCTCTATATACATCAAAACAACATTACGTGTTGATATAAATCAACACGTAATGAAATAAGTGCCCACGTTTTGATGATTGATAGGTGTGTGGGCTGTCTTTCATTTTGACACACAGAACAACGGGGGCTATCCTACGGAGCCCTGGGGGGTATACTACGAAGCAGGATTTTCGCGTAGCCGGCTAACTTCAGGGAAAACTCGGGCTTTCCGGTCCTACAACGCTGGTTCTCTTTTTAGCGGGCTAGACCTCCATGGTAAC
This sequence comes from Notothenia rossii, assembly GCF_949606895.1. Classification (NCBI taxonomy): domain Eukaryota; kingdom Metazoa; phylum Chordata; class Actinopteri; order Perciformes; family Nototheniidae; genus Notothenia; species Notothenia rossii. The sequence goes on from NC_136905.1 coordinate 25,545,659, forward strand.
TTATGCTGTGCGGCTAACCTGGGGGGTATACTACGAAGCAGTATTTTCGTTTAGCAAGATAACTTCTGGGATTTCCGGTACTACGAAGCTTGTTTACATTTTAGTGGGCTAGATCTCCATGGTGACTTATCCTGGAACCTAGTCTGTGCTCCGAAGCAGGATAGGTTCCAGGATAAGAGATCAACTCGCTGAAAGCACCACGCCTGCTGACCAATCAGAGCTCAGTGTGCGGAGGAAATACAGTTTAAATTGCCGTTGCAGGAAAGACAGCCGGCCAAAATCACCGACTGTGTGAACGTGAAAATTAATAGAACATCACCTCCCATCTTCAGAGCAATCTGACTATTATAACTATTATACTATTATGTTAACAAAGCTTAATTAAATATCTGCCACAACATAAGAAACCGGATCAACGTAACATTATGTTGCCTACAGTCTGTGAGTGCAGACGTCGATGTGTCCCATTATCATTCATATCACATAATATCACATCATAATGTATCATATATTTCCTTATCTGAGTCAGCTGAGCCGTATCTGGCTGTGCAACACTCAGTGTCACAAAGCCTACTGTATGCATAAGTATTATTTTAAGCAACACATTAAGTTGACGAACACTCGAGTCAAATGTAATTAAAGTCAGATCCACTCGTGTCTTGGACGGGGCAGTGATATCATAAACCTGTTCATGTACGCATTCAAACACTTTTTCTTTTACCAGCTGTATTCACCTTGCAGGTGCAGCTATGTGGCTTTTATCCTGGATAAAGTGTTTAAGTCATGGATGTTTAAAGTTTAACTTCTTCATAATTGACTAATATCAGTTGACTTTTCATTCAAGAAGTATGACGCTGCGCTGTCAGTACGCATCTCCATGTTTGTGATAGGTCAAATGCTCCAGATACCACCCCTTTTATGTGAACGCGCACCTAACTAGATAGGACATGGCTGGCTTGAGCGAACGAGTTGATAGCCAGCGTTGTAGGACAGTTTAGCGAGAACGGCTTTGTTTTGGATTAAGTCAACCGGATAACTCAAAAACATATCCAGGATAGGTTGAACTAGATTCGTAGTATACCCAAGCGGCAAACTCTGGGGAACAGCCGGGATGCCAATATGAAAGTGCAACACATAGTAATATTATAAATACATAAATCATGTTACACTACACAGGTTTATAGGGGCGGGACTTCCGGTTTATAGGGTCATAAATCATTCCTTATCAGTCATGAATCAAAATCGAACATTTGCTGGTGTCTTATAACTACTTCAGTACCTGTAATATGTGCAATAACAATAAAGTTTAATCTAATCTTGAGCAGGAACAAATGTATTTACTTAGTACATATCTGACGTTAACGATTAAACACATGTGTGAATTCTTTATAAATGCAAACCGAGTCAAGCCGACTCCGGAGGTGGTGGTATGCACCTTAAAGTGGTTTGCAATCCGCCAAAATCCGAGAGAAGAAGAAGAAGATGAAGGCAAAGAAGAAGGCAAAGAAGAAGGCAAAGAAGAAGAAGAAGATTTTTTTTTTTTTTTTTTAAAACAAATTTTATTTCCATTTGTTTTAACTATACACCGGAACAAAAAACAAAAACCATTACACAAATCAAATAAATAAACAGATTTTCACGTCTACCAAATAAATGTCATTTGAAAACGTTTTACCCATTTAAAAACATCATCTTTTACACACTTTAAAAACAAAAAACTTCACCTACCCTTTAAAACTTCAATATTAGAGAGTCATTTTCCCCCAGTGAGCACAGAACCTGCCCAACAGCCCACACATCCAGAAACCCCTGTAGATGATTGATCAGCGTATAGTACGCATGCTCCACCCTCAGACGCGCTGCCACCAGCCCCCTCAGACAGAGCACTGCATCCGTCCACCCTACTCCAGCAAGTTGGTTCTTCCTACTTTTCCAGATTGCTAATTTTGCATAAGCAAACAAGAAATTCATCAATAGTAGGATTTCCTTCTTTTTCAGGATGTATTTGGGGCCATGGACAAAAAGTGGTATGGAGAAAACCTCCCCGAACCCCTCCACCCACTCCTGTAACATTTTTTTAAGACCAGCCAACCGGGGACAGGACACCACTAAATGCTCCAATGTTTCTGCCAAAAAACAGAACGGACAGCCCCCCCTTGTGCCTGGGTCAAAATGAGCCCTGTATTTGTTAGTGGCTATTGCACCGTGTATAATTCTCCATTGGATGTCAGCCATCCGTTTTTCAACGGGAGACTTATACAGGATCCGCCAGCTGCCCTGAGGGGAAGAGCCCAAACCAAACACATCTGTCCACCTCGACTCTCTGACGCCTGCGAGCGAGCTGAGGTTTAGCACCTTTACGCAGCTAAGATATAGCTTCTTCCCATTGCAGGAGCAGAACATTCCAGGTGTTAGAGTCCCCAGTGATAGCAGGAGACCATCCTCCTCTCTCCATTCCCCCACCGCAGGACCCACACTCAAGGCAGGAAAAACATAATCATGTCCCTTTCTCCACTGGTCGGCCAGATCTGCATCCAGAGCAAAAGTCCGGTGGGATGGCGACAGCGACTGCCACACCTCTTCTACCAGGTTCTCCAGAACTCGAGTTGATCGAATGCCCGTCACCTAAGCCAGTTTTTCTGTGGAGATCCCTGTCAAATGGCCAAGTTTTACCACTCCCGCTTCAATGAACGCATTTTTTAGGGCGGCTGAAGAGAAAATGGTTCCAGAAAGAAAACCAGTGTCAAACAGGGGCTCCTCAAACAGCCACATCCCAGGCCGGGGGTCGGGTGGTCTGGTAAAACTCAGAATCTTCCAGGCATTGATGACAGAGCAGTAAAAAGGTGCAAGTCCAGTTATCTTGTACGCAGGGGCCTTCAGCAGAAACAGGTGTTTATCAAAACCAAAGCCCCCTGCCCTCCAGAGCAACAGCCGGGCCATAGCCAGCCAGCAGGGAGAGGCACCATACAGCAGCCGCTGAGCTGCCTGCAGTTTAAAAGCAGCAGTCCTCCCAGTAATGTCCACAAGGCCCTGCCCCCCCTCCGCCACAGGGAGGTACAGGACCGATGCTGGCACCCAGTGATGACCCGACCAGAAGAAATCCACGTGGAGCCGCTGCAGTTGTTTCATGAGGCCCGGCGGTGGGGTTAACACCTGGAGTCTGTGCCACAAAGATGAGGCAACCAGATTGTTGGCTACAAGAACTCTTCCCCTGTAGGACAGCTGGGGTAGCAGCCATTTCCATTTGGCTAATTTTGCTTGCACCTTTCCCAGCAATCCCTCCCAGTTCTGTGCCACCATGTCCTCAGACCCCAACCAAACTCCCAGGACCTTTAAACCCTCGTTTCCCCAGCTGAGGTTACCAGGAAGACTGGGCCTATTTTCTAAACTCCACTGACCCACCGAAACTGCCTCACTCTTCTCCCAGTTAACTTTGGCTGAGGCAGCCTTCCTATACAAAACTAAACTGTCCTGTAGCTCCTGGATATCTCGCTGACCCTGGATAAAAACACTGACATCATCAGCATAAGCTGATACAACCACCGGGGGGGCCTGAGCTGACACTGGCAGACTCAGGCCCCTCAGCCGGTTTCTAAGTCTGCACAAAAGTGGCTCGATGGCAATACTATATAATAGGCCTGAGATAGGGCAGCCCTGCCTGATCCCCCTTTTAACTGGTACAGGTCTGCTCAGCCCTCCCCCCACTTTCACAACACAACATGCATCACTGTACAAACACTTCACCCAGGACAAAAAAAGCTCCCCAACACCAAAAGCCTGCAATGTGGCAGCCAGAAAAGTGTGATCCACACGATCAAAGGCCTTCTCTTGGTCAATAGAAATAATACCAACATTTATATTGTACAGTTTGCAAACATCAAAAGTGTCTCTCATCAAAAACAAATTGTCCACAATTAATCTGCCAGGGATGCAATATGTCTGATCAGTACCAACAAGAAGTCCGATAAAACACTTCAGTCTGTTAGCTAAAACCTTTGACAGTATCTTATAGTCCGTACATAAGAGAGCCACAGGTCTCCAATTCTTCAGCAGGGTTAGATCTCCTTTCTTAGGCAACAGTGAAATCACTGCACGCCTACAGGAAGCTGGAAGAGTCCCTTTCCCAAAGGACTCCATCAATACATCCAACAAATCATGTCCTAAAATGCTCCAAAAATGTTTTTAAAAGTCTGCAGGTAAACCGTCTATGCCCGGAGCCTTGCCGGAGGCCATCTGTGTCACCGCAGAGGTCAGTTCCTCCAGCGTAATGTCAGAGCCCAAGGTGTCATTTTCGGCTGGACTCAGCTGTGGAAGACCCTGAAAAAGTTCATCAGCGGCTTCCAAGTCACAACCTTCGGCTTTGAACAGGTCCGTGTAGAAGGACACTGCATGTCTCCTCATCTCAGCAGGTTCAGAGGTTACCTGTCCATCGGGAAGACGCAGACATACCATCTGCTTCCTTTGGCCCACAGACCTCTCCAGGTTGAAGAAAAAGGTGGTTGGTGCATCAATGTCTCTCATGGAAGTAAAACGGGCTCTGATCAGAGCTCCCTTGGCTTTCTCCTGAAGAAAACAGTTAAGCTGTTGTTGTTTTAGGAGGGACTGTTCTATATTTCGAGCAGACACACTTTCTAACTCTCTGATCTCTCTCTCTAACTGCTCTATAGCTCTCCTAATGTTTGCAGTGGAGTAGGCTGTATACTGTTGACAGAACACTCTAATCTGAGCCTTTCCTACCTCCCACCACTGACTCAGGGAGGGAAAAGACTCTTTCTTTGATTTCCAGTTGATCCAAAACAAATTAAAATTCTCACAGAAAATCAAATCTTGTAAAATGTTAACATTAAACTGCCAGAACGATCTAGGTTTCTCTGTGTTGGATAAAACCAAATCCAAAGAAACTAGCTGATGATCTGTAAAACCAACAGGTTGGATGTGACAGTTCACTGCACGAGTAATAAAAGAAGAAGACATGTAAAATCTGTCTAGCCTGGCTGCACTGACGCCCCCATCTAGCATTCTCATCCAGGTGTATTGTTTAACGGAGGGATGCTTCATCCTCCACACATCCACTAAGTCAGCCTCTCTTATCACCTGTGACAGTAAAAGGGACGACTGAGGATGAGGCTCCCGTCCTATTCTGTCTAAAGTGACGTTAGTGCAAACGTTCCAGTCCCCCCCCAGAATAACACACTCCCCCTGTACACTAGTGTCTAGCTTGTCTTTTAATAGCTGAAACACAGATACACGTGCAGGGCCCTGATTGGGTGCATACACATTCATAAAAGTGAAAATGAACTCTAACAGTTCCACTTTCACCATCAAGGCTCTACCTGCCACTATCTCAGTGCTGGATAAAATCTTTACATTTAGAGAGGGGGAGAATAGAGCTACTCCAGCACTAAGGTTTGAGCCATGACTGAGTACACTGACCCCCCCACCACATCCCCCAGTCCGTCTCATTCAGGCTATCACTGTGCGTTTCCTGCAGAAATATCACATCTAATTTTTTCTGATTAAAGACCTCTAACACCATAGCTCTTTTCTGTGCACTTCTACCCCCGTTCATGTTCAAGGAAGCAACCCTTAAAGCCTGCATTAGAGGAAGGAGACAGAGAGAAAGAACAGACAGGTACACACAGCAGAGAGGAGACACCCAGTGTTGCATGATCATGTTGAAATTATTTAGACCTTTTCAGTTTCTTCCCTCTTTTGCTTCCTTTCGTATCTTTTTTCATAGCAGTTACATGCCTCCTGAGACGATAACGTTTCTTTTCATCCAGCAGGTCTAACCCTACAACTTTCTGAAGAATTCTCACTGTATGAAGAAACTTTTCAATGTCAGGGAAAAAATCTCTCACTTCCACTGACTTGCCAAAAGACTCCTCTAAAAAGACATTAATCTCTTCCAAAGAATATATCTCTGCGTTCTGAGAGAGACTATCTGCAACTGAACCACAGTCAGAATCCCCCTCACCGTCTGTGTCCATCTCTGTCACCTCATTATTTTCTGCAGCCTGTTGAAGCTCTTTTTGCCGCCCAGAGCCAGACGGCAGCTCCTTCTGTGTGCCAACAGCCTCCACCTGTCCCACAGCACCAGTCCTCACCTGTCCTGCTACATTATCTCTCACCCGTTTACCTGTTTCCACATTTTTTCCTCTCACACTCACCACACTCTCTACAGTCCCTGTTTCATCTCTCACGATATTCATCCCTACTTCCTCCGCAGCCACCGGGGCCCCGGCGGGTGCAGCAGCAGCCCCCGCGAGACCGGGTCCCACTGCCGCGGCCCCGGCCGCCCCAGCGGCCCCCGGCTCGGCTGCCCCAGCGGCCCCGGCCGCCCCCGGCTCGGCTGCCCCAGCGGCCCCGGCCACCCTCGGCTCGGCTGCCCCAGCGGCCCCCGGCCGCCCCCGGCTCGGCCGCCCCGGCGGCCCCGGCTCGGCGGCCCCAGGCCCAGCCGCACCCGGCGGGAGAGACAGCAAGCGCATTTCGTGGCATCTGCGGGCAGTGGCAAGTACTTCCGGCATCTGCCACAGAGGCCGCTACTCCGTGGTATCTGTGGCAAGTATATGCCACAGATGTGGTATCTGTGGCAAGTATATGCCACAGCCACAACTTGCCGTGGCAAGTAAATGCCACAACCATGCCATAACTTGCCGTGGCAAGTATATGCCACAACTTATATATGCCACAACTTGCCGTGGCAAGTAGGCTATATGCCACAACTTGCCGTGGCAAGTAAATGCCACAAGTTAAGAGTTAAGAGAAGGTTTACGGTAGCTGCCACTCGCCTTCCGTGGCAAATGCTGATATTTAAACCCGTATTTATCGCGTAAAATGTCGCTGTTTTAGCATGACTTTGTCGGACTGATCTGTACACAAGACTGATGATCTGTTACTGATGGTCCGATCATATTTTTCAAAAAGATTAAACATATGTTCTATAGATTTTACTTGGAGAACGTGGTTTGTTAAAATAAATAAACGTGCTATTTTTATGATAATAGTCGGTACTCGAGTTGAGGGGGGATGGCATCCCCCCTGAAATAAAAACGGTTAAAATCATCCCCCTTCTAAAACCAATACCAATACGATTTTCATTGCCATAAGCAATAGCTGTGCACATGATAACCTTTCACCCTTGATGGATTTCCATCATACATAATACACATAAGGATTATCTTATGTTAATGTTGGTATAGGCTACTTGACAGTAAGTGTGCTTCTATTGTTTGTTTTATATATAAATATATACATTCACTTGAAAAGACTGTCATTTCCTATTGTTACTGTTTTACTTTATGACAACTAGTGGTCATTTTCTGTGTTTTTGTTATGTCAGTGTTCATTTACTGAGTTTGTGATTTGTGACTTATTAATAAGGAAAACATTATCCTTAAAATTATTTTTTTAAATGTATTTTTAAATGTTCAAAATTTGAAAAAAATAGATAAAAATAAACTAAAGTTACAATCTTGTTTTTCATGCCCCAAGAGCAATAAAAACACTTGGTAAAAAAATCCTGAGTGAGGCTTTCATAATTCATGGATGAAAGGGTTAAGAAAGACAAATATATGTTTCTATTGTTTTTTTATTGTAGTGTATTCTTACATATTCAGTAGGCTATATTGTTTATTCTTTAGATACTCTGTAGATAAATATCTACTAATAATGTGTAAATTATTTCCTGTTTCTTTTTATTATTATTATTTGCTGTAACGCAAAGATTTCAACATTTTAGATAAATAAAGTAAATACAACGTATCATATCAAAATCTGTTTATGTTAATTAGCAACACAATGATTTGATATTTGCATGCATGACATATAACCTTTTTACTGATGCACAAAAAAAGTTTTAACAAGGGTGTAATTATATTACATTGTAACCCTCTTTCCTCAACATATTAAATCAACTTTATACGGTTAAATGAGGATTGCTTGGAGTATCATGCTTAAGAGAACATTTTTCATGTTTCTTTAAGTATTTATCATTCTCATGGTGTAAGACAAACAAAACAAAAAACACCATCTTAGTTTTCTAACAACTACATAAAAAGAGTGCTTACTAATGCATAATAACATACAACTGAACAAGACTGAAAACAGAGAGTTATTTCATTTGTGATTAAAGTAATGGTTGTTGGTAATGTATTAGAAACCCCCACAGATGTATGATGTATGCGTCCGTGCGGGCTCAGACCCTCCTTATGGGAGCTCAGCTCCCATTGGCTCCCACATAACTCCAACCCTGGTGTATACCATTTGATAAAAAAATGCAAATAACTAATTGTTCCATATATTTTGTCTTAGTCTGGCAATTAAAGGGTTACGCATTAAACTTATGAATTAAGGTGCAGAACCTTTTACATATTGCAAATACAACACTATCCGGCCCAGTTTTGAAAGTTTAAAAAAATCAGCAAAATGGAATTTGTTTACCATGGCCTTAACTGGAAACCCACGCGTCTAGCACAAGAAGATCGCTGCCGTCGTCATTAACCAAAGGTGAGACCTAGATAAGTTAACATATTCAGCCTAGCCTTTTTTTGAAGATGGTGTTAATTGTTATGAATGTTATTGACAATAAGATTTATACCAATGTAGTGATTCTTACTCAAGTTAATAACTAAGAAAGTTGTGTTTTAGCATGGCAAACTTCGCATCGGCTGTTATTATTTTACAGGGGCGCCATTGCTGTTTTCCTCATTGACTTGATCGAGAAAATGTAGATGTGAGAATTTTACCAAAAACTCAGCGGTCTTTGCAGATAAATGTAATGGAAAAATAAAAATATGATTTCATTTCAGTTTTTATTTAACAATAACAAATGTTTACTTTATTTACACATGACACATAATACGCTAAAACTGGATAGCCTATGTTAAATTAATAAAAAAAACATTGAAAGCTAGAAAGTTTAGTACCGTAATATATTTAGTGTCAATTCTTGTTGACTATTCTCTATATGTCAACAGACTCCGGACTTGGTCGATGGTTCTTCTGCCATCTTAAGGAAAATGGAAGGTGAGGATGGTGTAAAGTAAATCAACGTTTGGCAAGAAGGCTAAACGACAGAGAATAGTGAAAGGATTTATCTTTTTCTTAATTTAAGGCATTTATTTAAAGTACTTTTCGTCGGTTTATTTCAAGTTATAAAGTATAATTTGTGTGACATACAGTAGATGATGCGGTGGGCAATGGGGGATGGGGGTGGCTTTTTGATTCTTTCACCTCCATTGTTTTTTTTCTTCACAGCTTCACATCAGACGTTCTCTGATGTTACTTCTTTATTGGCCAGTGCTGGTGGCCAGTGTGTCTTCTGTCAACAAAATGAACTTGCAAATAAGGATCACCTTCAGATAAAGCATATCAGAGAAGCAGTTTATTTTTTTGAAAATAACCAAGGTATTAAGTATAAAAGAAAGATGTTAAACAGTACATTTTGATTCATTAATATTTGAAAAATGTTTAATGCATCATGGTAACAATTTCACTTTTTTCAGAGAAATGTGTGGTCGCCTGCCTCTGCAAGGACGTTGAAAATGCATCCAGAAGTCATTACCATTGCCCATTTTGCCATTATAGAACCTTCACACGCTCCTCCACCATCATCAATCATTTTAAAAGAAAACATGGTAGGATTTTCTGCATTTAAAAAAATGTAATCTTTATGGCAAGCAGCTTAATCATCCAACTATATGCTGTTAAATGATAGTGCCTAGTGTGTCAGGTGAAAACAAAACTAATACACAGCTAGATGCAGTAAACTCATATCATAACAAATGTTTTCCAATATGTTGAATATAAGTAATATTTCTGTCTTTATCATTTTTGTATAAAATCACTGCATTCTGCACAAAAATAACATAAGCATTGCATTTACTTATTCAATTTCATAATGCTATTGTGCGCCATATTTAATTATTTGTATTCACATTGTCTTTCTCCTACAGCTCTTACTTCTGAAAAAAAAGGTAATACAAGTCACCTTTTTCCAATCATCTGCTGTGTTTTTATTCAATTTTTATGAAGTGAGTCTTTTATGACAAGTAAGTGCTATGTTGTGCATTCATAACAAATGTTAGAAGTCCCTTGTGATGACATTGCTATGTAATTCAGAAAATTACATGTGAACTGAAAGATAATATACTGCCATGATATTAATTTTTACGATTTCACTGTCATACTGCTGGAACCATCTCCATTGCACTACTGTTGATTAATGAAAATGTTATTTCAAATAAGATATTAATGATGTATGTGAATTCTTCTCCTTAAAATCTTTCCCTGAAATTGGTGTATCATGTCATCATCAGTGATGGGGATTCACCAGCATTGTCATAGATTGCTGTTCCCCATAAGCATTTCTTATAAGTTTACATTTGGACCAATGTTAATAACTGTTTTTGTTGTTGTTGTCTTTTGCAGCGACACCAAGCATCCAAAAACGTAAAGCTGATGACACTGCGGAACACAAGAAGAGGTTAGGTTCTAATCCTAGTGATTTCTCATGTCCCCACTGCACATCTGTGCTAAGTGCACCAAAAAACTTAAGACGGCATATCAAAGATGTGCACAACCTTGATGCTACACCCATGACATGCATAGATGTACGAAATGGAATCTATGTCACTCCAAAATATGACCATAGTCCAGTTTTCCCCATTCATGTCATCAAGTCAACAAAGCCACCAAATATTGACTGTGAGGTTGAGAACTGTCGTACTTTCATGCAGATTGCTTGGTGTTCAGGAAATCCTGGAAAAGAATGTGTACACCTTGAAAGAACAAAAAGTGCCAAACCATATTCACAGCCAGCAGTCCTCACATCCACGTCCTTGCAGGATATGTTAAGCAAAGGGCTGATGTCCTCTGAGTGGGGGACAAAATGTGAAAGACTAAACACTGCTGCAAAAACCAATGGTGTGGACAGTGTGGTTCCTGTTTTCTTTGGAGACGAGGGTTACTCCAAACGGTGTTATTTTTTTTCAGTTTTTACTGATGAAAGAGACAACTGGTGCCGGTTTGGAAGAACCAGAGTGACCTTTGACACAGTGGCAGGACAGTGGAACTGTCAGTGTCAGGGAACTGGAAGATCACATCGATGTATACATCGAATGATGGGAATTTGGTGGATTTTCCAGGAGTCTCCAGGCACCCTAGTCACCTCTGACTTACAAATTGAGGACATAGACGACTTGGAAACACATATGGTCGAGAGCAGCCCTTTCTGTGAGCCACACAATCTCACTTCTCAAAAAGTAACTGTGATGACAGACTATTTATCAACAAAAAAGCGCATCCCGTGCCTGCAGGAGTTACCGTTGGAGCTGAGGACTAAGGAGAGACAAGCACCCCCCTGTTTTGTCCCGTCAGAAGAAACCTGCCCCTACTGTCCAGGGCCCACCCCTCCAGATCTTAATTCCCAACAAATTGTAACCACACAAACAACGGTGTATGGGATTAAGTATATCAAAAAAGGTAAAACCATTAAAAAAAAGATTCCTTATACGTAGCATGGTATATCCATCCTGATATCTTATAAATATATTTATTTAATGACAACTGTAACAATAACACATGAAAGTAATTTGTATGTGTAATATGTCTTTGAAACAACAGGTGTTTCAGTTGCTGTAAAACAGTGCCCAACATGTGCCAATCTGGTCAGATTCCAAGATTTTTCCACTGGTTTCCACAACTTCAACAACCGGGTCATCTTGACACTGCCACTTTGTGAGCTTCTCCTGTCTGGTTTGGCGGTAAGCTTTGTGTATAACCTAAATAAATACATCCAAGTTTCATGATGTTCAATCTTGCAAAATCATATCTTTGGCAATCATTTTTGATAATGAAGATATCCTGCTATGTTGTTTAAAAACAGAACAAGACAACCACTGGACGCATGCTGGACACTCTGTCATTGTTCAACGACAACCGGTACCACCACCAAATTGTAAGGAGGGCATTCCATCACTTTCTGTCACTGACCAACTTCAAGTTTGACTTTTATTGCCACCAGTGTGGGCACAATCCAGCTGTGGTAGTAGCTGATGCCAACTGGAAACTTGCCTTTGATGTCCCGCGTAAGTGTTGTTGCTTAATGTAATTCAATGATTCATATTATTTTAGCCTATAATAATATGTGAATTAATAATTTATTTTGTATTTTCATAAAGTGATAGGCAAATGGACAAAAGTGTGATTAAAGCATATGCAGGACCCCAGCGAGCTCCAGACTATGTGCATTGTGTCAGGGGGCCCTGAATGCTATATATATATATATATATATATATATATATATATATATACATATACACTTTGTGCTAAGTAGATACTGTACTACTCTGCAATAGGTTGTATGATTTGCATGCATTACAAATCATGTTAAACTTTCAGTTGGGACATTTAAAAGGCCTGATCCAGATACCATTTCTGAAAGTGACCTGGAAGTCGATATTGTCAAGGCATGGTCAGAGCTTGACAAGTCACATATAGCCAAAGGCCTCATATCAGGTTTGGACTACACTGTGATAGTAAACTGTATAATGACATCAAGCTGATACTTATATATATATATATAAAATATTTTAATACCTGCATTGCAATTTTATATGTTTTACTAGGAACATCTGTGGCCAATCCCTTTTCTACTTCTGTTCGCCACTCGACACTGGCACCATGGATGGGAGAAAAAACAAGAGTTGGTAACATTTTACCTAAAACTGAGGCCAAAAAGGCAATAAAAAAAAAAAAAGATGACATCAAGCATCCCAACATCAACATAAATGAAGACATCATACTGGGAATCATTGACTCAAAGAAGGTACACCTTGTGCTAATGTTTCTTTTTTTCTCTCAGACTTTAGACAATGTAGACATAGCCCTCTATGCAGTTCTGTCATTGAAATTGGGTTTTGTCATGCAAGATAATACAATATGTATTGTGGTTTGAATTGATTTAAATGGTCCCTTTCAATCTTTTAGCCTCAAAAAAAGGAACTCCAGGATGCTTGTGATGCTCTGGGTGTGTCCTCAGAGGGATCCATTTCGGATTTGATGAACAGGCTTCTGGAACTCCTTAATTTTAAGGACATTTACCCGAAGCTTTTTGTGAAGTTACAGAAAGCTGGTGGTGAGAAAGAGCTTGACTGATATTTTTAAATACAAACATTTATTAAACATTGTTTGATTTCCAATAACATGATGTGTCTTTTGTTCCTATTCTTTAGGTGGTGTCCTTCATTTCTCCTGTGTACATGGCATAGTGTACTACATGAACATTCTGTTTTGGACGGAGTCGGCAAGAGACCATACTGATGGTCTTCTTAGTTTCAAGCACTTTCCGACCTGCTACATTTCGGATGTAGCAGGTCAGGTTGCTCGACACACCAACAACCGCACCAAACAGCTTCTCTTCCAACCAAACGATGGAAGACTCTGTGCACGAACCCTTGATAACATCAAACTGGCAGCCAACAGGCAACTACACGTTGACATGCAGTGGGTGAAGAATCTGAGGTCTCCATTACCACTGCAAGAAAGCCCAGATAGTGACAGATTCACAGCAGTACATCCTATAACAGGAATATGTGAACGATTCTCTCTGTATGACAGATTTCATCAGAAAAATCTAAAACGCCCAGAAGAGAAGTTGAGAAGCCTGAACATTTGCCCCACCCTCCGTACAGAGGTGAACTCTTCAGTGGCAGAGCAACTGAATCGTGAACTGTCAGCTGTTAAATATTCATTGTGCCAAATGAAAGAGCCACAATTCAAACAAACTCTGAGGGTTTTGTTTGAGTTGCACAACGACAAAATCAACAACAGTTTTAAGGCACAAATGGAGGCCATGTGCAACACCCAGCTGTCTATTGGACTGCATGGAATGCTGGGATTGCAATCTGCTGTTAAGTTTTGGAAAATGATGATATAACATAATAATTGATAATAATTTCCGAGTTGTGAAAGTGCTAAAAAAAAGTGCCATAACCTTCGACTGGATCTTATTGTGTAAAAGCATAATCCTTACATGGTAGTAAACATGTTCATCATATTATTTTGTTATTATTTTATGACAATTACTAATATATATTTTTTGTGCTATTTTTACAGAGGGGAAGGATAATCTTCATGCTAATCCAGCCAGCAATCCTAAAATCCATCTTCAAAATACTGTTACATCTTCATTTCTGGCACAGTCATATGCAACAGATTTAAAGGACAAGGTGAATAAACACACCCCTCTACCATTTCTTTTTCTTTAAATAACTTTAATTAAGCAGTTAACACTCGTCATTTTGTAATAATGTTTGTATTTAAGGAAAAACTCATGGAATTGTTATCTGGATGTCGGAATGAACAACAACACCTGGCAGAAATCTCAAGGCGTTTCCCAGTATCCAGAAAGGACATTCAGAGTGTTTGCCCTCCAGAGTTGTTGGGACAGTCCTCAGTAAACATGCCATGGCTGACTGATGATGTAAGTGCAGATAAATAATCTTGCTTTGGAAGCTCCAGAAATGTTTACCTAATGCTGATCAAAAAAGTGTGAAAAACGAAACAATGAAAAAGATTTTTTATTATAACATGTATTTTCCTTGACAGGCAGCTAACTATCGTGTGGCACAACTGGCTCAAGAGAACAAGGTAATAGATTGAACTTTTCCCCATTAAATATAATGTTATAAAAATATTATTAAGGATTATTATAATATCAATGCTACATTTTCTGTTACAGTGCAGTACTTTCGACTTCATTTTGTGGCATCGTGAATGGACTCGAAGTGGAGCAGTCACTGATAGGGTTTTGAAGTCCATCCCTGTAGGTCCTTTTACTATTTTTAATGCATACTACAAAAGAACAACAACAATACACATGTGTTTTTAACATGTATTATGTTACCATTTATTGTTGTGCCTTAGGTGTCAGACAAGATCTTCCTTCCAAGACTTGTAGGTGATTATTCTCCAGAGAGGGGAAACCACTTCATTCTTTGGGTGAGCCATCAGTAATATTTTATTATTATTTTTCAAAAATGAAATTTTTATGGAACTGGATAATTAAAGATAGCAGATTTACATTTTTGGCAGGCAAGTTCATGTCTAGAGGGCCAGATTAAATGTTGCATATAATGCAAATGCCATAACCCAGACCATGACATTCTTTAACACTTTACATGTCACTTTAACCTTTTTTCTTAGAATTCTCAATGAAGTGGTGACAGTTATTTTTCATCGTAGGTGCTGGACTTCAAAGCTAAACAGATTAAAATCTACGATTCACTGATGCTTTTCCCAAAGATCAGTGACAGAGACATGGACATACTCAGGTAAAGGGACAGTCAAAGCCTAACATACAACAGTAATTCACTAGGTCTGGTTATTTGACAACATATTATTATTGAGGTATTGACTTTCTTTTTTAGAAATGTCTTCAGATTTTCTGGTGGTCTTCACGGATGGACTGTCACATGTCCTCCCCAGTGGAAGCAGCAGGACTCTGTTAATTGTGGAGTTTTTGTGTGTGCTGTGAGTTAGCTTGTCTTCCTGTTAAATTCATGTGCTATCTGCTGAATACTTAAAGTCAATTAGTCAATTGTTTTTTTTTTGGTTCCCAACCAGGCAGCTGAAAATGAAGTCAGAAATCTGGATGTTACTGCAGAGACTCTGACACTCAACCAGTGCAGGACTCTTCATCTGCACCATGCTTCGCAGATGATTAAAACTGTGAATGTTGAGGTTAGACTAATTCATTGAGATCACTCAATACTGGCAATAAGAGAAGTGTTGTGTCAAACTCAAGTTCTTATTTTTTACAAAGGACTTCCCACCTACCACGGAAGAATTGGCAAAGATGAAGCAGAAGGAGATCGAACTGCTGGAAGCTGAAGCCAACCAAACACACTCCAGCATCCATTGCCTGGCTTGGAAAACCAAGTCATGTTTATTCCAGAGAGCAAGCGGGACAACTAAGTACTTTTTTTATATAGCACTTTACACACAACATACTTGACAATGTCAGTTATCTATAGTTACTACTAGACTAATTGAAAGCACTTCTAATGCATTGTGGAATATTTATAAAGTTGTCCCAATTCTGCCTTTTGACAGGTTTTTCCATGAACACATCAAGCTCTACAAATGGGTCCAGTGCACAATGTGTAAACAATGGCTGCATTTTCAATGTGCTTCTTTAAAGGGGAAATTGAGTTTGAAGAGTTTCTTTTGTGGATGCGACACACGTGATTTGTAAGTACATCTTCTTACATGCCCACATGTCAGTGTCAATCATTTTCAGTTTGTTCATATTAAAGGTTAAAGAATATGTTTTACTCCATTACGTTTAAACGAATAAACAATAGAAATAATAAAAAATTGTCTAACAATGTAAGGCCTTGGACATTTGCTTTTTTCTCATTTTAAAGTGAAATATGTTAAAATGTCTGTGCTATTGGAAACCTAATTTTGTCTTGTACAGAAGTGGCATCTTGGAGGCACTGGAAGGCATGTCAGGAGATATTATGACAGATGAAGAGATCCAGGTAATAACATATACAGGACTGTCTCAGAAAATTAGAATATTGTGATAAAGTTCTTTATTTTCTGTAATGCAATTAAAAAAACAAAAATGTCATACATTCTGGATTCATTACAAATCAACTGAAATATTGCAAGCCTTTTATTATTTTAATATTGCTGATTATGGCATACAGCTTAAGAAAACTCAAATATCCTATCTCTAAATATTAGAATATCATGAAAAAGTATACTAGTAGGGTGTTCAACGAATCACTTGAATCGTCTAATTAACTCGAAACACCTGCAAGGGTTTCCTGAGCCTTGAAAAACACTCAGCTTGGTTCAGTAAACTAAATCACAAGTATGGGGAAGACTGCTGATCTGACTGCTGTCCAGAGGACCGTCATTGACACCCTCCATCAGGAGGGTAAGACACAAAAAGAAATTTCTCAAAGAGCAAGCTGTTCACAGAGTGCAGTTTCAAAGCACATCCACAAAAAGTCTGTTGGAAGGGGGAAATGTGGCAGGAAACGCTGCACAACCAAGAGAGATGACCGCAGCCTTAACAGCATTGTGAAGAAGAGTCGCTTCCAGAATTTGGGGGAGCTTCAAAGACAGTGGACTGAAGCTGGAGTCCAGGTATCAAAAGTCACTGTTCACAGACGTGTCCGGGAAATGGGCTACAATAGCCGTATTCCCATGGTCAAGCCACTTCTGAACTCAAGACAACGGAAGAGGCGTCTGACTTGGGCTAAGGAAAAGAAGCACTGGACAGTTGCACAGTGGTCCAAAGTCCTCTTTTCAGACGAAAGCAAGTTTTGTATTTCATTTGGAAGTCAAGGCGCCAGAGTCTGGAGAAAGGCTGGAGAGGAGCAAAATCCAAGTTGCTTGAAATCCAGTGTGAAGTTCCCACAGTCAGCGATGGTTTGGGGAGCCATGTCAGCTGCTGGTGTTGGTCCACTGTGTTTCATCAAGCCCAGAGTAAATGCAGCTGTGTACCAAGAGATTTTAGAGCACTACATGCTTCCGTCTGCTGAAAAGCTCTATGGAGATGAGGAATTCATTTTCCAGCATGATCTGGCACCTGCCCACAGTGCCAAAACCACCAGTAACTGGTGTACTGACCATGGCATTACTGTCCTCGATTGGCCTGCAAATTCCCCTGACCTGAACCCCATAGAGAATATGTGGGGTATTGTGAAGAAGAAGCTGAAAGACACCAGACCCAACAATGCTAATGAGCTAAAGGCCGCTATTGAAGCATCCTGGGCATCCATAACACCTCAGCAATGCCACAGGCTGATTGCCTCCATGCCACGCCGCATTGATGCAGTAATCCGTGCAAAAGGATTCCCAACCAAGTACTGAGTGCATTAATGGACATTTTCAAATGTTTGATTGTGTTTTGCTGTTATAAATCTTTTTTTTTTACTTGGTCTGAGGAACTATTCTAATTTTTTGAGATAGGATTTTTGAGTTTTCTTAAGCTGTATGCCATAATCAGCAATACTAAAATAATAAAAGGCTTGCAATATTTCAGTTGATTTGTAATGAATCCAGAATGTATGACATTTTTGTTTTTTTAATTGCATTACAGAAAATAAAGAACTTTATCACAATATTCTAATTTTCTGAGACAGTCCTGTATTATGCAATTTCTATAGTGGACTTTACAAAGAGTCACCTAAATGGCACTCAATATTCATGCTTGTAGTCTGGGCACAACTTTATCTACATCTAAATAAACATATATCTTTACAGGACTTGGAGAGAAACCTGCAGAGTGGGACTGTTCTCTCCAACAGAATGTATCTGTGGAAACACAAAGGATTGGATCCAGTCCTACGTCATCATTACAGCGAACATTTCACTTTGTTCAATGACATGAAGGTATGTAGAGTTCTATTTCTATGTCATTAGCATATCATTCCTGATATTTCAAGCATGGCAAACAATAGCCTTTGATTCAATTAAAATGTATCTTTAAATCATGTTATTTTAAATGTTATATAACATTTTCAAATACATACAGTATGTTTGGCAAGTTATTGTATGTCTGCAAAGCCTCAAATGTAACATTCATTCAGCGCATTGTTTTTCACAGTGTAATATATATATATGATGATTACCTCAGACAGATAAAGCTGATTTATGTAATATAGTTAACAAACACAATTGCCAGCTACACATAAACAGGCACTTTGGTCCTTAATATAAATACATTTGGATATTTGGTTTAAGCAGGTCTTTAAGTGCCTTAACAAGATGATGTAATTTCAATAACTCATCTCTCTCGTTCAGATTAATGTGGTCTTTTTTTTTGCTTCTTTGCCAAATGCCGCTTTGTCATATGTCCTGCTTGGATTGCCGTACGTAGCTGTACAATAATATGGGAGACCAACTCGCACTTGCGCAGTGAAAATCGGGCAGACATGAAAATCTGTATACATATATTTTCACAGAGGGGGTCAAGGGAGAAATACATAAAACAATTAAGGAACATTATTAGTTTACAATTAGCAAGTTTCACACATTGTTAGGTCTCATATTGTTAATTTCCTCTATGTTTTTTTATATTCAGACAGAGGAGATCATCCAGCGCATTGAAAATATCCTCTCACTGCCTGGAACTGTAGCTGAGAAGCAGCTTTATATATCAGGGGTCCTTTTGCCAGAGGTGAGATGATAGGTATTGGTAAAATAACTATAGTTAAATAACATAAAACACAGCATAAGCCTCATTTCAATGTCAGATTTCAACATGCTTTTAATTACAAATATATTTGTTTCAAGGTTTTTATTGAGTGGATGTCACGGAAAAAAAAAATCTGCCGCTACCAGGCAGAAAGTGTGCTTCTGGAGTGCACATCCAATAGAAGGACCAGGTATAGCCCACTTGCATTGTAGGCAAACATGCCTATGTGCAACATCAATAAATCCATTCTGCCAGGGACATGTAGTGGTTTTGCATATCAAGATTACCTTAATGTAATGAAGGAATGGCACCAGTTTCTTGACAAATAATTTTCCTTTTTCCAGAGCTGACATGACAGTAGACGAGGCTCACATACCAGAAGAGGTAAGGATTTTACAAAGCACCCACAAAAGATTAACTCAACAAATCTATTATGTGAATTTCGGCAACCTTTTTATATATATAAAAGCAGTGTGTGTGCTTTGTAGGCAAAGATACAGGAAGATGTTATAGTTAGATTAGGAGTGATTTGATTTCTTACATTCACTAAAAGATCATGGTATATTTGCTGGTATTCACAATAAAAATGGTAGGGAACTACTATTCATTTAAATTCAAATGCAACACACAGCAACAACAACAACAACAACATTTCTTAGGTTATAATGTTATTGAATGTAAAGCAAGCAATGATATGTCAATCTTGATTAGCAATCTCTGGTTATATTTGATGCAAAGGTTTGTTTGAACTATTCAATGAAATTAGAAGTTGAGGTAAATCTGGTTATTTACTAGATTTACATTTTACATTTTTAAGCATTAGTTAAAGTAAATGTATTTCATTCTTGCAGGAAACATCTTGATAACACATCTGAAGGCTGCTGCTATTTGGTGCCAAAACACAGTTTTTGAGGAGGACAAGGATAAGGATAAGGACAACCAAGCGCAAAGCCGAGAAGCACTGCAAAGCTGGCAAGGGGAGCCGGATGAGCATGACTCAGCGTTCTGTCAAGAACTCGAACAAAATATAAATTGTTCACCACTTTCAAAACGCGATAAAAGGATGGATAAAAAAGCATGCATTGTGTCTTGAATTTTAATATACTGTCATGATTGTCTTAACGGAATAACATGGTGTGTTTGGATTCACCGATATCAATATCTAATAAGAATAATCTGAAGCATTTAAATAAAAATGTTCAACCAGAATTAAAATATTAAACAACAAAACAGATACAATGACATTAATCTGTTTATTAACAACGAAAATAATACAAATTAAGTACATATGCCTGGATTTAAAATAACACATTTATACATGTGTACAATCAAATATAACTGTCCTTTGCCTCATTTATAAAATATAAATCTTAGAATCTCACTAGCAGTGGCAACTGCAATCAGTTACAGCTGCCCTAAGTCTGTAGCCAAGTCTAATAACACCATTGTACACGTTGCTGTGTCAATACAGATATTTATTTTTAATTATTTGTCTTTACTAGTAACAATACACCTGGTTATCGTAGCAAGCAGTGGAAATTCCCCTCAAGAAGCGACAATTGCCAAGGGCTTGCGTTGCAACGCTCACTTGCCAATATTTCTTTTTTTATTACAATATAGGCCTATGTTTAGCATACTATCATAGATATAGCACGTTTGTTTATTTTAGCAAACCACGTAGGCTATTCCAAGTAAAATTGAATATAAATGATAATTTATTATCTTTTTGAAAAATAGAGATCGCACATCAGTCCTGTGTACAGATCAGTCCGATAAAGTCATGCCTAAACAGCGACATTTTACACGATAAATACGAGTTTAAATATCAGCATTTGCCACTGAAGGCGAGTGGCAGCTACCGTAAAACTTCTCTTAACTCTGGCATCTTGTGGCAACTCCCGTTCAACATGCGCAAATGCCACGGCAAGTTGTGGCATATGCTTGCCACGGCAAGTTGTGGCATCTGTGGCATTTACTTGCCACGGCAAGTTGTGGCATATACTTGCCACGGCAAGTTGTGGCATATGCTTGCCACGGCAAGTTGTGGCATCTGTGGCATTTACTTGCCACGGCAAGTTGTGGCATTTACTTGCCACGGCAAGTTGTGGCATATACTTGCCACGGCATGTTGTGGCATATGCTTGCCACGGCAAGTTGTGGCATCTGTGGCATTTACTTGCCACGGCAAGTTGTGGCATATACTTGCCACGGCAAGTTGTGGCATATAGCCTACTTGCCACGGCAAGTTGTGGCATCTGTGGCATATACTTGCCACAGATGCCACAGAGTAGTGGCCTCTGTGGGAGATGCCACAAATGCCAAGGCACATGCCACGGCGATGTAGTGGCAACACTCATTGTGTTCTAGTATGATAAATAAAATAACATTGTACCTTGAAAATCAATGCATTCGTTCATTTGACACGTTGGTGGTTTTAGGTAGGCTATACAGCGACCCCTTGTGGTTCTAGTGTGAAGTAAAAGTAGAAGTAGCCAACCTAAATGTTGGAATACTCTGTTACAAGTAAAAGTCATGCATTAAAATGTTACACAAGTAAAAGCGCAAAAATGATTAGCATAACAATATACTTAAAGTGCATATTACATGTTTTCATTATAATGATTGATCATGAAAGTGTTCTCAAAGCTGGTAAAGGTGCAGCTAGTTTTAATGACTGTGTATACTGTAGTAGGGTATCTTGTGAATTTACTCCAGGAGTAACTATAAAGTCTGATTTAAGACTTGATTATATGTATCATCATTAATCAGAATCTGTAGTAAGTAACTAAAGGTAGCGTATTAAATAAATGTAGGGGAGTAGGCTACAATTACACAATTTACCTCTGAGTTGTAGTGGGGTAAGTAGCCTACTACGTAACATACCATTTACATACTCAACTAAAGCACAAGTAGGCTATTTCTAAATCACAAGTACAGTACTTGAGTATACAAGTTAGCCTATTTCCCACCTCTGGTCAACAATGTTAGATCTTTATGTCAACTTACTAATAATATATATTGAGTATTATCATAAAAATAGCACGTTTATTTATTTTAACAAACCACGTTCTCCAAGTAAAATCGGAACATATGTTTAATCTTTTTAAAAAATATGATCGGACCATCAGTAACAGATCATCAGTCTTGTGTACAGATCAGTCCGATAAAGTCATGCCAAAACAGCGACATTTTACGCGATAAATACGGGTTTAAATATCAGCATTTGCCACGGAAGGCGGGTGGCAGCTACCGTAAACCTTCTCTTAACTCTTAACTTGTGGCATTTACTTGCCACGGCAAGTTGTGGCATATACTTGTCACGGCAAGTTGTGGCATATATAAGTTGTGGCATATACTGGCATGGTTGTGGCATTTACTTGCCACGGCAAGTTGTGGCTGTGGCATATACTTGCCACAGATACCACATCTGTGGCATATACTTGCCACAGATACCACGGAGTAGCGGCCTCTGTGGCAGATGCCGGAAGTACTTGCCACTGCCTGTAGATGCCACGAAATGAGCCAGGCCCTACTGCCCGGCGGAGCGGCGTGCCGTCTCTGTGGACATGCAACACGTTTGTGACCCGACTCCCCGCACTCAAAACACTTTACGCTCCCTGAGCTCGCATAAACCATATAAAAACCCTCTTCGTGCCTCACCCGGAAGGACACATCTAGTGTCTGAGTGGGACAATTCAGAAACATGAAAACCTGTCTCCGCAGAGATTGGACATGTTTTAACTTTTCATCCTTACACCCCAGAGCAACAGTGCGGAGATTACTGGCAAATTTACCAAAACGCTTCAGCTCCCGTTCCAGCGCCTCATTCGGGATGAACGCCAGACACAGTGATCCGCGTGGACGGTGTCGCCAGCGGTGAAACTTGAATGTATTCCTCGTTTAGCATTAATCCGCTCTCGATAAGTTCCGTCACATATTTCTGGTCTTTCAAAAAGACCACGACCGCTTTGTTCATGCGGGAAGCATAGGAGATGTTTACATGACCGACCTGATCCCCCACAGCCAGCAGCACCTGCTCCACTGTGCTTGCGGCCTGAGCCACCAGCCGCACTCCGTGTCTCAGAGACACCGGCGGCGCCCCGGAGGACGCCATCCCCGCCATGAGGCACGGAAAAACACTAAATTAACAAATTAACCGTACTTGCAAAGGGTACAAAAATCCCAACGAAAGATCATACAGTTAAAGAAACGATTGAAACAGAAACAAAAGAAATAAAGTTGAAATGCCCTCTTCCCTCTTCAAACACACCTCCACCACCGAAGAAGAAGAAGAAGAAGAAGAAGATTTTTGATTTTTAAAACAAATTTTATTTCCATTTGTTTTAACTATACACCGAAACAAAAGACAAAAAACATAACACAAATCAAATAAAGAAACAGATTTTCACGTCTACCAAATAAATGTCATTTGAAAACATCATCTTTAACACACTTTAAAAACAAAAAAATTCACCTACCCTTTAAAACTTCAATATTAGAGAGTCATTTTCCCCCAGTGAGCACAGAACCTGCCCAACAGCCCACACATCCAGAAACCCCTGTAGATGATTGATCAGCGTATAGTACGCATGCTCCACCCTCAGACGCGCTGCCACCAGCCCCCTCAGACAGAGCACTGCATCCGTCCACCCTACTCCAGCAAGTTTGTTCTTCCTACTTTTCCAGATTGCTAATTTTGCATTAGCAAACAAGAAATTGATCAATAGTAGGATTTCCTTCTTTTTCAGGATGTATTTGGGGCCATGGACAAAAAGTGGTATGGAGAAAACCTCCCCGAACCCCTCCACTCACTCCTGTAACATTTTTTTAAGACCAGCCAACCGGGGACAGGACACCACTAAATGCTCCAATGTTTCTGCCATAAAACAGAACGGACAGCCCCCCCTTGTGCCTGGGTCAAAATGAGCCCTGTATTTGTTAGTGGCTATTGCACCGTGTATAATTCTCCATTGGATGTCAGCCATCCGTTTTTCAACGGGAGATTTATACAGGATCCGCCAGCTGCCCTGAGGGGAAGAGCCCAAACCAAACACATCTGTCCACCTCGACTCTCTGACGCCTGCGAGCGAGCTGAGGTTTAGCACCTTTACGCAGCTAAGATATAGCTTCTTCCCATTGCAGGAGCTGAACATTCCAGGTGTTAGAGTCCCCAGTGATAGCAGGAGACCATCCTCCTCTCTCCATTCCCCCACCGCAGGACCCACACTCAAGGCAGGAAAAACATAATCATGTCCCTTTCTCCACTGGTCGGCCAGATCTGCATCCAGAGCAAAAGTCCGGTGGGATGGCGACAGCGACTGCCACACCTCTTCTACCAGGTTCTCCAGAACTCGAGTTGATCGAATGCCCGTCACCTAAGCCAGTTTTTCTGTGGAGATCCCTGTCAAATGGCCAAGTTTTACCACTCCCGCTTCAATGAACGCATTTTTTAGGGCGGCTGAAGAGAAAATGGTTCCGGAAAGAAAACCAGTGTCAAACAGGGGCTCCTCAAACAGCCACATCCCAGGCCGGGGGTCGGGTGGTCTGGTAAAACTCAGAGTCTTCCAGGCATTGATGACTGAGCAGTAAAAAGGTGCAAGTCCAGTTATCTTGTACGCAGGGGCCTTCAGCAGAAACAGGTGTTTATCAAAACCAAAGCCCCCTGCCCTCCAGAGCAACAGCCGGGCCATAGCCAGCCAGCAGGGAGAGGCACCATACAGCAGCCGCTGAGCTGCCTGCAGTCTAAAAACAGCAGTCCTTGCAGTAATGTCCACAAGGCCCTGCCCCCCCTCCGCCACAGGGAGGTACAGGACCGATGCTGGCACCCAGTGATGACCCGACCAGAAGAAATCCACGAGGAGCCGCTGCAGTTGTTTCATGAGGCCCGGCGGTGGGGTTAACACCTGGAGTCTGTGCCACAAAGATGAGGCAACCAGATTGTTGGCTACAAGAACTCTTCCCCTGTAGGACAGCTGGGGTAGCAGCCATTTCCATTTGGCTAATTTTGCTTGCACCTTTCCCAGCAATCCCTCCCAGTTCTGTGCCACCATGTCCTCAGACCCCAACCAAACTCCCAGGACCTTTAAACCCTCGTTTCCCCAGCTGAGGTTACCAGGAAGACTGGGCCTATTTTCTAAACTCCACTGACCTACCAAAACTGCCTCACTCTTCTCCCAGTTAACTTTGGCTGAGGCAGCCGTCCTATACAAAACTAAACTGTCCTGTAGCTCCTGGATATCTCGCTGACCCTGGATAAAAACGCTGACATCATCAGCATAAGCTGATACAACCACCGGGGGGGCCTGAGCTGACACTGGCAGACTCAGGCCCCTCAGCCGGTTTCTAAGCCTGCACAAAAGTGGCTCGATGGCAATACTATATAATAGGCCTGAGATAGGGCAGCCCTGCCTGATCCCCCTTTTAACTGGTACAGGTCTGCTCAGCCCTCCCCCCACTTTCACAACACAACATGCATCACTGTACAAACACTTCACCCAGGACAAAAAATGCTCCCCAACACCAAAAGCCTGCAATGTGGCAGCCAGAAAAGTGTGATCCACACGATCAAAGGCCTTCTCTTGGTCAATAGAAATAATACCAACATTTATATTGTACAGTTTGCAAACATCAAAAGTGTCTCATCAAAAACAAATTGTCCACAATTGATCTGCCAGGGATGCAATATGTTTGATCAGTACCAACAAGAAGTTCAATAAAACACTTCAGTCTGTTAGCTAAAACCTTTGACAGTATCTTATAGTCCGTACATAAGAGAGCCACAGGTCTCCAATTCTTCAGCAGGGTTAGATCTCCTTTCTTAGGCAACAGTGAAATCACTGCACGCCTACAGGAAGCTGGAAGAGTCCCTTTCCCAAAGGACTCCATCAATACATCCAACAAATCATGTCCTAAAATGCTCCAAAAATGTTTAAAAAAGTCTGCAGGTAAACCGTCTATGCCCGGAGCCTTTCCGGAGGCCATCTGTGTCACCGCAGAGGTCAGTTCCTCCAGCGTAATGTCAGAGCCCAAGGTGTCATTTTCGGCTGGACTCAGCTGTGGAAGACCCTGAAAAAGTTCATCAGCGGCTTCCACGTCGCAACCTTCGGCTTTGAACAGGTCCGTGTAGAAGGACACTGCATGTCTCCTCATCTCAGCAGGTTCAGAGGTTACCTGTCCATCGGGAAGACGCAGACATACCATCTGCTTCCTTTGGCCCACAGACCTCTCCAGGTTGAAGAAAAAGGTGGTTGGTGCATCAATGTCTCTCATGGAAGTAAAACGGGCTCTAATCAGAGCTCCCTTGGCCTTCTCCTGAAGAAAACAGTTAAGCTGTTGTTGTTTTAGGAGGGACTGTTCTATATTTCGAGCAGACACACTTTCTAACTCTCTGATCTCTCTCTCTAACTGCTCTATAGCTCTCCTAATGTTTGCAGTGGAGTAGGCTGTATACTGTTGACAGAACACTCTAATCTGAGCCTTTCCTACCTCCCACCACTGACTCAGGGAGGGAAAACACTCTTTCTTTGATTTCCAGTTGATCCAAAACAATTTAAAATTCTCACAGAAAATCAAATCTTGTAAAATGTTAACATTAAACTGCCAGAACGATCTAGGTTTCTCTGTGTTGGATAAAACCAAATCCAAAGAAACTAGCTGATGATCTGTAAAACCAACAGGTTGGATGTGACAGTTCACTGCACGAGTAATAAAAGAAGAAGACATGTAAAATCTGTCTAGCCTGGCTGCACTGACGCCCCCATCTAGCATTCTCATCCAGGTGTATTGTTTAACGGAGGGATGCTTCATCCTCCACACATCCACTAAGTCAGCCTCTCTTATCACCTGTGACAGTAAAAGGGACGACTGAGGATGAGGCTCCCGTCCTATTCTGTCTAAAGTGACATTAGTGCAAACGTTCCAGTCCCCCCCCAGTATAACACACTCCCCCTGTACACTAGTGTCTAGCTTGTCTTTTAATAGCTGAAACACAGATACACGTGCAGGGCCCTGATTGGGTGCATACACATTAATAAAAGTGAAACTGAACTCTAACAGTTCCACTTTCACCATGAAGGCTCTACCTGCCACTATCTCAGTGCTGGATAAAATCTTTACATTTAGAGAGGGGGAGAATAAAACAGCTACTCCAGCACTAAGGTTTGAGCCATGACTGAGTACATACTGACCCCCCCACCACATCCCCCAGTCCGTCTCATTCAGGCTATCACTGTGCGTTTCCTGCAGAAATATCAAATCTAATTTTTTCTGATTAAAGACTTCTAACACTAAAGCTCTTTTCTGTGCACTTCTACCCCCGTTCATGTTCAAGGAAGCAACCCTTAAAGCCTGCATTAGAGGAAGGAGACAGAGAGAAAGAACAGACAGGTACACACAGCAGAGAGGAGACACCCAGTGTTGCATGATCATGTTGAAATTATTTAGACCTTTTCAGTTTCTTCCCTCTTTTGCTTCCTGTCGTATCTTTTTTCACAGCAGTTACATGCCTCCTGAGACGATAACGTTTCTTTTCATCCAGCAGGTCTAACCCTACAACTTTCTGAAGAGTTCTCACTGTATGAAGAAACTTGTCAATGTCAGGGAAAAAATCTCTCACTTCCACTGACTTGCCAAAAGACTCGTCTAAAAAGACATTAATCTCTTCCAAAGAATATATCTCTGCGTTCTGAGAGAGACTATCTGCAACTGAACCACAGTCAGAATCCCCCTCACCGTCTGTGTCCATCTCTGTCACCTCATTATTGTCTGCAGCCTGTTGAAGCTCTTTTTGCCGCCCAGAGCCAGACGGCAGCTCCTTCTGTGTGCCAACAGCCTCTACCTGTCCCACAGCACCAGTCCTCACCTGTCCTGCTACATCATCTCTCATCCGTTTACCTGTTTCCTCATTTTTTCCTCTCACACTCACCACACTCTCTACAGTCCCTGTTTCATCTCTCACGATATTCATCCCTACTTCCTCCGCAGCCACCGGGGCCCCGGCGGGTGCAGCAGCAGCAGCCCCCGCGACACCGGGTCCCGCTGCCGCGGACCAGGCCGCCCCGGGCTCGGCCGCCACAGCGGCCCCGGCCGCCCCGGGCCCAGCCGCCCCAGCGGCCCCCGGCTCGGCTGCCCCAGTGGCTCCCGGCCCGGCCGCCCCAGCGGCCCCGGCCGCCCCCGGCTCGGCTGCCCTGGCAGCCCCCGGCTCAGCGCCCCCGGGCCCAGCCGCACCCGGCGGAGCGGCGTGCCGTCTCTGTGGACATGCAACACGTTTGTGACCCGACTCCCCGCACTCAAAACACTTTACGCTCCCTGAGCTCGCATAAACCATATAAAAACCCTCTTCGTGCCTCACCCGGAAGGACACATCTAGTGTCTGAGTGGGACAATTCAGAAACATGAAAACCTGTCTCCGCAGAGAATGGACATGTTTTAACTTTTCATCCTTACACCCCAGAGCAACAGTGCGGAGATTACTGGCTAATTTACCAAAACGCTTCAGCTCCCGTTCCAGCTTCTCATTCGGGATGAACGGAGGAACGCCAGACACAGTGATCCGCGTGGACGGTGTCGCCAGCGGTGAAACTTGAATGTATTCCTCGTTTAGCATTAATCCGCTCTCGATAAGTTCCGTCACATATTTCTGGTCTTTCAAAAAGACCACGACCGCTTTGTTCATGCGGGAAGCATAGGTGATATTTTCATGACCGACCTGGTCCCCCACAGCCAGCAGCACCTGCTCCACTGTGCTTGCGGCCTGAGCCACCAGCTGCACTCCGTGTCTCAGAGACACCGGCGGCGCCCTGGAGGACGCCACCCCCGCCACGAGGCATGGAAAAACACTAAATTAACAAATTAACCGTACTTGCAAAGGGTACAAAAATCCCAACGAAAGATCATACAGTTAAAGAAATGATCGAAACAGAAACAAAATAATTAAAGTTTTAAAGTTGAAATTCCCTCTTTCCTCTTCAAACACACATCCACCACCGAAGAAGAAGAAGAAGAAGAAGAAGAAGAAGCAGCAGCCAAACACTCTTACACAAGACTAGGGCTTGTTTTCAAGTTTAACTTAGACAATATACGACTTTACAAATAGCTAGGGCCAGCGCCGTATAGACTGAGAGTTATATCATCTCCGTTCACTCCAATGGACCACTTTTTTACAGCAATGGCGGATCGTGGAGCCTCTCAATCGTTCCCCGGAAGTTAGCGCCAAGGCTAGCAGAGCTGTAGAGTTGCAGCATAATAAACCGTTCGTGACGGACTTTTAAAGGTAAGAAGAAGCTTAAAGATTTATATTGCGGATATTATCAGTACATCTGATTCAAATTAACATGTGTATTAAAGGATGTCAGTGGATTATCCCTAAATTAGTAGATTTAGGGAACGTTTACAGATAACAGATTAAGCTAGGATACCATACCATAGTACCATACAATATACCATAGTGGTTGAATACACAGTATTAGGAAACACTTTATACTTACTGGACATGTTATACTCATTATATACTGTATATAAAATATGACCAAGAATGTGAGACAACTTTATAGAAATTCATATCACATCTGTTACTGATGCCATTTGTCATACTTTGTTAAACTCACAAATAATAAAGTTCCATAACTTCAGTTGGGAACAAAGACCACACCTTATCTCCCCAAGGCAATTTCCCATCCAATAGGTGTGCTATATAGGTGTGTATACCCCTTTCTCCTGTCTGTTACTCCCTCTTTCAGCACAAGAACCAGAGGGGGATTCAATGGAGCCTGAATACCTGCACTCAGACCCTCACCCTGCACCCTGAGTCTCAGCTCTGTGTTTTTCAAGCCTTTACCTGTTTTTTTGTATTAAACAAAACATTAAGCTTTCCCAATGGTGTGGTTTTCGTTTTGTGAAAAAGTGCAAATGCAGTGTTTGTATACAATAACCTAACCTCACATATTTTTTTGCTGTTGGTCATGAAATTGCTCCTGCTGACTTGAGCCAGCCATTTTTTCCTCCGCTCTGTGGGGAAGCCGTACATTCGTACTCCTTTCTCGGAGCGATTTGAGCATCCCCAGGCAGCACAGCAAACCATGGTGGCGACTAGGAGGCAGCACAGCAAACCAGGACAACCCGGAGGAAAAGGCACAGACAAACTGCATGATATGCTATTCAATGTTTATTGAATTCCATGTATTTGCAATGGATGTTCCTAAAACAACACATTTAACATCATCATCATCATCATCATGCTGCTGCTGCTGCTGCTGCTGCTGCTGCTAGTCCTTTTATAGTCACCTGTCGGTCTCCTGTCCTTTCTGAAAGCCATAAAGATGACATTAGTCATTTAGATAACTTGTGTCCTCAATTACCATGGGATTACTGAAACTACCATGAATTTAAGAAAATGGTAGAAATTAATCTAATCTGAATTTTGAAGCATTCCTTTAGATCCCCTCCCTCTAAATATATCAATAAACATTAGAAAGTGATGCTCCTGACTACTATACAAGTTTAAGAAGATAATAGTGGTTTTAAAGAATTCAAAGCTATAAATAAACAGCAACAGGCTCTTTAACCAAGGCACTGTTAGCCTAACATGTAAACTAGTTGTTCACACTAATCTTAATATTATCACTTAATATTAGCGAATTCTATTTTATTTTTTAAAACATTGATGTAAATACATACACATATCGATTTGTTGTATAAATATTGCAAATCAAAACCTTTATTCACTAATAATTACCAAAAATCGTAGTTCTATCTCCTGTTATCAATGCATTCACATTGCCCGCCATGAACTTCCGGGGAACGATTCTCGTCTGCATGAACCACGTGACGATAACCGTTGTTGGACTTCCGCTGTCGTAACTCTTCTATCTATACGGCGCTGGCTAGGGCTATAGGAAACATTTTTCCTATCAATAAAAAACTAATAAGAATCTGTAGCAATGAAGTGTAAAGGGAAGGTTAAAAACTCTAGCAGACAGACAGGAAGAATCTATTTCGTACAGACCCGAAACATGACAGAGGATAACGGTAAGGAGGAAACTTATTTTATTTGAAGAAAAAACATATCATTTTGTTTTAAAAAACTTGTTGCTTCAATGGGATGTACAATTTTGTGCAGAACTTTTATTGAAAACCAGGAAGAGTAAGCAGGTTTAGAAACCAAACTAAGGGATGGGACACACACCGAAGGCACACAGTACAAACATCAGCAAGTTATATAGGTGCAACCAAACAATCTTCAGAGGGTCGGTCTGAGTCCTCTTGACCGGGTCCGGTAACAGGAGGGGCCATATGTGTGTAATGCAACTGTGAAGTGTCAGTGGTTTAACACATCTGAACCCTCTGATCCACTATCTCAAGCAGTCACTGGCCTAAAATGATACAAGCCGCGATACGCGCTTCACCAGAAACTTCCTGGATAATTCAAACCGTGTTCCAAAGCCTCGGCTCGTCACATCACTAGCTGTCACCCTGGCTTTGCCACAAGCTATTGTTGATTGACTTGGTTAAGGTGTGCCACCTTCATGTATGTTGAAAAATAATGAAATAAATTGATATATGTTTGGTATTCACATAATATGTTTTAAAAATGTTTTAATATACTATGTCGAAATGAATTATTGTATAGAAAAATAGGATACACAAAATAAATAAGTCATGGGATAGCATAACAAAATAAAATGAAATTATTCATTATATATTATGTCCAAAAAAATAAAAAATAAAAATATTTATATATGAAAAGAAAAAGACAAAATAAAAGTATGTTAAAAATATGAAAAAAGTGTGATAAAATAAGATGTGGAAAAAATACAATCTTGTACGCTGAAAAATAAAACAAAACATCAACAAGAAAACAGTAAAAATATATTTCTAATAAAAAATAATTTAAAAGAACTCATGAAAAATGTAAGGTATGTTGAAACATTTGCTGCTACAATGGACGCAGTTTAAAATCCAGCCTGTACACGTGTCTCTCCCCTTTAACACTGTCATTATCCTTTAAAGTCTAATATGACCCAAAAATATTCTTTAAGAAGAAAAAGAAAAAAGTCATTGTATGTTATGTTCGAAACTACCATGAAAAAAAATAAAAAATAAAATAAAAAATGTGTTTAACAGTATGTCGAAAATATCTCAAAAAAAGACATAAGTCTAATAATATATAGAAAATAAAAAATAAAAAGCAGAAAAAAAAGCAGAGTGTCCAAATGGTCATGGTATAGTGTGTTGAAAATATAGAGAAAAAGAGATAAAATAATAGAATATTATGAAAATATCATGAAGGAGGTCAAAATATGAAAACGGTTATTGTATACACCAGTATGTTGAACAAATCCTAGTCATAGTATAGTATTTCATATATTTAATTTAAAAAGAGTCACAGTGTAGAATGTCTGAACATTTATTTTAAAAGTACTAGTATAGTATGTCAAAAGTATCTTGAAAAAAGTCCAAGTATAGTATGTAGTTAAGAATTATATTATATAGTTTGTCTGTAATGTCAGTATAGGATTTCTAAACATATTAAAGAAAGTCATAGTTCGTCTAAAAGATCTTGAATTAGTCATGACATTGTGTGTCTGGAAATGGTTTTGAATAAACACATCATGTTAAAAAGTCAAATTGTATCAAGTGCGTCAGACAACTCAAATTACTCCATTCAAACCATATTTCTAAATAAGTAAAGAATGGTCATAGTATATAGCCGGGCTATTTCATAGTTTTTGAATGGGGGCAGTTGATGAACTGATCCAAAATAAGGGCTCAAGAAAAATATGCCATGAAATGTGAGCAATCATGTTAATAGCTACAGATAAAGTAGTGTACTACAACAACAACATAGGATTGCTTATATTGTATGTTGTAAAAGCATGACACAAAAATCAGGGAACCACATGCCCAAGGCATTCCTACAGTACATTTAGATGACATTCAGAACTCAGTATATGTGAACCATTAACTCATTTAACTATCAACATCAATTTAAGTGCACACACCAGTGCAAACTAAACTAAACTAAAAAAACAGGCCTGTGTGCATTATGGTTTTGAATAAACACATCAGTATTTAAAAAAAAGTCAAACTATAAAGTGCATCAGAGAGCTTAAATTACTCAATTTGAACTATAGCTAGAACTTCACTATTTGTAACTAAAGGAATTTAACCTAAGTGAATCCAACCTAAGGATTGGGCACTAGTCAGGAACTAGCTTACTTTTTAACATTCTACTCAAAAGGCCTATATATTACCTCTGCCAATCGCATAACCCTGATATATGTCAAATAGTCATTATAATATTTTCGAATGTATCAACAGCAAAAACGAAAAAGTACTAGTATGGTATATCCAGGTATCATGGCCTATTTTAAGTTCTAAGTATTTGCGGTCGGGCATCTTGGATATGTCTGGACATATCGAACTACTTGAATCTTGGAACTGATGACTGACAGTGGCCAAAATGTTTAGTTTTTATGTTCTGGTGGTCACAAGTGTTTTCTAACAACATATAACATTGGGGTCTGATCATTTAGTTTGCTCTGACCTAGCTTTTATTTCTGGGGTGTTTTTATATTCACACCATACCTTTCAGTATTTAGCCAACGTTGCATAGCGTATTTAAGTTAAAAGCTTGAAAGCAATAGCTTTAAATGAGGTTGAGTTAATAATAGAGGCTAACTCTTATGGAGATTGGTGATTTAAGTTACATTTGGCTCTAATAATAGTATGGTATATCAGAATATCATAAAAATATAAATAAAAGGTCACACAAACTAGCCTTTTAGAGTCACCGTATAGTGTGTGTTGTTTCTTTTTGTGTGTTTGGTGTGTGTGTGTGTGTGTGTGTGGGGGGGGGGAGGGTACAATGGGAGACACTGTTATCTCAAAAACATTGTGAGTAAAGAAACTGTGACATGTAAAGAATTATAGGATTTTCACTAAAACTGTGATGTTACATCCCTCAGAGATGTCTATTCTTCTTCTTTTTTAAAACCCATACTGTGAGAAAGGAACTAGATTATCTGAAAGATTACTTGTTTTTGTTTAAACCAACAGTGTGGGGATACCTGCCAGAGACACAGTCACAGGGACTGACCATAAAACAGGAAAGGGATATAAAAGAAGGGGGAGGGTCTGGAGGGGAAGGTGTTTTGACTCTGGACCCTAGAGTGGGGGAAAGGAAGTGGTAGAGGATTCATTTGATAGATCTGACTTGATTGTTGTGTTGGTTGAAGGAAGAGACACGGGCGAGGAAGAAGCAGAAAAATAACTTGTTTGTAAAAAGGACAGCACGTCTTTTTCAAGAAAGATGAGTGGTTTTATGCATGAAGTGCAAAATATCCTGGAACCCTTCAAAAAAGAAAAGCAGGTACAGGTAAAGTATGTTGAAATATTTCACAAATAGCGAGTTGTATGTGGTAATAGTTGTATGTTGATAAAAATCTCAGTGATCAAAACTGTATTGTTAAATCAGTGTTAAAATCACAAACTTTCCATTTAGAGCTTGATTCTTTAAGAAACTCAATTCATTACAAAATAATTCTTATTTTACAAAGTTGTAAAGTTTTGCATCAAATCTATTCATAGTCTTAGTATAGTATTTCACATAAATATATATAATTTAAAAAGAGTCAAAGTGTAGAATGTCCGTACATTTATTTTAAAAGTACTAGTATAGTATGTCAAAAAGCATCTTGAAAAAAAAAAGTCCAAGTATAGTATGTAGTTAAGAATTGTATTATTTAGTTTGTCTGCAATGTCAGTATAGGATTTAAAAAAAAAGAAAGAAAGTCATAGTAAAGTTTGTCTAAAAGATCTTGAAAAACAGTCATGACATTGTGTGTTGACATGGTTTTGAATAAACACATCACGTCAAATTTTATCAAGTGCATCAGACAACTCCAATTACTCCATTTGAACCATATTATAAATAAGAAAAGAATGGTCATAGTGTATAGCAGGGCTATTTAATAGTGCATTTAGAAATCACAAACTTGCCTTTTAGAGTCACAGTCTTGAAGAAAATACAAGTGTTACAAAGTAATTGACAATCTACCAGTTGTAAGGTTTTACAAACTGTATCTACAAGTATCTTCAAATTATTCCCTACAACAAAAACTCCTCTTTTATGCTCACACAGAAGTCGGCCAGTGTGTGTGTGTGTGTGTGTGTGTGTGTGTGTGTGTGTGTGTGTGTGTGTGTGTGTGTGTGAGAGGGGGTGTGTGTGAGAGAGAGAGAGACAAAGAGAGAGAGAGAGAGAGAGAGAGAGAGCGGGTGGGAGGGATCATAGATATATATAAACACTACACTAGATGGCTCATGGGAGATTTTCCAGCGTAGCTGACCGGCCGCCATCTTGCTACAGTCAACAGCTACTCTGATTCGCGTTATGGTAGCTGTTGTAAGATGAGTGATCTGCACAAAAATACTCTTAACTCGCTGAAATCTTGACTGATTTACAAACGGTTTGGTTTATTATAAACATGATCAGCATGGCTATGATACAGGATGCTTGGACATGTTGAAATTGCAGCTTTTCTTTGTGTATGTTGTTGTATTTATTAGCTGGCTAATAACAAGAGGCTGTGAGTGAGACCTAGTATTACAAAGTTGACCCAGCAACTTTACACCAGTGAGAGAGGCAGAACTGCTCTTTCTTTTCAACATAACTTAAGTTACACATGATTTCTTCCAAGTGGTTTGGCTTGTTAAAAACATCTTGCATTATGATACAGGAATTTGCTGGCTTTGTGTTTACAGAAGTACCTGACTATGCCGGACTTTTGTGCAGCCTACTGTCTGCCACCTACTATGTATTTATTACATCTTCATGTTCCATGAGACGCAGCACTATGTTCCCCACATATGTTTATGTTTGCTCAGTCTAATAAACCCATAACATGGTTGTGAAAGAATACCAAAGCTGAGGCTGGACGATGATTGATTGTTGGTGTGCCATGTGTCACCGTGTGTCTTATTGGTTTTGTGTTATACTGTATTTTATTGTGTGCAGCTGGTCCTTATCTCCAACACACATTTAAAACAAATAACCTTGAACCTTGAAGCCCCATCTCTCCCCACCTGCTCCTGCTTCCTACATCCCCTCCACACCACACCAAGTTGTTCTTCTTAATAATAATAATACATTTATTTTGGGGGGCCGCCTTTCATAACACCCAAGGACACCTTACAGTGGCATAGGGGGCAATATAGGGAACAATTTAAACAGTGGATTTTGTGATATATCAGCCGGGGTGAGACAAGACAAACCACAAATGGACTACAGAAGGACACAAAAGGACACATGGTACAGTTTATATTATTCTTGGTCTTTTTTCAATAACATATTTCAAAGGTTCTGGATTTGTTTACAAATCTAGAAACTAAATAAAAAACTAAGATGATATGAAGATCTCATGTCAAAAATAATTGTGATAAATGAGACAGAACTGGCCTGTCTGTGAGCACATTTTATGTTGGTTTGGTTCTTCTGATAAAGGTGTGAATATCTAAATAATATACCACCATATGCTATTGTCATTAGTTGTGTCCCTGTTCTTCAAGCTAAGGCATTGCTAAATTAACAACATTTTTCTTACAGAGTGGTAACATGAGACCGATTTTTATATATAAAATATAAATGTATTTACATTTTATAATTTATTTTAAATATTAACAATATAATAAAATAAATGGAAATATATACACCGGCAAATATTTAATATAAATACCTTGTGTGTGTGTGTATAGCTATTGCTTTATCTGATTAATGTTATTTTCATATGAAAGTCCATGATTATAAGTATGCAGTATCATAACTACATCTTTGATGTTTATAAAAAACCAAACCGTTTGAAAATTGGTTGAACATTTAGCAAGCTATGGTTATTTAAATAGTAAACCATAATGTTATGAATGAGAGAACTGCCTGTGGCAAGATGGCGGCTAAGTGG
This sequence comes from Notothenia rossii, assembly GCF_949606895.1. Classification (NCBI taxonomy): domain Eukaryota; kingdom Metazoa; phylum Chordata; class Actinopteri; order Perciformes; family Nototheniidae; genus Notothenia; species Notothenia rossii. The sequence continues at coordinate 25,582,829 of NC_136905.1, forward strand.
CAACGTCGGTCTCCATTGGCCAGCAGCGTGGGTGAGTCATCTAGTGTTTATATATATATACCTATGGGAGGGATAGCAAGCAGAGGTGGAGGAAGGAAAAAAGAAAGGGGGAGATATGATTTTTATAGTTTTTAGACCCTTTTAGAGTCACAGTCTTTAAGAAAATACATTTGTTACAAAGTAATTGACAATCTACCAGTTGTAAAATGTTCCTACATAAAAGTGTATCAAAAAAAGTATCTTGGTAGCAGAATAATAACTAAAATATGTAAGATTATCAGAAAAAAACCTACATTGTTTAACTGAACAAGTGTTAAAATAAAAAAACAGCCATTAAAAGAAACCCAATTCCTTACAAAGTACTTCATATTCTACCAGTTGTTAAGTGTTGCATTGATGTTAACATTGATTGTTCCACTGAAATAGCGCCTTTTCAAGAAAATCTATTCAGACGAACTTTTAAAGAAAATCTATTCACACAAAGTATTTTTATTTTCTAGTTTTTTTAAGGTTTTGCATACATAAAAGTGCATCTTACAGTTCCTCTGTGAGAGAATTGCACACAAATCTGCAGTGTCAGTAAAAAAAAGTGTTAAAATCACAAACTTGCCTTTTAGAGAAACAGCCTTTAAGAAAATCTATTCCGACCATGTATTTCATTTTCTAGTTTGAAGGTTTTGCATACCTCAAAGTGTATCTAAAAGTATCTTGGTGAGAGAAAAAAGCCAACATATGCCTAGTGTCAGTAAATAAGTGTTAAAATCACAAACTTGCCTTTTACAGTCACAGTCTTTAAGAAAATAAATGTGTTACAAAGTGATTGACATTGGAAGATGGGTTCGTAGCGGTCTGACAGGCAGAGAGAGAGAGAGAGAGAGAGAGAGAGAGAGAGAGAGAGAAAGAGAGAGAGAGAGAGAGAGAGAGAGAGAGAGAGAGATGATTTAAGGCCCTGAAACACCAGGCCGATTTTGGCCGTTTTCGTTAGTCGGAAGACGAAGCGTGTCCTGTCGCCCAAACTCAATTTGGTGTGTCCCACACCGTGACACGCCTTATTTGGACTGCCTGACCCGATGCATGGTCGAATCAACATGTTGAATCGGCCATGCATCGGGTCAGGCAGTCGGACCAAGCAATCACTCTGATTGGCTGTTCAGCTAGTGAATCAGTGCATGAGAAGCGAAACGGAAGTGAGGGACGTAAACAAACGATTTAAGAAGGCACACACAGACTGCTATTCATTTTCATCTCATCATGGCGATCTGGAATGACGGAAACGAAGACCTGCTCATCACCTTGATCCAGGAGAGGCCAGCTCTGTACGACATCACAGAGAAAAGCTACTCGAACCGAGTAGTGAAAACCGGACTCTGGCGAGAGATTGAAACGCAACTTGGTTTCTCGGGTAAGATGATCTTTTTCATCAATTGAGCTCTTTAGCAGATACTGTTGGCTTTTTATTGTTTGCCAGCGTACAGTGACGTTAACGTGAAATGTAATTTCTTATTACAACCTTGTGTTTTGTTGTTATCTTGTTGCTAGCTGTGCAGTTTGGCACTGCATATAGATATGAATTGGACATGCTAACTAGCCACAATGCTTACATTGTTTATTTGTGTGCTTCAGAGAAAGAGCTGAGGAACAAGTGGGATTCTCTGCGAACCCAGTACACCCGGTACAGGAAACTTGCCCCTTCAGGTAGTTGTGGAGCACAAAGGACTGGCAGACAGCAGTGGATCCTGACCAGGCTGCAGTTTTTAGAGCCCTACACAAGAAGGAAGGAGAGTACTTCGAACCTCACCATCATGGTAACTATTTTATTTGTTGAGTACAAATAAGTGTTTCTTGCTTCTTCCATTTACAAAAACATTATTTTCATTCATTTGGTGGTTACAGTGGTAAATATAACAATAACAGAATAATATATATATTATTGTATTATAATTATTGATGCGCTCATCACCTTAATGTTGCAGCTGGTAAAGGAGGAGCTAATTTAAATTACATGATATACTGCTGGGTAGCTTATGAAATTCACCATGGGATCAATAACGCTTTTATCTTAACCTATAATAATATGTGATAAAATATGTCTTGATTATATTTTTGTAGTGTTCTGAATCTTCTAGAAGTATGTCTTTAGCATCTGAATAGAGCCATCACAATGTGTCTACAATGTACCTCTCACACTTGACCACACCCGAAACTAATGGCACACACATTTCAGGGTATTGTTTTGTTATGAATGCTTAGTAAATAGTTTTAAGAAGCCATGGTATTAAATCCAACTAACTGGGAATTTATTTAAAAAAAATTAAGGAACGTCCGGTGGCTGCAGAATCAACCCCCAGTGGCACCAGCAGTGAAACCTGGACCAGCACCACCGAGGAGTCCTTCCACTTTGATGCTGAGCCCTGCACTCCCCTGGCAGAATCCACCATCTGCACCACACCGGCACCACTCGGAGAGAGGCCAAGCACACTCAGTACTCGAATGCCTCCGGCGATGCGCAGGATGATGATACTAAATGAGTTTAATTTCTGCCCCTCTATTCACATGTAGCCTTTCATACGTGATGGTTTCTTCCTTCTCGAACTGTTGTGGAGCAGAACTATAAAGTTGCAGGATTAGTCTGAAGTACCTCAATATAATTATAGTATGTCTGCACTTTCAGTGCTCATTTCATCATTCATTCATGTATTTTATATTCTACTAAACCTGAATCAAACCATAAACAAGGTGGCCTGTTGGGATTACTATATATATAATATATCTGCATTATTTTATCCCACTTTATGCTTTGCTCTTGCTGCTTGTTTTACACTGATTTTATATCTTATTTCTTACTGATGTAAAGCACTTTGAACTGCAATCCCCTGTATGAAAGGAGCTATACAAATACATTTATTATTATTCAGATGGATTCTCTGCCCCTCTGTTCATTCTCCCATTATCCTCCTCAATCTCCCTAGAAGTATTTTAATGTTGTAGCTGTTACTATAACCAATACTAATGCTAGGGCTGCAACTGAGTTATGTAGGCACATTGTTATTGTTTCCTATCGCTGTGTGATTAAAATAATAAACACAAATAGCATGGTAGGCAATGGCAAAGTTTATTTCGTACCTTCATACACAAAACACAACATTAGAATGAGCTTTTATCAACGCCTACATGATAACCTGTCAACATGACAGGAAAATCCACATGACATTAATACAGAGCGGGCAGAACCCAAATCAAGCTTCAGTGCCGCACGAAACATGTTTTCGATGGACGAGAGTGAAAATGGAACACACACGCTATTTGTTTGTTTATATCACGCAGTCTGTTCTTCTTCTCTGTCTTCTGGTTGTTGCCTCTTTTGAATGATGAATACACACTACCGCCGCCTGCTGGTAAGGAGAGTTATTGCCACTCACGCACTGAAGTCTTTGCGGTGTGTTCCCGTGCGGCACATGGCCAAGACGCAGGAGAACACGGCGACGCAACAGCCGGCGTCGGCGTCGGCGAGTCCTCTGGTGACTGCTTGGTGTGTCAGGGCCAGATACACCGGCCCGAAATCGGCAGTAAATGGGAGTCAGGCCGAACATGATCGTGGGAACGCCCTATTCGGAGTGGTGTGCGCCGCACCGTCGGGTCTTTTCTGCCGACCTGACGCCTTTTCTTGCCGATTCAACATGTTGAATCGGCGAGAACACCACCGGAAGTCAGACAAAGGGATAACACTGATTGGCTGTTCAGCTAGCGTATCAGTGCATGAGAAGCGTTAACGGAAGTGAGGGAGGTAAACAAATGATTTAACACAAGTGTGAGTCCAAGAGCTGCTAGCTCCAGTACCTCCCGTTCGTCCTGCTCCTGTTCGTTCATGTTTTCAATGGACGAGAGTGAAAATGGAAAGAAAAACTCTATTTGTTGTTTGTTTGTCACGGACTCTGTTCTTCTTCTCTGTCTTCCGGTTGTTGCCTCTTTTGAATGATGAATACACACTACCGCCACCTGCTGGTAAGGAGAGTTATTGTCACTCACGCATGCGCAGTTCATACGTGCTCGGCTCGGATTTGCGGTGTGTTCCAGTGCGCGAAGTCGGCAAATACGCAGGAGAGTCCGGCGACGCAACAGTCGGTGTCGGTGTCTGCGACTTGTCAGGTGACTGGCCGGTGTATCTGGGCCTTTAGGTTTTGCGCCGAGGCTTCGGAGCGTGTGTCGAGTAATCCCCGAAGCTTTTGTGAAGCATGTATCGAAGCTTGTATCGTTTTGGGCCAGTGACGTCATCGATGACAAACGAAGCCTCGCTGCCTGACGATATCACGTGACTGCTTCAGGAAGCGATTCAGATCGGTTGAACCGTTGAACCACAATGCTCATAATAGGCTAGTTGCACAAGATGGCGTCTATCAACTTCCGGCGGCTGGGTATGAGCCCGAGTACTTCCGGTCTTCGGTGTGGAGTTGTAAGGCAGCTTTTATGTCCGCAGCTCTACTTTCTTGGAACAGTCTACAGCTAAAATTGAAATTGAGCAATTTTATTTCTCTGATTGTTTTTAAAGCACGTCTAAGTGAAACGCTTTCTGAAACTATGGGTATTTGTAAATGTTGATAAGCATGTATATATGTTGTATGATATCCTCTATTGTTTGTTTTTATGTTGTTTTATGTTTCATGTGGAACTTAAATTGCTGCAGGTCTCCCTTGTAAAAGAGATCTATGATTTCAAGGGACCAATCTGAATAAATAAAGGTTTGAAATGAAATGAAACATTAGTGTACCACACTACATCATATGTTATCATATTGTGGATTTATCATATTATATATTGTCCTATGTTATTTTTGTGTGCATTTGTTTTGAGGTTATGATTCATTAGTTATATATAATATATATATTAGTTATATTCATTAGCCGATTCTTTTGAAAATGGAAAATGAGCCAAAACGCAGCAGCATTTGGATGCACTTCAACCAAGACCCAGGCAGTGATAAAGCGCGCACCATTTGTAAAGGCAAACTATCCTTTAAAGCAGGGTCAACAAATAATCTCCATCGCCACTTAAAAACACAGTATCTAATATAAAGAGTTGCGTGAATTTCATTCAAGGCAAGACAACTTTATTTACTTAACACATACAGAGGGTAAATTCAAAGTAGTAGACATTAGGTCTTGCAATACAGTCAATCATTATCCTGGTGATTATTTCACTTATTTTCCATTCAAAGAGCCATAATTCCCATCACTAATTGCTGCCCAGGCTTGCCCATGCTTTTACCAGCGGTCCGTTCTGGTAGTTGACCAGGAAGCAAGCCACATTGAAGAGCTCCTCAATGCTTCCACACACAGACAGTGGTATGGCTTTTTCAAATAGTTTGTTCTCTTTGACTCTTCTGATGCACCTCTCCACATGGACCCTCAGACGTGCAATGGATTGAGTCTGCCTGACATCCTCCCTGCTCATTTGGGTTTTTTTGTGCAGAAAGGCAGGCCGGTACACTTTACACTCAACCAGATTGTCCACAAGGAACCCTTTGTCGACCATTATCGCCATGTCTGGTGCGAGCAGGCTCACGATGCCAGACAGCTTGAAGATCTCCCGGTCACTCATAGATCCTGCATACAGGCCAGACACAAATGTAATGGCACCATGTGGTGCCATGCCGATCATGGCCTTGAATGTAGCATGCGACTTGTATGTAGAAAACACCTCCCTCTGCAGCGGGAGAGATGATGGAGTCTGGCAGAATACTTCAGTGCAGTCAAGCACCACTTGTGTGTCAGGGAAAGCTGAAAACTCTGGTGGAAGGTGAGCTTTGACAACTTTGCGTGGGATCCACAGACGTTTGCTTCCAAGCAGTTGGTAGAGGAAGTGTGTCCAGGTGGAAATAATTCTGCTGACTGTGGTGCGGTGAATGCCAAACCGTTCTGCTAGATCCCTCAGATGTAGGCCCACTGACAGGTGCATGAGGAACAGCAGCAGCTCATCTATGGGTGGAAGTTTCTGTGAAAACAAATAAGTGTTAGGCATACTGTAGATACTGTTATAGGGGAGACCGGGTACAGTTGTAACACATTTTCATGGGGTTTGTTGTTCTGTGTGTGTGTGTGTGTGTGTGTGTGTGTGTGTGTGTGTGTGTGTGTGTGTGTGTGTGTGTGTGTGTGTGTGTGTGTGTGTGTGTGTGTGTGTGTGTGTGTGTGTGTGTTGTGAGTGATGTGATGCACTTGTTAAACGGTGGTATAGTGCGCAGCGTGCATAATTATTAATATACATCCATGCTTGTATGCTGCTTACCGTTGTTGATGGTTGAGAGGAATCCGAGCTGCTGGCAGAGGATGCCTTGGCGTTGGTGATCCGCACCATATTGGTGTTGGCTGCAGGCTCCACCAATTTCCAAAAGGCGAGGAAATGCTTGTATGTGGCAAATCTAAGAATGTAATATTGTTCATGTTAGACATAGTTTTGTTTCTTAAATTAGCTTCCCCAAATGAATAGTGTTTATCAAACTAGTGGCCATAACAACATCCTGATAGCCTTATAAACAAACCTTATAAACAAACCTGGTGTAGAAACGAATGTCCTCGTCCGACCCTGCCAGGCGTTGTATCCCAAAACGAGATCTCAGTTGAAACACTTCCAGCTGGTGTTGGAGCTCCCTAACCTGGATTTTCAAGGCTTCGTTCTCGTCGGCCACCTGATTTGCCATCACTGCCGTCGCTGGATTTACAGAGTAGTCATGATCCGGCGGCGCAAGTGTTTCCACCTGGTACTCAGCTGTCAAGTCCGGGGTGGGACTCTCTGCCCTCGGCCGACGCTCCCAAACATTACGTCTTGGTGTAGGTAGCTCCTAGTTATTCCAAGCAAAGAGAACAGGTGTAGCTCCTTTCTTTACTCTGTTCAGTCCTCCAGCTGTGACCAATAAGTCTCCTGGTCGAAAATGCCTACTACACACACAGGTATTTGTTGTGGGGCTGAAATTGTCCCTACGGACCTTGATCAGCCACCGAGACTTTACCTCAGCATCAATAGGAAATGAATGGAAACTTATCTCCCGATTATAACGGGACTTATTTGTACAAAAGGGCACACAGCAATGTAGTGCCGACTTTCTTACCTGCTGAAAGGCCAATCGCTTTTCTTTACCGCTCATCATCTATGCTATCTATCGCTGTCTGTATGCTAACTGTATGCTATGTATCTTGCTATCTATCTATCTATCTATCTATCTATCTATCTATCTATCTATCTATCTATCTATCTATCTATCTCTCTCTCTCTATCTATCTATCTATCTCTCTCTATCTATCGTATGTATATCGCTAACTCCCCAAACAACTCCACACCGAAGACCGGAAGTACTCGGGCTCACACCCAGCCGCCGGAAGTTGATAGACGCCATCTTGTGCAACTAGCCTATACCATGGATGTATAATAAGAACTGGATACAGCGTGGGAGGCGGGGCCTCATTCATTCCTATGAGAATGGCTCATTGGCGCATGATGATAAAATGGCTCAACCTTTGAGAGAGCAAAACGTCACTAAACGATTACCCGGCATGCCTGAGAAGTACCCGCATGTGCGCTCATAGCGCATGCGCAACTTTAACCAAAATGCTCGTTCACATCAAGCACGTCAATTTGCGTACACGTAACAGCACCGCACGTTCATGACAGCATGGTAATGGCTTGTTTTTATGATGGATTTGATATTAACGAGGCGGCAGTTAGCAGCTAGCGGCTAGCTAGTAATTATGCTAATGTGCACATCAATCGTTATGTATTTATATTACGCTGTAACAGGATCTAGTGATCCAAGCAACAGAGCTTCATTTAGCATGAAAGAATTATTGCACTGCATATATATATATATATATATATATTAGTGGTGGGCCGTTATCGGCGTTAACGTGCTGCGTTAACGTGAGACTCTTGTCGGCGATAAAAAAAAATATCGCCGTTAATCTATTCTCAAAGTTGGGTTGGGAGCTGGGTCTATACTACGCAAGCGATGATGACTTTCACCTTGATAATTTAGCGCGGATGTATACCTAGCCGAATTGCACTGTAGGGGGCGAGATCGAGTCTTTGACCTGTGTTTCTTCTACTGTCTATGGATCTGACCCCGGTCAAATCAGCCACATTAAACGTGACATGCTAACATGGATACAGCAGGAATGAAGCCGCGGGGTTTGCTTCAGGGGACATTTATTTTTAAGAAGCTTCCCGATGGAAACCTCGACAAAAATAAGGTTGTTTGCACCTTGTGCAATGCGGAATTAGTTTACTGTAGGAGTTCATCCAGTCTCAAGTACCACCTAAACGCAAAGCATCCCTTAGCTAATGCGGAAGATGCCGGGCCGAGCACTGATGTAGCGCGGGGGAAGACTCGTCGTCAAACAACTATGTTTGAGTGCAACCGAGGCAAGCCCGTCAGCACAGCTCTATCAGCCAAGCTAACTAGTCTCCTCGCTCAGTGGATTGCCACCAGCTGCAGGCCCATTAGCGTGGTTGAAGATGACGGGCTCGAGCTTGTTCTCCAGGCGGCCACAGGTGACCCATCTTACAAACTGCCTGCGAGGCGAACTATCATGAGGAGAATACATGACCAGCACGCAGAAGAGAAAGCTACGAAAGTTGAGAAGATGGTAGAGGCGAGGTCTGTAGCACTGACTGGGGACCATTGGACGTCCGTTAACAACGACAACTACCTCGGCGTTACAGTACACCTCATCGATGCTAGCTGGGAACTTCACTCCTTCGCTTTAGGTATGCTACGTTATGTCATTTTAAATTACATAATTTAATTTTGTAGCCTTTTAATTACCACCACGTTATGTTTGCTTCTTGATAATTGCTAGTTGTTTACTACTAGTAGTGAAATTATTCTAATTTACTTTGTCTGTCTTTGTCAGTTTGTGATGCATTTTGGAAACTGGAGATGAGCCCCTGGTCTAATGCACCACCTGGCTTGAGAAACCCGTTCTCAAAGACTTACTTTTAGTCATTATTTGGGTAGCACACATATTCTGAATGCCTTCGGCAGAATTCAAATGAGCCATTTTAATCTAGATTAATCTAGATTAATTCCAAGAATACAGTGAGATTAATCTAGATTAAAAAAATTAATCTATGCCCACCACTAATATATATATATATATATATATATATATATATATATACAGTGCAATAAGCTTCTTAGTGCAATAAGAAGCTACAGGGACGTTAATCTAACGTCGGTTATATTAACTTTATTTAATACAACATTTACGGTACAAGATTTAATCATACAGCCCATGTAGTATAATATTTTACAAATGTTGAATTACAGCAAACATGTGCAATATATCCATTATTACAGCTCCGTGGGATGGCAGTGAGACGATATGGGTCCGTTGTTATCGTGCATCCATGGGTAAAGATAAACGCATGTAGTGCTGGACCTGCTGAACACGTAACATGAACGTTCCGGGCGGCGCGGTCCCGTGGGTTAGATGCGCGTTCATAATGCAGAGGGATATAACTCTCAGAATAACGTTATTAGCACATTTTTACAACTTGAGGAACGAATGTTTTTAATAAGGGCTATACAAACATTCATACTGGGTAGTTTATTTAGTTTAAAAAAAATTATCCAACGAGTTACAGACCACTCTTTCCCAATGTAAGTCAATGGGAAAAAGTGTTTCCGGGACCAGCAACCAAACGGAAGTGTAGTACCGCCGTTTGGCCACAACGAATATTCTCATCAGACTCCGGCGCACTTCCTGGGAGCTTGGCCTATACCCATGGTGACATAACAAGAACCATATTACCCTCCTGTACCCGGGCCAGCTGGTGACACGATGGAATTAAAAGAGCTCAGACCCTCACTTATATAGAGGTTGGAACATGTCATAAGTATAAATGGATACAAGCATAAATAAATGTTGGAATAAAAACATGAATGAATAAATATAGGAATAAATATCTTAGAGTGTTTTCAGTGAGATTCAGCGTGTGTGCTGTGGCTCAGCTGGAAAGCAGTTGACTCACGACCGTAGGGTCCCTGGTTCAACGACTCATCAATATGTCTTTTTTGTTGTTTATAAAAGCTACAGCTAAATGAGATAATGTAGTTAATAAATGTATTCTTTGATATGGTTTAGCCTTTCTCAGGCTACAACATGGTTAAGTTTATGAATATTATTAAGGATTACAAATCCATCTTAGCAATGTTTAGGGTCCGTGCACGTTTTTTTTGTTTAATTTTTCGTTTAAACCAAAAGCCAAAAAACGAAAAAACCAGCCTTTTTCCGTTTTTGATTTAAAACGAAAAAACGGAAAACCAAAGCCGTTTTCCCGTTTGTGTTGTCTAAATCAAAAGACGGATAACGAAAAAACCTAATAAAAAAAAGTCTGGTCAGTGTATGTTTTGGTCATTGGATTTTCTTTTCACAAATGAATATTCAAAAACAAAAAACGACTGGATATTTGATTTTCGTTTTCAAATTGAAAAACCAAAATTGAAATACAAGGCGTTTTTCTTTATCATGGTCAAAAATGGATTTACTAAACTTAAAAAACGGGATGATTTTTATTTTCTGCTTCTTAAGACAAAAAATAAAATCACTAGAAAACAGAAACAAAAAACCCCCCGTTTTTTCATATTCTGCTACCGGAAGTTGTCTTTCAAAATAAGAGCGCAGATGAGGACGGTCAATAATCCGTGTATCTACCGTGCAATTGTTTTTCTTTATGAAACACATAAACGGAAGAGCGTCAATCCGTGTATCTACGGTCCATTTGTTTTCACAACGAAAACAGCTAAGACACATATTGAGCCCAGAAAATGAATGTTATTAACCCTTGTGTTATGTTCACATTTCGCACCCTTTGGTAATGTTCGGGTCAAATTGACCCGGAACATATTTCAGGGTTTAAAAAAAATACAGAACTAAATTCAACATGCACAATTCCTTATTGTCTTTAACTCATTCCCCAACAATATAAATGAAATATATGATTAGTTTTTGAAAATACTCTTTGCTAGATCAAATGTAACAATGGAAGTGTCCATTGCTTTTTGTGATAAAAATGTAATTTATGTTAAAAAAAAAATACTCTAATAAAAACTAGGTTTACATTTTTCTCATGCTTTTCTTGGACAAATGTAAATGAAATTTGTTTTCATTAATGTTTATTATTTATAATCCGTCATATAATAATCAAAGCCCTGAAGGAAATAAAGCAATTTATCAGCAATTGGAACACAAGAACCACACATCGTAAAGTATTTGGCTGTGAAATATAGAGAGAATGAAACATCCATATAAATAACATAGAACAGATATAAACACAAAGCAAAAAAAACAATTAACAGTCACTATTCATAAAATACAGTATATCCGAAAAATGTATTGATGAAGTGACGCTGCAGAACATCATGTGAGTCAATGGGCAAGTCCGTTTAGGAATGACGTACAGAACTTCTTTGTGTGTATAGTACAGATGTACTTGTTGCAGTTGTTGCATGTAGTCTGTGTCTTGGAGTCCTTTGAGGGTCCACAGACCTCACAGCTGGCTGTGGGGGTCTTCCAGAAGCTGACTGTGGGGGTCTTCTTGCGGCTGGCTTTGGGGGTCATCCAGCAGCTGGCTCTGAGTCAAGTTCATCTTGCAATTTGCTGTCAAATTCTGAGTTTACCTCCCAATTATCCTCATCTTCAGAAATGTCTTCCTGTTCCACTTCACCGTGTTCTTCTAATGCATTCCACTCACTCTCATCCATTATTAGCTCCAAGGCTCTCTGAGCAGAATATCTTTTGGCCATTTTGCTGGTAGATAATAATTGTAGTTCTGCACTACACTGAGGTTATGTCTCTGTTTAGTCCCTCCTCCGGCGTGCAGGTGCGAGGGGGACAGTGCGAGAAAATGTAAAATGTTTATTCATTTCTGAAAGATCTAAAATGTTTATAATGTTCTAGGATAGTTTTGTGTACACACTACAAAGGGTAAAGATCAAGGGAAAACAGGATCAAACAGCTTCTCTATGCATACAAGTGTGTAACGGTACGTCTACACTACAGGCATCAAAAAATGCTTTCAACGCTTCGCCCATTCACTTGAATGGGGTGACGTAGAAGATTTTTAATCTTCGCCGAACTGCATTGTGGGGAGCATGGCATGGCTTTGCAAGCATCACGAGCATCTATCGGCATCAAAAGTTGAACAATGTTCAACTTTTGAGGCTCGATGCTTGGCATCAGCCAATGAAATCCCGTTTATGCAAATCCCGCCAGTGGAAGCGCAGCCAATCAAACCGCGTGCAAGCTGGGAGAGCCAGACCGCAGTTAATTTCCTCATATTCCAAACGAGATATTACGGTAGCAAATCACCCGGTTCTTTACGACCGGAACTATTTACCGGGATACAAACCGGAGGAACCAGGCATGGAGGGAGGTGGCAGAGACAGTGGGTGAAACTGATCGTTTTTTCGCCTGTTTGGAGAGTTTATATCCAGTTTACTTCGTTTTAACATTGCTATTGCTTTGTATGTCGGGGGCGGGAGATTCATGTGATTGGTTGCTCGCAAAAAATCGCCAAGCTTCAGACACGCCCAGCTCCAAGAGTTTTTCATGCCTGTAGTGTAGTGTCGGACCACTATTGCGGTAAGCATGTTGTAACTTCCGGTTGTTGTTGTCATCTCCGGGTATCCCGTGTGCCTGTTCTGTTGCTGATAGCTTGTTATCTTAACTTAATCGATCGTTTTAAAACTCTTGATCACGGCAACTGCCTGACGTTGTAATCACACGTTACTACAGATTAAGCACTCACAAACTCTCCTTCTCTTAGCGACTGTAACTCCACAGTTGCCTACACTCTTTTCGGGTTTGCTAACGGTAGCTACTTTAGCTTGATAGCTAGCCATGGCTCTTTCCCCACCCTCGGGTGCTATTTCCTGCTCTAACTGTCTCATGTTTGGTTACTCCCCTACCTCCTTTACTGGTACCGATACATGTGTTAAATGTAGTATAGTTGTTAGGTTGGAGGCGGGAATCATAGCCATAGAAGCCCGGCTCCGCATCTTAGAAAATAACTCAGCTACAGTAAAGCCCATGTTAGCCGGTGCGGACCGGCAAAAGGTAGCTCCTCTTAGCCGTCCCCCGGCAACTCCCGAGCAGCAGGGAGAATGGGTGACTGTTCAGAAGGGGCATAACGCGAAACCCGCAGGTCCCCACCAACCCGTTCACGTATCTAACAGATATTCCCCACTCAGCGAGACACCCGCTGAGAAGCCAACTCTGGTTATTGGTAGCTCTATTATGAGACACGTGAATTTAGAGACCGAAGCGTCCACAGTCACATGCATTCCGGGGGCCAGAGCGGGCGATGTTGAGGCGCATCTAAGACTGCTGGCTAAAAATAAACGTAAATACAGTAGGATTGTTATTCACGTCGGTGGTAATGATGTTCGTTTACGCCAATCAGAATGCACCAAACTTAATGTGGCGTCGGTGTGTAGTTATGCTAAAACAATGTCGGACACCGTAATCTTCTCTGGTCCCCTCCCCAATCTGATCAATGATGACATGTATAGCCGCATGTCATCATTTCAGCGCTGGTTGTCTTGGTGGTGCCCAGCAAACAATGTGGGCTTCGTGAATAATTGGACAGCCTTCTGGGGAAAACCTGGTCTGATTAAGAGAGACGGCATTCATCCTACTTTGGAAGGTGCAAATCTCATTTCGGCAAACATTTCAGGGCTCTGTGGACTTAATCCATGACAAACTGGAGTTGAGACCAGGAGGCAGAGTCGCAGTCTTACACGCTTCTCTGCGCTCTCTCCTAGGCAGTCATCCATAGGAATCCCGACCCCAATAAAATACCCAATATTAACGGTGTGTGTGTCTGCCCAAGGACAATTTAAGGTAAAACCTAATAGAGGTGTCATACATAATAACCTAATAAAAGTAAATGTAACAACTACTACAGTGCAACAAGACAGGAAGATTAAATGTGGTCTCTTAAACATAAGATCTCTAGCATCTAAAGCAATACTGGTAAATGATTTAATATCAGATTATAATATTGATATATGCTGTCTCACTGAAACTTGGTTGAGACATGAAGAATATGTCAGCATAAATGAGGCCACTCCACCCAGCCATATCAATACTCATATTGCCCGAGGCACGGGCCGAGGAGGTGGAGTTGCAGCAATCTTTGACTCAAGTTTACTTATCAATACTAAACAAAAATTAAATTATACCTCCTTTGAAAGCCTCATTTTCAGTCTTACGCATCCGACCTGGAAAACTTTGCAGCCAATCTCATTTGTTACAGTGTACCGTGCACCAGGTCCTTATTCAGAATTCTTATCAGAATTCTCTGAGTTTTTATCAGCTTTGGTACTTAAAACAGATAAAGTAATTATCGTAGGTGACTTTAATATTCATGTTGACGATGATAAAAATAGCCTTACTGTTGCATTTAACTCTATATTAGATTCTGTTGGTTTCTGTCAGAGTGTAAATAAACCAACCCACTGCTATAATCACACTCTTGACCTTGTTCTGACTTATGGTATTGAAATTGAGCAACTATTAGTCGAACCGCATAATCCTGCTTTATCCGACCATTTCTTAGTAACTTTTGAAGTACTGTTACTAGACTACAAAGCATTAGCCAAAAGCTCCTGCAGCAGAAACCTATCTGTTAGTGCTATAGCCAAATTTAAGGAAGAGATTCCACCAATACTTAACTCTATAGCATGTCTGCATGTAGGGGAGGAAACTTATACAAAATGTACACCACTCCAAATTGATCATGTTGTTGATAGTGCTACAGATGCGCTGCGAATAAAATTAGACTCTGTTGTTCCTTTGAAAAAGAAGAAAATAAAACAACATAGATTAGCTCCATGGCATAATGCCGAAACCCGCAAAATAAAGCAAAAGTCGAGACAACTTGAAAGGATATGGCGTTCCACTAAACTTGAAGAATCTCGTTTAATTTGGCATATTACTCTCAATGAATATAAGAAAGCACTGCGTAAAGCGAGAGCAGCATACTACTCTTCATTAATAGATGAGAATAAGAATAATGCAAGATTTATTTTCAGCACTGTAGCCAGGCTGACAGAGAGCCACAGCTCGACTGAGCCTTCTATTCCCATAGCACTCAGTAGTAATGATTTTATGTGCTTTTTTAACGATAAAATTGTTACTCTTAGAAACAAAATCAATGACCTCTTGCCTTTGACCACTATAGTGTTATCAACAGCTCCCGGAAACGTAAGTTCTAATAATATTACACTAGATAGTAAACTAGAATGCTTTTCAGCCATAAACCTTGAACAATTAAATTCAATGATTCTCTCTTCTAAACCATCAACGTGTATCTTAGACCCGATTCCAACTAAGCTGTTAAAAGAAGTTTTTCCATTAATTAGCACTTCTTTATTAAATATTATGAATATGTCTTTATTATCAGGCTATGTTCCAAAATCTTTCAAAGTAGCAGTGATAAAACCGCTTCTTAAAAAGCACAACCTCGATCCAGAGGTTTAACCAACTATAGACCTATTTCTAATCTTCCGTTCCTCTCAAAAATTCTTGAGAAAGCAGTCGCAAAACAGCTGTGTAATTACTTAAAAAACTATGATTTATTTGAAGATTTTCAGTCTGGCTTTAGAACACAACATAGCACAGAGACAGCTCTGGTTAAAGTCACAAATGACATTCTAATAGCCTCTGACAAGGGACTTGTCTCTATTCTTGTCTTGCTCGATCTTAGTGCTGCATTTGATACTATCGACCATGATATCCTATTGCAAAGACTAGAGCAGGAAGAAAGGTGTTTCAACACTGATTCAAAATAGCAGAGAAACATGCATTCTTGTTCTCAGGAGGGGACATTGACAGAGGATTACTCAAATTACACAGTAAGCAGTAAGTACTTCATAGTACTTCTTGTGGGAGTAGTTTCACTACTAGCCTACTGAGTCCGACAGGATCGATCTCACGAAGAACTATTGGCAAAAAAGATAATAACAAACTCGAGAGACGGCTGAGCTGACCCCAGTGCAGAATCGCTATATAGTTCAAATCTCCTAACAATGTTGTCCATTTTAGACATAGGCTTATTATATTTACAGCCCTTAACAACATCAATTTGTTGGGCTCAATATGTGTCTTGGCCGTTTTCATTGTGATCACTAAATTCCCCTTGTTTATAATAATCACCGTTCCTTCAGCAGGACACTGCAGAGTTTCAGAGGCCCTGTCTCAGGGCGACTATTTTCATTTCCTCGCTCATCGATGCAGTGCATGCACTGATCTCATGCTTCTTGTTCTTGACATGAGAGCAGTACCCCAGCGGAGTGAAGAAAATAAATGAAACTCACGAGAGTCACTCCTCAGTTTAAACTGTGTTTTGTTTCAATTCATGTATCATTTAGTTACAAATATGTGATATATCTGAACAACAAAGTGGTCAAAAATCATTGTATTCATTTATTGGAAACATTTTCATGATCGCTTTTTTCGTTTTATATTTTCATTTACTGTCATTTCCATTAAGTCAGTCATTAAGTGCTATTAAAATGTTAATGTGCTACATATCCACACAAACAAACAAAGTGTGCAATCCAATGAATGTTAATCTAACTGGGTTTTGTTAGAAATTAAAATCAATGTTTTGATGGTATAATGTAGCTTAAACATACCGTCAGTTTAAACGCTCTTTTATACTGAAAAACCAGAAATTCTTGTGCACAAGCAGTTAAGCTTTTATTCTGAAAATCCTTCATCTACGGTTAGTATTTAGCATGTGGCTAATATACGATTTCCTAAAGAGGTGAATTGAGTAGCGAAATGATATGGAGTGGTGCAAATCGAAACCTACGGATTTAACACTACAACTATAGATGTCGAGGTACTACCATGTTGAATATTAAATGAAAGTACAGTTTATTTGAATACATTATTGTTTACAGACGAGAGTAGCATGTGACAACATCCGGAATGACCGGAAACCAAACGAGCCGAGAAGTATTGTTTAGAGTATTGATTACAGCGTTTAGAATGTGTTAAATGAAAAGTGATGAAAGAGAATATGAGGAGAAACTGCGTGTTAAGCATATATTGAATGTGAAAAGAACCTATCCTCTGTTGAAATGCAATAACGGACATTGGAGACGAGGTGAGCCGGCTGGCGGGGAGGAGCCAGCAGAGGATATATAAGAGCGCCGGAGGAGAAATCCGGTCTCTTCTCTTCTTGCTCAGGAGAGCCAGATCACAGCTGTTTTCTGCCGGAACAATATTCTGTCTGTAACACTACCGCGCCTTTTTTAATTAAAGTATCCCATTTGAATCTTTTCAGAGACTCCATTTAGTCTCATTTTAAAGCTTCTCTCCTGGACGCGAGAATAAAGAACATATTTAACAATTGGAGAGCTAGCCAGGATCTCGCAAAACCGGGAGAGACTACAGCAGGCTGCTTGCTGGACCCGCTGGCATCCGTTCAACACACAGAGAGCTCAAATCAACTAGGTAAGGAGAAACCTGTTATATCGAATTCTTCAATAGTTAATGTAGGACAATGTTAGTTCTGTGTGTTTGACGGCGGCCAGCGGATCCTGAAAATAGCTGTGCAATTTAAGTTAAAACAAGCCTAAATTGATAAATATTGGTATCATACCACGTGGCGTTGCTTTGTTACAGGCAGGGTGAGTTCAATTTCTTTTTTTCTATTTAACCCTGCATGCTATTCGTTTGTCTGTTATTACATGTCGGCTAGAGGCCAATCACTATATGTGTCTTTTGTTGCGTTTTACGTTTTACGTGAATGGTTTTAGGCCATTAAGCAGTCGGGACTGCTTGAGGCAAAGACACAGCCAAAGTTTGAAGCTAAGGTTATTGGAGTGAGTGTTTTGTGTAACAACAGTGTGAGGCTGTTTTAAAAAAGTCCTTTTTCAAGGAAAAGGCCTGAGGAGTTTGAAGCTTTCAGTGGTTACTCTATTTCTGTTTTTCAAGACATTGCGTTGTGGATTACGGCAGGAAGTGCGACATTCGTGCGTTAGATAGACGATATTCTTCTGATTGTGTTTGCTTAGCGTCCTATTTGTCCCATAAATAGCGTGTTTAAACAGAAGAGATGACCATACTGGCTCTTAAAGTCAAAACATTTACGTACATGGGTAGAGGGCTATGACGTAAGGGTATGAGGCCCATTTAAACAGAAGAGATGACCATACTGGCTCTTAAAGTCAAAACATTTACGTACATGGGTAGAGGGCTATGACGTAAGGGTATGAGGCCCATTTATCATTGTAAACTAAATAGAAATGTTATTTTAAACTACAGTGTTGTGTGTTGAATTTACTAGACAAAATATCACCTCACCAATTTGAACTCCAGGTGTTTTCTCAAATCCCTTTGTTCTTCAGGTCAAAGGTTGGAAAACTAGTTGCCATCTTGTCTTGACCTCATGTTCACGGTGAGCCACACGGCAGTCACCATTTCATGAAATGCTAATTGAAGTACTCTGTTTGCTTTAACACACTGAGGCTAGGCATTCCATCTTCTAAAGAACATCATACTTCTTGTTAGAGTTAGAACTATTGGAAGTACTTCTGCTGGTAAATGTGTATTGGCGGTTTTGTGAATATTCTTCTTTGCAAATGTGTTTTGGCGGTTATGTGCTGTGTTGTTTAACCATAGTGTAAATTCCTATTTTAAAGATATTTTTGAGGAAACTAAGTTTGTCCTTGTTAAAAACGAGTCAGTTTTGAAACAGCTATTCCCTAGTGGATTAAGCTGGAATTTAAAATAGCGCACTCTGGTGGTAGTACAGAATTATTACCCAAATAGCGGAAACACCATAACATTGTGAATTTGAACCAAATTCATATTTCAAAGTCAAAACCATACACGGTACAACTTTATTTTAACATTTCATATTTTAATTTTGCATATTTTTTTTCATATATTTAACTTTATTAATATTTTACCTTAAACTTAAAAAAAAAAAAAAATCTATAAAAATAATAAAACCTTGAGCAAGAAAAAAAAAAAAAAAAAGTTAAAGTTCGGACGAACAGCAACGAAGGTGCTAGTCAGAAGATTAGTGCTTCATCTTTGATAAGTTCATAAATAATTAGAGAACATGTCACCAAAACAAACTAAGTTGAGACTAGACGCAGGGCCAGGCTCAACTGCAGATATCAAGGAAAGGGTAAAAATCAGATCCGATGCTTTAACAGTTTCAAGTAAAAGACAGAGGACATGGATCAAAGCCGGACAACCCTCTTGGTATGGACCTGTAAACATTGCTATGAACAGAGCTGAAAAAAGAAAAGCTATGGTTGCAAGTCTGGTATTCCATCTGGAAGATGCCAGCCAAGGATTGACAAACAGCTTACATGTGGAAGAACTCGGCAGAATAATGAAAAAGGAACTCAACAGAGGAATGGAAGAGAGACGAAAGGCAGTTGAAGCCCATAATGACATTATTGAAGAGAGACGAAAGTCAGTTGAAGCCCATAATGACATTGTTGCAGATAGACAACGGAGAGAACAAGAAGAACGAAGAACCGGTGCATATACCTCCATGCCATTGATAGCGGCTGGAAGAGGAGGATTTCAATACAAATCATGGACTCACAGGGACATGGAAGCATTTGTGTCAAAGCTACCTCCACTCACGAAAGGAGGTCAGAAGTGGGTGAATGATCTGAAGAGATACACAGCCCAGGACCACCTGTGCTTGGGATACATGAGGGCCCTGCTCGGACGGATTGAAAGACGACTTGAAGTGAGAGCAATAGATTCCGAGGCCAATTGCACAAATGACCCAGATGACACTCCATTCAACTACATCAGGTCGAATTATTGGGCTGCTATTCGTCACATCTACCCAACAACACGGAGTTTACATGCCCTCAACAGCCTGAGAAAAGAACCGGGGGAAGACATGTATGCCTTCCTGAAGAGATGTGAAGGAGTGTGGGAGGACTCCACTGGAGAACGACATGACGTTTCACCGTCTGTCGTAATGCTGTGGAAGAACGCGGTCATTAACGCCCTTCCCCAATCAGTGCAGGCAAGCCTGGGAGATGTGGTGGCATTAGACGCTATACCCATTGAAGAATGGAGACATCTCATTTACCATGATATGAAATACCAAGCAACCCAGAGATGTCAAAGACGTTCAGAATTTCCAAACATGAACCAAATGCCGCAGACAGCCTGGTATCAACCACAACAATGAGGAAGCTTAGAGGACCAGACCATCAGGTGATGCATCTTCAGCACTAGAGTATTTGGAAATCCAGCTACATAGAGCCACATATGTCACCACAGGAGGGAGAGGTTGAATGTTATTTAAAAGATAGTGAGTAGAATATTGCATTTACACAGAGCATCCACAGATTAGAAGTAGCAGAGTAGAACATTTAGCAGACTATTTTTGTAATTATGAGAAGGAAAATACATTACGAGTGATGTTGTTCCCCCACACAGAAAACTATTGTGTCCACACAACTAGTGAGGTCAAGAAGACGGGCTTCCACCCAAAATATGCAAGGGGCGGCGATACACCTGACGTGAAGCTGTCCAGACCTGAAAACAGAAACTCGATTCTGTGGTGGTGAAGTCTGGCTACAAAGGGAGGTGTCCGATAGGGTCGCTTGTCTCAAACCAGTGAAGAAGTCAACAAGAACCCAGCTGAACTAGAGAGTGACTGTTAACGGGAGAACAGTGACGGAGCGACGGAGACTGGCCCAACATTTTCCAGCCAGTACATAGATGGACCCCGTCAGAAGACCGGGGCTGTGTTTAAAGGGGAACTTCATTTATTGTTAGCCAGAAGTGCAGTTTTTAATCAAACAATTATTTGATTTATGGAGTCAGATTACATTTTTCTCATAAACACAATTTTATAATCGGTCTGAAGTATCTGTTTTAAGGCGTGAGCTGCAGATTAAATAACATAACACTGATTGAGAGCTTGGATGAAGAAGTTGTAGGGTTTTTACAACAGTTTCAAGAATCAGTCTTTATTTATTTATTCTTGAGTAACTTTACTGATTTGTGGTGTTGTGCGTAAGGCAATATCTCATTTGAGTGAGGGGCACCAGCCCTTCATGCAGGTCACTCTCTGAGAGAATAGTTCATATTTTCCCTCCAGTTTGGAGAAATATTATTTTATCATATGTTAGTTCAGCAGTGTCAACCAATCCTCTAATCCTAGAATTATTGAGACGCATTAGCGACACCAGGGGTATTGTTTTTCGCAGCAACGATGATGCATAATACCATTACAAAAGCCATTATTGAAACAAGTAAACTATTAGAAGTGCTAATTGCTGATTTTTTTAATAGTGAATATGCATTTATACCATCAGAAAACCATAAATCATACGATATTTTTGTACCCCTTGTGGGTACACGGAGAAGTTATATTTCTTTAATGCAACGTTATGGGTTTTACATGTCCTGTTCAGAATAGGGTAATCATTGCAATATTAATTGAGCATTTTATGCTCAAAGGAGGGAGTGTCATGATTATACAGATATGTTGATTTCAGTGACGTTGTAGTTAATAAATAATAACA
This sequence comes from Notothenia rossii, assembly GCF_949606895.1. Taxonomy (NCBI): domain Eukaryota; kingdom Metazoa; phylum Chordata; class Actinopteri; order Perciformes; family Nototheniidae; genus Notothenia; species Notothenia rossii. Next base: position 25,604,406 of record NC_136905.1, read on the forward strand.
TGTAGTCAACAAGAGGTATGCCGAAGCTCGGGCCTTCTCCAAGGAGAGAGTGGTCCAGTTTTAGATATTAGACAAATAGAAGTGGATGAATATGTCAGAACTCTGAGTAATATTATGCAAGTTTTGTCTACACAGCAGGCTAGGAAAACTACAGAGATACCAGACGAGACACCAGAAGAGACTCCTGTTCGGCCAGGTGATTGGGTGAGGGTGAAAGTTCACAAAAGACAGTGGGCTGATCCCCGGTGGACGGAAGCATGAAAAGTTGTAACGAACTTCAAACGCGCTCCGGTTTAAAGGTAAAGAAAAAGGAGCAAATTGACACCACCTCACACATTGTCACCCTTCACTGGCAACTTCCAGAACATTATTGGGAGTTAGGACTGATTTGGCAGAGCTGGAACAAAACAATAAATAGAAATAAGATAAAGATAGAAACAGCTCAAAAGACAAATTGTCTATAGATTTTTATAGATTGTACATTAATGTGAAAACCTATTTTTTGTTTTACATCTGTAAAAAGACTCCAATTTGTTATGTTATTTTTGTACTCATTATTTAAATTCTGTAACGGACACAACCAGGGATAAAATAGAGATGATGACGAGAACAAAGCCAAACCAATTGTGGGGTCCCCTAGGGATAAGAGTCAGAATAGCATTGTTGATTGTGCTCATTACACTTGGCACCTTTCTGGTTGGAAGGGGAGTACAATATTATGTAAGACATGGATCCATTAGTTCACTCATAGAATGCCCACATCACTAACAAGACTCCAGCTGGGTTTCAGAGACTTTCACTTATCCCCAGAGCCAAAAGATCAGCTGAGCAACAAGAGGAGGAGTTAGAAATACTCGGTCCCAAACAAGAGGCGGTTATAATCAAGATGATTCACCCCCTTATATGCAGTTCTTGTATCAAATGATGAGATGGGTTTAAGTGATTGGGATATGTAAGTGATGGGGATTTACAGATTAGGGGAATCTCTAAATACACTGGATCCATGTTTTAGTCCGTACCAGAAACACCCCCTGTTAAGCTATGAACAACCGATCGGTGACCTGAGCACAATTATTGAAAATGATTGTTAGACACAGGCTACTAACCCACAAGTACATCTTTGTACGTACAAACTCTATGAACAAGATTCCCCAGCAGATAGTGGCGACATTGCAGATATGTCCAGTCACAAAAGTTACTACGGTTCTAAATAACAGTGAGATTTAAAGTGATGGAGAAAATATGGAGACGTTCTTTTATAGTGTGTGAAATATGTGGTGCTTGAAACATGTAGGTATTTAAATTTATAGAAGAAAATGGTTTCCTGAAAGAGTTAATTGGAATAAACATGTTACAGTGGGTGAAGGCAATGTTTAGGGATATGGTAAAATTATTAGTAGACATGAATTGTGTTTAGATGACATTTAACAACTAAGATGGATAGTAAGATTAGGAAAATAGAGTGGAAAAGGTTGGATTTATTTTACCTCAGTGTGTTAGAATTAACTATAGATAATGCGTCCCGAGATCTCTCTCTCTCTCTCTCCACCTGTCAGAACGCTACGACCCCATCGTCCAAGCAGACAAAAGACCTCACCACGGAAGACTCCTCCTCCTCCATAGAACAGACAGAGAACCAGAGCTGAACCAACAACTCCAACGCTGCATCCCGAACTATCTCCACCTGAGGCACCAAGAACCAAAACCAGGTGACATAAAAAGGCACACTCTCATCGGTCCCCCACAGGACATGAAGTTCCAAGCTGAGCCACAAGATTTGGGCACAAGAGCAGAGTGTGGGACATGAGAGCGGAATACGCCCTCCATGCAACAAAGTAGAGACTGTAAAGGAGGAGATGAAAGCAAAGCAGATGGGACACTGAGAAGAGTTACGGCGGAAGGATCCAAGAGCAGATGGACTGAGGAGAAGGTGGACGGAGGAGAGGAAAGAACGGAGGAGTTGGCATGGTCCGGCAGAATGTGAGGGGGTCGTGGCTTGACAACCAGAGGGGGAGAGAAGGAAAACGGGAGTGAGTGAGTTTACACATAAACACACTTATTCACCAACGAGAAATACGTAAAGAAAAAGATTTATTAGCCATGAATTAATCAATTGGTGAATTTATAAAGAAAAAAGAGGAAACTATTAAATAACCCTAAAAACACACTGAGGGTAGAACATATTATTCAATCTTTTCATCATATGAACAAATTATTCTTTAAGAGTTTTTTATTCATGTGTGAATTTGGGTAAGATTTAATTTGTTACAGTATAGACCTACAGTTTAAAGCAGGGGTTCTCAAAGTGCGGCCCGCGGGCCAATGGCGGCCCTCGCAAATGTTTCTGGCGGCCCGCGATAGTTAACCTGTTAAACCCCAAGTACAGTAAAAAAAAAAAAAAAATTATTTATTTTTTATTTATTTTTTTAACAGACATTGCTCCAGATAACAAACCGTACATCAAAACATGTAACAACAAACAACTAAACAAAACGTAACGGGGGAGGGGGGGGGGGGGGATGCAAGGATGACTTCCTAAGACAGCTGATTGTGACATACACAGGACATTACATACACAATACATTATACATTACACAGGAGATGCCATATTGACAGGGTTAGATAGGAGAGCTGCGGACAGTGAACCGCAATCCTCCTGTCTCCCCTCAAAATCCCCCAGCAGAGAAGCTGCACGCTCCATGTTCAGTAGGTCCAGATACTCCCTCAGCCATGAGTCCCTAGTAAAGCAGGCTGGTTTGCGTTCCTTCCAGTTTAATAGGATGAGTCTTTTTGTGGCTAAACAGGCCAAAGTCCAGAGCCGATCGGTAGTCCTTGCAGGATTGCCATCTGGCTTAAGACCCAGTAGACATGCAATGGGACATGTAGGGAAATTAACTTTTAAAGATTCAGACAATAAGGATATTACTTCTGACCAAAGTTTTTTTACCGCTGGGCATTCCCAGAGTAGGTGCAACAATGTACCTCGCTTGCCACATTCATGCCAGCATAAATCTCTGTGTTTATTGTCCATCTTGGATTTTGTAACAGGGGTGATGTAAGCTCTATTGAGAATTTTGAACTGTATGATCCTGAATCTTACACATTTAGAAGAGAACATAGCTGACTGCCAAATGGAGTTCCATTGCAAAGCAGACAGAGAGATATTCAAGGTATGCTCCCAGGACAGTTGGACAGGAGAATAGGTATTCGGGGCAGCCCTAGATAATAATTTATAAATGTTAGAGACCACACCTGATGATATGATTGCTTTCTTGAGGCGCTGGTCCTCTTCCATACATGAAGCAGGCATGGCTTATTTATTGATGGTCCATCAATCCATTTTTGTGCAAAAATCGGAGAAACTAAATGATAGCATTATGGTAGCCACCGGAGGCTAGCGCAGCTTCCGGTTCCTCTACGCGTCACTCTCACTCCTTATTTGGTAACCTGAATCTCGCAAATCTCGCGAGTTGCAGTTAAGCGGAAAATCTGTTGTAAGTTATCAGAAACGGGAGTTAGCTAGCGATTTTAGCTAGTCACTGTCTGTAGATAACCCAACTTTGTGTCCTCTGAGAATGAAGGAGATGTTGCATTGTTTTTGTTGCCTTCGTTGTAGTTTTATGTGTATTTTGGATTTAATTTAGGTTAACTTCCAGTTCCGTTTGCATGCTTTTATTTTGAAGGCGAGATAACGTGTTTGACAGGAAGTTGTGGTGGCATCGGAGACAACTTGACAGATAAAGTAGTGTCTGCTATGTAACGGCAGAGAAAGAGTGTGTGTGTTTGCGTGTGTGGTTAAGTATATGAACGCACACAAAAGTCCGGTTATACAATAATAAAACAACAAGCTGTCTCTCCCAACGTCCACACTCAGGCACACTGTTATTTCCACTGAATACCCCCAGCGCGAGCATCCCCAAACTCACTCCCTGATTGGATGCACGTCCCAAAGGCGGCAAAGTGTTCACGTGAACAGCGGAAACAACATTTGTTGGAAGTTTTCGTTGTGTAAGCGAGATGGAGGAGCCAGGGCCGTCGCGTAAAAAACGTTTTGTCAGTGAGGAGAAAAGGAAGTTCCAGGAGAAATGGAGCAACGCTTACTTCGTTTTACCTCAGGGGTCGGATAAAGTGATATGCCTCATCTGCAAGCAGGTGAATGCAATGCTCAAGGAGTATAACATAAAACGCCATTATGATACCAATCATAAAATGTATGACAAGTTCATGGGCAAGGAGCGCAGAACTAAACTTGAAAGAGGTTTAACTGCCCAGCAGTCAGTTTTCACAAATCTTGCAAAATCCGGTGAAGCTGTAACACAGGCTAGCTATGTGGTAGCTCACGAAATTGCCAGGCGGAGCAAGCCGTTCAGTGATGGAGAATTTGTGCGAGACTGCATTTTGAAAGTGGCTGACATTGTATGCCCTGAACAAAAGTCAAAGTTCCGTGACATAAGTTTATCGAATGACACAGTGACACGACGAATCGAAGATCTGGCCAATGATCTCAAAGAGCAATTGGGACTACGTGTGGAAGGCCTAGGCAAGGGGTCCTTTTCTATAGCACTGGATGAGAGTACAGACATTTCTGATACTGCACAACTGCCGATTTTCATTCGAACGGTCACGGAGGACTTTGAAATAGGCGAGGAACTGCTAAGCATGGAGAGTATCAAAGACAGAACAAGGGGAATCGACATTTGTGATGCTGTGTGTCGTAGTCTCGATGCATACAATGTGGAGCTGACATCCATGGTTGGTGTCACAACAGATGGAGCGCCAGCCATGGTCGGGAGAAAGGCGGGCGCTGTCTCTTTGCTCAGCGACAAAGTGGCCAATAACGGAGGTGAGAACCTAATCAAATATCACTGCATAATTCACCAAGAAGCCCTTGCTGCTCATACGCTTGAAATGAAACATGTCATGGACATTGTTGTCAAGACAGTGAATTTCATAAAGTCCAGAGGTCTGAATCACCGTCAATTCAAAACTTTTTTGGTGCAATCAGAGGCTGAATTTGGTGACATCATATACTTCACTGCTGTCAGGTGGCTGAGCAGAGGTGCCACACTGAAGCGTTTTTTTAATTTGAGGAAATAAATCGCTGAGTTCATGCAATCAAAAAGGACAAGATCTGCCACAGTTAAGTGACACTGAATGGCTTTGTGACCTAGCGTTCCTTGTTGACCTGAACACCTTTCTCAGCGATCTCAATGTGAAGCTGCAGGGCCATGGGAAGCTCATTTCCACATTGTTTGAAAGCGTCAAAGCTTTCCAGCGAAAACTTCAACTAGTGCAGGGACAGCTCAGAGAGGGGAATCTAACCCATTTCCCCGCCTGCAAGGTGCTCGCAGGTGAATGTGATGTTTTACATCACCTGTGTTCAGACAAGAACCACAACCTCATGGAAAAACTCCAAGAGGAATTCCACCACCGCTTCTCGGACTTCAGTGACCACGAGAAGTCATTCAACCTATTCCAAGATCCCTTCACATGTGCACCCGAAGAAGAGCCTGCAGAAATGCAGTTCGAGCTCATCGACCTGCAGGAGAGCTCTGAGGCCAGAGCAGCATATCGAGACAAGAATCTCATCGAGTTCTACAAAGGACTTTCCCCATCTACGTACCCTGCACTTCGCCAACATGCCATCAGAATGGCCTCTCTGTTCGGAAGCACATACATTTGTGAGAAAACCTTCTCCACCATGGCCATCAACAAATCCCAGCTGAGATCCAGGCTGACGGATGCCCATCTACATGCTGTCCTTCGTATAGCAACAACGGAGATGGAACCGGACATCAAAGGAATAGTAGCCAACAGACGACAGCACCATAAATCCCATTCAAAGTAGGAAAAGGTATGTTGATGACAGGCAATAATAGCCGATTTGTGTTACAAATACAACAACAATAATAATAACAATGATGATGATGAATACTGTGTTATTGTGGTCTTTGGTAAGCTTCTATTTTAAAAGTCTCTTTCTCTCCCTCCCCCCTCTCTGTCTCTCTGTATTTGTCTTGCAGAGACTATCCTGTGGTGCTTGAGTAGCTGGAATTGGTTTTGAAACAGGGCCCTGCTGATAAGACAGGAAATCCACAGCATATCACTAACTCCAGCGCAATACTCTCTGTGTGTGTGTGTGTGTGTGTGTGTGTGTGTGTGTGTGTGTGTGTGTGTGTGTGTGTGTGTGTGTGTGTGTGTGTGTGTGTGTGTGTGTGTGTGTGTGTGTGTGTGTGTGTGTGTGTGTGTGTGTGTGTGTGTGTGTGTGTGTGTGTGTGTGTGTGTGTGTGTGTGTGTGTGTGTGTGTGTGTGTGTGTGTGTGTGTGTGTGTGTGTGTGTGTGTGCAATAAAGAAAATATTTGTTTTGGAATTTTGTGTTCCGTTTTTTCTTGGGCGGCCCTCAATCCAATATTGGGTACCTAAATTGGCCCTCACTCATCAAAACTTTGAGAACCCCTGGTTTAAAGGGATGGTTTTAGTAACCACTCTATAAAAGCAGACAAATCTTTATTTGTATGGAAAATGTTAAAGGTAGAGCTAGTACCAAGCCAAAGATGGTATTCCAATCTAGAGTATTGATTTCTCCATTGTAGCATGGTTATTACCTCAGGAGGGAAGATTAAGGTGGAAATAACATTTGTTTTTCGTCCAAGATGTAGAGTTTTAAAATGACACTGGGCAAAGAGCGAAAGCAAAGTTTAATTTTTTTTTTAAAACTAATATAATTGGGAGCAATACATGCAGGGCCTTGGAGCACTCATTGTGATGGTACATATTTGTTACAACAAACATCGTTTAGGGAGAAGGGGTCGCTCAACCCACCCTGCAGATGTTTTAAATCTTACTTGCAGCTTCAGAGGGAGCGCACGGCACCAGAGTATGAGTTTTAAAAGACAAGCGCCACCAGCTCCTAAAGGTCATCCATTCACCAGATGACCTGACATTTAGAGATGTTATTTAAAGGAGAAACATATCTGCCATTAATGTAAATTCCTGAATTAAACTACAAACCATTAATGAAATGACTTCTGTTTTTAAAAATCCTTGTTAAAGGAGGGAATAATTATCACATGCTCGGGCACCCAAGGTTCCACACACTGTTGAAGGGGTTAGCATAGCTATTTAAGTAGAACAGAATTGAAAATAAATTAGTATAATGAGTTATTGATATTCCACCGGTTTTCACACCATTTCAGGGACTTTATCACTGCATTAGAACAGACCACCCAAAGGTACTGAGTAGGAACTTTTAAGTGATGAAACTCTACAACTGTTGTAACTGACCAAAATCTTCTCCCAGAAATGACTGTCTAGAATGCCGTACCCCAGAGTAGAACGCACAACGGCCCCCTCTAGAGAACATATTACTTTCATACCTTAAATGGTATGAAAGGAGGGAGGGTAAATTTCTCAGGAGGAGACGGTTACAAATGCTAGCAGAACAAGACGACCCACCCCGTATACAGATGTGGATGACAATGATGAGTTAGTTTAAATGATATGGATGTTCGGAGATGAGATTGATCAATGAATGTCCAGCCGATGTGATTCTTTAAATGATGAAATCATGTGAAGAAGTGAGCAAAATTAAAATGGAGTGAATCCATTTCAATTTACTTCATACTATTCCAAGATAGTATATTTTTAATATTTTTATTATTCCAATTAATTTTACACTATTCTAAGATAGTCCATTTTATTTGACTTTATTATTTTATACTATTCTAATATGGTAGATTTCATGTTGTATAAATCATTGCTATTCTAAAATGGTTTGTTTCTTTTCACTTTGTAAAAACAAGTGCCTTAACACTGAGTGTGGTATGAGAACGGTTTCTGTGAAAGGAGGGAGGAAGAAATGTTCTGATACCAAGCCATTGCTGCTATTTTGAAGAATGATATTGAATGCAAACACTAGAAGTTATACACAAGGGACAACTTTTAGGTTTGAACCAGGCAAATAATTTATTTTGTATTTTTGTAAAGTTAAGCCTATTGAACCATTCCATTTAGATTGTATGTTTGTAATATGAGATATGTACTATGCGAAGTTCAGATGAAGAACTCATTGATTTCAGTATTATACACACCTTTTAGGTGTGTAAGGAGGGACTGTTAGAAATTAAAATCAATGTTTTGATGGTATAATGTAGCTTAAACATACCGTCAGTTTAAACGCTCTTTTATACTGAAAAACCAGAAATTCTTGTGCACAAGCAGTTAAGCTTTTATTCTGAAAATCCTTCATCTACGGTTAGTATTTAGCATGTGGCTAATATACGATTTCCTAAAGAGGTGAATTGAGTAGCGAAATGATATGGAGTGGTGCAAATCGAAACCTACGGATTTAACACTACAACTATAGATGTTGAGGTACTACCATGTTGAATATTAAATGAAAGTACAGTTTATTTGAATACATTATTGTTTACAGACGAGAGTAGCATGTGACAACATCCGGAATGACCGGAAACCAAACGAGCCGAGAAGTATTGTTTAGAGTATTGATTACAGCGTTTAGAATGTGTTAAATGAAAAGTGATGAAAGAGAATATGAGGAGAAACTGCGTGTTAAGCATATATTGAATGTGAAAAGAACCTATCCTCTGTTGAAATGCAATAACGGACATTGGAGACGAGGTGAGCCGGCTGGCGGGGAGGAGCCAGCAGAGGATATATAAGAGCGCCGGAGGAGAGATCCGGTCTCTTCTCTTCTTGCTCAGGAGAGCCAGATCACAGCTGTTTTCTGCCGGAACAATATTCTGTCTGTAACACTACCGCGCCTTTTTTAATTAAAGTATCCCATTTGAATCTTTTCAGAGACTCCATTTAGTCTCATTTTAAAGCTTCTCTCCTGGACGCGAGAATAAAGAACATATTTAACAGTTTTGATAGATAATATAAATCTTTTTCTTCTCTCAATTATTTTATTTCTATTGTGCACTCTAATCAATATTAATCAAACTATTGTTCGTTTATACATTTTAAGAATTGCGTTTATCTTTTTTGAGAATGATTTCTTATTTTATTTTATTTATTGGGGTCTACAACAGATGATACACATGTTTGTGTCAGTAAATGTGTGGCAGGGGTGTTTGTGAAAATCACGGGGACAGAGCTGCTGTCAGACGAACAGCTGTGCGGCGTCATCACAAACTGACGTCGCTTCACGTGACGCTCCGGAGGAAAGGACGTCCCATTGCTCTTAAAACTAACTTCCCTGCTTCTCGTGGTTTCCTTGCGTCCCTCCCTGCTTCCCTGGAGGGAGGGACTAAACACAGGGAAACGACGCAAGTGAGGGAAGCAAGGATTTAATTTAACCGACCTGAGACGGGGCCAAAGTGTGATTTTAGCAAACGAGTGCTTTTGTTTTGAAATCACTTCCATGAGTTTCGCCCCGCCCCTCGCTCCAAGGGCCATTTGACCATTTAGTAAGGTAAAAAGCAAAAAAAAAAAGGCCTCTCAGACGCTCTTCCGTTTATGTGTTTCATAAAGAAAAACAATTGCACGGTAGATACACGGATTATTGACCGTCCTCATCTGCGCTCTTATTTTGAAAGACAACTTCCGGTAGCAGAATATGAAAAAACGGGGGGGGTTTTTGTTTCTGTTTTCTATTGATTTTATTTTTTGTTTTGAGAAGTAGAAAATGAAAATCATCCCGTTTTTTAAGTTTAGTAAATCCATTTTTGAACATGATAAAGAAAAACGCCTTGTATTTCAATTTTGGTTTTTCAATTTGAAAACGAAAATCAAATATCCAGTCGTTTTTTGTTTTTGAATATCCATTTGTGAAAAAGAAAATCCAATGACCAAAACATACACTGACCACTTACCTTTTTTTAATTATGTTTTCTCGTTATCCGTCTTTGGGTTCAGACAACAAAAATGGGAAAACGGCTTTGGTTTTCCGTTTTAAATAAAAAACGAAAAAATGAAAAAAGGCTGGTATTTCAATTTTTTGGCTTAAACGAAAAATCTAACTGACAAAAAGTACACCATCCGTTTACCAGCCTCCTTAGGCTTTTCAATCACAATCAACTGGAATAAAAACAATATTGTTAACATGAACATATGATTGTATGTTCGTTGTTTAGAGTTATTCTAAGGCTTTACTCATTGGGAACTCGGTATGAGATAAAGCACACTGTTGAGATGTCCAATCTGCCTGTTTTACACACTTTGACCAACAGGGTGTTTGTGTTCAAATGAAGCCCATGATGAAGCCTCATGAGATGAACCCTTTTGCGAACCAATTGGCTGGAAAGCTTCAAAGCTTCATAAGGCTTCATCTCGCCATCACTAATGGAAGCCTGAGACAGCCTGTGGCAGGGTTCTAGCGTCCGGCGTTCAATGTGGGGTGGTGTCAGACACATACCACTAAAAGAAAGGTGACAAAAACAGCAACTGGGTGAGAAAAAAAAAATCTACGTCTTTCAGTGAACACAAACAAGTGAAAAAAGTACAGCACTATCTGTTTAAAACTATCTGCACCTCGTAGCCTACTATCGCTCAGTAAAAGTCAACAAAAGCGAGGGAAACACACATTGCCTGACTGCAGTAGCGTAGAAGTGCTTCTTCTTCTTCTCTTTAATGGCAAATCGCTTCCACTTGGAGCATATATCGCCACCTACTGTTGAGTTATTAAATGTTCATACTAAATCCTTGTCCTCAGACCAGTGCTTTTGAGGAATTTGAAGATCAGCTTGTTTGCTTCATTTTTTAGACCCTCCAGAAAAACGCAGACAAAAATCCTTTATTATGCGGGCTAAATTCCTTGATTATGCGGGCTAAAATCCTTGATTATGCGATTAAACATGCGGGGTTTTTATGTGATTTTATGCGGTGAAATTGCGGGAAGTTGCGAAATATGCAGAAAGTTGCGAAATATGCTAAATATGCGGGGAAAAATAATTTAAAAACATTTTAATATTGGGCTGTCTTATTTATTCTCTCTCACACACAACCTGCCACTAACGTTAAACCCCTTTACTATTCAATTAAACACATTCAATGTTTATTTATTGTAAAAGCAATTGGGCTTTTTTAATCTCACACACACACCCCCCCACACACACACACACACACACGCACACACAGACACTTCTCCGCCTCATTCCGTTTTCATTTACTCGTTCGTTATCTGACCAGCTTCGATCTTGTAGGCTACTCACTTTGTTTCTTGTAATAATAATAATAATAATAATAATAATAATAATACATGGGACTTTTATAGCGCTTTTCATGAAACTCAAAGACGCTTTGACAGAGAATTTAAGAAAACACAACAAAAAAAAAGACAAAGAAATACAAAAAGAGATAAACAAAACAGAAAAAATACGGGGGGAGTGGGGTGGTCAGTGGTTGAATGCAGTGTTGAACAGGTGGGTTTTGAGTGATGTTTTGAATGCTGTGAGGGAGGAAGAATCTCTGATTGGGGATTGGGGTAGTGAGTTCCAGAGGGTGGGTGCAGCAACGGAGAAGGCTCTGTCGCCCCAAGACTTGAGGTTGGTCCGGGTGGGGAGGGACAGGAGGTTGGCAGTGGCAGAGCGGAGGGAGCGAGTGGGAGTGTGTCTGTGGAGGAGGTCAGTCAGGTAGGATGGGGCCAGGTTATGGAGGGCTTTGTACGTCATCAGGAGGATCTTGTACTGAATTCTCTGGGGGATGGGGAGCCAGTGGAGCTTGATGAGGACGGGTGTAATGTGTTCACGGATTCGGGTGTGGGTGAGTAGACGGGCGGCGGAGTTCTGGATATATTGAAGTTTGTTGAGGATTTTTGCAGGTGAACCATAGAGGAGGCTATTGCAATAGTCCAGACGGGAGGTGATGAAGGCGTGGATGAGGGTAGCCCTCGAAAGGGTTTTGGAGGTTGATGCCTCGCTGAACGTGAGTTGTTTGGCTTTCTTGTCCGCAGCAGCAGAAAGCATTTTCGAATTTTTGAATGAATCAAAGTGGGTCGTCCCCGTCGATTTTCTCTTATGCTCCAACACACAGTTGCACGGGGTACAGAATAGTTTCCCCCCACTTTTTGCCCGGTCTTTAGTAGAAATGTTCGTCGGTAAATGAGATGGATTAGATTTTTTCATCTTGGTGTTTTCTCTATCGTGTGAGCTCCACACGTTCACTCTATACAGTGTTGTTTACATTCTGTGATGCGCGAGCTGATGACGTCACGTCAAGACAACTTTTTTTCTTCTCAACTTTGTGTGGAAAAATGCGGGGATTATGCGGCCTTTTGATAAATATGCGGCCTTTTAAAAATCTGCGCCATTTTGCTGATTATGCGGTCAATTCTGCGATTGCAGAATCGCGTTTTTCTGGAGGGTCTAATTTCTTGATTTACTTTCGTATATTGAATTGAAATCCATGTCCTTGACGTTGAGTTGTTCCAGTGCAGTTTTCAGAATGAATCTTTGTCTGTTATAATCCGGGCAGCTAAAAAAAACATGATGTATTGTCTCTGGTTGTTGGCAACCATCACAATTGCCATTTGGATGTTTTCCAATCAGATGCAGTGATGAGTTTAATCCTGAGTGTCCCAATTTTATCCTGCTGTTAATGCTCTGTTCTCTTCTACTACTCCCCCAAGTGCTTCCTGTTCCTACTTCCCTTTGTATCTGGTATAAATGTCTTCCTTTGGTGTTACTGTCCCATAGTTTTTGCCATTGTTGCTTGATAACCACTTTTGTAAAAGATTTGACTTCTGCTCTACTGATGGGTACCATAATATCAATCTGGTTTGCTTTCAAACCACATTTTGCCAGTTGATCCACTACTTCATTCCCTCTAATACCCACATGCGCTGGAACCCACACAAACTGCACAACAATTCCCAGATGAACTAACCTAAACATGATGTGTAAAATGTCATGTAAAATATCCTGACGACATCCTGAAGAGAAGTTGTTTATACTCTCCAGAGCTGCACTGGAGTCAGAGCAAATGACCACTCGCATTGGCTGTATTTCCTCTACCCACTGAAGTGCTAGAAAGATAGCCATCATCTCTACTGTATATACTGCAATGTGATCACTTGTACGCTTTCCCACTTTGACTTTTAACTCAGGAACATAAAATGCACAACTAGTTAGACAATTTTCTGGATTTTTGGATCCATCAGTAAATATTTGTATAAACTGCCCATATTGTTCATGTAGAACAGTGTTCACATAAGCCTGTACATTGATTTTGTTTTTCATTGATTGTAACCGTTTCAATAATAATAAATGTACTATAGGTTGAGGTAGCAACCATGGTGGAACAGCTGATAACAACACCGTTTGACTAATATTCCATTCTTTAACTTTGAATTTCTTACATATTTCCGAAACACAAACACAAAAACTTTTTATTTTTATTTTGTTACTTTCCCAACTTGTTTGTACAGTTTGTTTAGTAGGGTGAGTATCTTTATGGCCCTGTAGATCTGCCCAGTAATGAACAATTAACTGTTTTCTCCTCAAAGAAATTGGTATTTCTCCGACCTCTACCTGAAGTGCCGACACTGGTGTAGATCTGACTGCCCCACAGCATATCCTTAGTGCTTGTGCCTGGACTCTATCTAATTTTTGAAGAGAAGAATATGCAGCTGAACCATAAACTATTAGTCCGTATTCTATGGCTGATCTTATTAAGGCTGTGTATACGTTCCTCAAAGCAGCTTTATCAGCCCCCCACTTAGTGCCTGCCAAGCACCTCATAATATTTAAAACCCTTTTACATTTATCTACTACTTTATCAATGTGAGTACTCCATGTGACTCTCTCGTCCAACCATATTCCCAGAAATGTAAATGTCTTCACTTTCTTTAGATCTTGTCCATAAAGTTTTAACCTAACTTCCTCACCTATCCTTTTCCTCGTAAAAAATAAAGTTTCAGTTTTTTCCACCGACAATCTAAACCCCCATGTCAGAGACCAGCTTTCAATTTCCCTTATGGCTTCCTGAATCTTAGCTACAATATATTTTACATTTCTGCCCCTTTTCCAAATAGCTCCATCATCTGCAAAAAGTGACTTACCAATATCAGATCCTACTTGTGTATATATATCATTGATCATAATAGAAAATAAAAGAGGACTGATGACACTCCCCTGCGGGGTTCCATTTTCAACTTCATCCCTTCGAGAATATGAATTGCCAACTCGGACTCTGATGGCACGGCCAAACAAAAAATCTATAATCCAATTATATACATTACCTCCCAGACCCATAATGTCCAGTTTTATTAATAATCCTTCCTTCCACATCATATCGTAAGCTTTTTCCACATCAAAGAATACAGCTACAACACACTCCTTATTCGCTTGGGCTTTCCTGACTTCAGACTCCAGGCACAGCAGTGGATCTAAAGTACTCCGCCCTCTTCTAAATCCACTCTGATAAGGAGTCATTAGTTCATTTTTCTCAATGTAGTATGTCAGCCTTTCTGTTATCATTCTTTCCATAACTTTACACAAGTGCGATGTCAGAGCTATAGGTCTATAACTGCTTGGACTGGTTGGATCTTTCCTAGGTTTTCTAATAGGAATAATGACAGACTCTTTCCATATTATTGGCAGCTTCCCTTTCTCCCAGATCTTATTGTACATCTCCAGCAGCTTTCCTAATGCAAAATCACTTAATTTGTTCAACATTATATAACATACATTATCTTGCCCAGGAGCAGTCATTTTACACTTACTTAATGCTCTTCTCAACTCTTGAATAGAAAAAGGTATATTTACAACACTCTACGACGAATGTCTTTCTTCATAGGATGTTCATCTAACACTTCCTGCCTCCTGATCTTACCTTCTTCTGTCAAATTGTCTGAAGAATGAACTTTGACAAAGATTTAAGCTAGAATTTCTGCCTTCTCCAAAGCACCAGTGGCAATTTCCCCTCTATTCTCTAACACTGGCAGGTTACTCTGCTGTCTTATTCCCCTCATCTTCTTAACCATTCCCCATACTTTATCTAATGGTGTAGTTCTCCCAATACTTGAACAGAATCCTCTCCAACACTCCCTTTTTGCTCTTTTAACAATGTTCCTTACCTGAGCCTATGCCTTTTTATATTCTAATAAATTGTGTAATGAATGTGTCTTTCTTAGCTTTCCAGACAGCCTGATTTTGTTTCGGACTGCATCATTACATTCTTTGTTCCACCACGGTACCATCTTAACACATTTACTAAGTTTACCAGTTTTATTCCCAATAGTTTGATTAGCGCTTTTAAATTATATTTGAAGTAAATTGCTCATTTATTTCATCAATACTTCCTGCCATATCGATCTGATCAAATTCATTTTCACACAATTTAGCAAACATCTCCCAATTTGCTTTAGAAAAAGTCCATCTCATGATACCGTCTCGCTCAACCACATGACTTATATCAAACTTGATTATAATCGGAAGATGATCACTCCCAATACTGTCATTTGCCAATACTTCCCAACTACTACCAGAAGCTAATTCCCTTGTTACAAGAGTTAGGTCGATCGCAGACTTTGTTCCATCTCTAAAATTGAGTCTTGTACCTTGCCCATTATTTAAACAAACTAATTCCTTTGCCTCCATTAAGTCCTCCACCACCTGTCCGTTGTAATCTGTTGATCTCCCTCCCCACATTGTATTATGGGTATAAAAAATCACCACACCATATTAATTCATTTCCTTGGCAAAGACTGTCTAATTCCTCTATTTTGAGTTTATTACATGGATTATAAAAATTCAGGACACAAATGTTCCTTTTATTAATCCAAACTTCTACACCCACTATTTCTAAATCATGACTGTTCTTAAATGTTAGCCTACTACAGTATAAGACATTACTTCTCTGATAAAGATTGCACATCCCCCTCTCTGGCCATCATTTCTATCTTGTCTTATAGCAGTATATCAGCCATGTTTCTTGAATACAAATAACGTCTGGTTTTTCTTTTAACTGATATATATAGGTCTTGAATTATTGTCCATTTGCAATAAGGCTTCTAGCATTCCATTGCAGAATGAAAAAAAACATTAATCTATTCACTAATCTGTGAATCATCATTATTGGTGGCTAGCATATCATGTATCATTTCAACGGTTATATCCTTTATCCCCAAAAATTCACCTGCTGCTTCCACTATTGTTCTCAGTCTTGACCTCTTTTTTGTTTGTTGCAAAGCAACATTCACCACTTTTCCAATAAAGGCCACACATTTGTACTTATTAACAATCAATGCATCCTCTCCTATCACACACTGGTGTGAACACTTTGTGGAGCTTTCCTTTGCCTGTGGGAGTTTGGGAAAATCTTTTGAAGAGAACATACTTGCTGCTACTTGGGATTTCCTACATGTAGCTATGTTTAGTGAAACCTTTTCTGTTGCTTCAGCATATGAGACTTTATTTTGAACTTTGTATCTCTGCACCTCCTTGGCCTTTTTCTGAACTTCGCAGCCCTGATACGCAGCACTATGTTCCCCACCACAGTTACAACATTTCACCTTAGCACCTGCAGTACAACTACCATATTCATGTTCCCCCGCACATGTTGGACACCTGGGCTTAGTTGCTTTGCACTTGTCTGCCACATGCCCAAACCTTTGGCATTTAAAGCACCGCAGAGGTTTAGGGATGAATTCTCTTACTGGAAAGCTCATGCAACCGATCATTATCTTCTGTTGTATTGTTTCTTCAAACTGAAGAAGAACAGACAAACTATCCACTATCTTACCCTGATACCTAGTAGGAAGACGCTTAACTACAGAAACTTTTCCCCCTTTAATTTCTTTCTTGAGTTCTTCTATGTCGATTTCTATGAGAACTCCACTGATAACTCCAAGTATTTTCCGATTTGCTCCAGGAACATGGCATTTAATTCGAACTTCATTCAGGGTCTTTGTTTTCAGTAACTTTTCCTGTTGTTTTGCATTCATCAATTCAACCAACATCCGTCCTTTGCTCAGAAATCTTGCTTGCTTTATCGATCCAATTTCTTTGTGAATCGCATTAGTCAAGGCCACTGGATGTAGATTAGCTGCAGATTGCTCACCAAACTCCACGATCACTTTCCACTCTTCATTCTCAATCTTTTTCTTTACTTTCTTCAATTCATTCTGCGAATCAGATTCACTAAGACTGTCACTTGACATGTCCATCTTCTTTCTTGAAGACTTTTTCCTTACTTCATTCCACCCTCCTTCTCCTTCAGATGCACTTTCCATATCCTCCTCTCCAGGACTCAAAGACGCCATTCCACCAGCTGCTGTCAATCTTGCACTCACGTCAACGTTCACTCCAATCTCCGTCTACTATCGCAATGTCCACTCACGTTTTTTTGCCGCCAAGCAAAAACTGTGATCCAGCGCGTAGATGTGCTGCAGTTAGGTGACGTAAATCAACTGAAAACTTAATGCGGTCGCTATTAAGATCTAGATCCCTCCGCGGGCTCCATGATCACACTGTGGCATGGGCGCGGGAAGGGGGGTGCTGAGGGCGCTGCAGCACCCCCTAGCGGCAGGCTGAGGGTGCGGAGCTCCCCTGTCTGAATTATTATTTGACGGTTATTGCTGCTCCCGCTGTGCATAATCTGTGTAATATGTAGCCAATAAATTCCACATTGTTGGTAAAATAATATTTTGGCCTGCCCCAAATGTTTTTTCTGTAGCCCCGGACAATTCTACCTCAATAATATAATACATTAACCGTGCTTTACGTGAACCTCATCAAGACACTAGAAAGGACGGCAGGACTGTAATTTCCCGTGTTCAGTGAATGCAACAGATGCAAGACACCAGACCAATCAGAGAGTTGCATGGAAATAAAAGTGTGCTTGTGTCATTCAAGCTCGCGGCTCTGTGTGTGTGCGGAAATAGCGCATTTAGTGTGTGTGAGAGAGGGGGAGAGAGAGGGACCGGTGCCAGCAGCAGGGACCGTGTTGTTAGCATCTGGTTAGCTAGCTGCACTAACGGACATACGGAGCTGTTTGTTCCACAACAAGCTGGAGGAGAGCTCTCCTCTCAGACTGAGAGGCTCAGGTGAGCTAAAGGACTCTCTGAGTGTTTAGATAGTTAACTTTAGTCTAAGTTATCTCAGTGGGTCTCAAACGGTTTGGTCAAAAATTATTCAAAAGATTATTTCCGCGGCACACCCTCACATGATCATTATAGTTATAAAAAAAATAAGAGAATAAAGGAAAAACAGTTATGAAATACTATATGGCAGTAAAACAAGAATACAGTTTGAAAGGGGAGTGATTTGTAAAATATCCATAAAGAAAAAGAACATCTGCTTACAGTTGTGTTTCATCTGGGTGTTGAGAGATGTATCCATAGATCTCTTAATGTTGCTCTCAAAGTGCACCAGATTGATGCTTTTAACTTCAATATTTAAAAAAAATCTTTCCGGGGGAGCATCCCCCCGGACCCCCCTAGAGGAGGTGAGGTCCGCTCCCCACTCGTAAAAAATAGCACTTTACCCCTGCCTATATGCCGTGAGCTGATTATCGAGCCTTCATTGTAACAGTCGCGGGTTTACTGTGTGTTTGCGTGTGGGGAGTTTTTTTGTGCGTGCTCTATTGTGCCCGTAATACTGTTCACTGGAGTCCAGCACCTCAGCACCCCCACTCAAAATACCTTCCCGCGCCTCTGCACTGTGGGGATTTCCCCCCCCCCTTAATGACCACCTAGTAGCACATTATACCGCTTATTACACGGCTACATACTAAAAAACAAAACAAATTATTCATACTATAAATTTTAAAATGATTTCATTGACTTAAAAACGATCATGATGCTTCCGCCAAAATAAAAAGTCCGTTTCACGGCGCACCAACGAATGGAACTTTAATTCAGAAAATAAACGGCAGCATTATTCGAATTTACCTGTAACTGTTAAAGTCTGTTAACATTTTATTTTCCTCTAACAAGTACTTAAACAATGCGAGAGAAGCCCACACCGTGTTCCCGCCAGTTGATACTTCCTGTGGCTGTTTTACACCCAAAAGTACGAGAATTCAACCAAGCCCTGTTAGCTAAATCACTCACCAGATTCAGTAGATAAGGCAGCCGTGCAGCGTCCCTCCTTTGGAAGCGTAGACAGCGCGGTGCAAGTCCGGTGTTCAAAGTACTGCGGTCAAGCCAGCCTCCACTCGGGAAAACCTAGTCAAGCTAGCCCGCACGTGATATTGCGGTGCGCGAATATCCTATGCATTACGGTAGAGTACAACAAAAAATCATCCCTCTGTGTTTAGATGAGAATAAAACAAAAACTGTCCAGTATCAACGACTCAATTTCACTTCAGGGTGATAGCAGGACATCCCATCTAGTCACTCAGAAAAAAGCAGGACATTCTGATGTAGAGTTTCAAAATAAAAGACCTTTGAAATCTCTATTGTATGAGCTATCATCCCTGTTTTTAGATGAGAATAAAACAAAAACTGTCCAGTATCAAAGATCCATCTCACTCCAGGGTGATAGCAGGACAACCCATCTAGTCACTCAGAAAAATTCAGGACATTCTGATGTACAGTTTCAAAATAAAATACCTTTGAAGTCTCATATATGAGCTATCATCCCTGTTTTTAGATGAGAATAAAAACAAAAGCTGTCCAGTATCAAAGACTCATCTCACTCCAGGGTGATAGCAGGACACCCCACCTAGTCACTCAGGGAGAATCAGGACATTCTGATGTAGAGTTTCAAAATAAAAGACCTTTGAAATCTCTATTGTATGAGCTATCATCCCTGTTTTTAGATGAGAATAAAACAAAAACTGTCCAGTATCAAAGATCCATCTCACTCCAGGGGGATAGCAGGACAACCCATCTAGTCACTCAGAAAAAAGCAGGACATTCTGATGTAGTTTCAAAATAAAAGACCTTTGAAGTCTCATATATGAGCTATCATCCCTGTTTTTAGATGAGAATAAAACAAAACTGTCCAGTATCAAAGATCCATCTCACTCCAAGGTGATAGCAGGACAGCCCATCTAGTCACTCAGAAAAATTCAGGACATTCTGATGTAGAGTTTCAAAATAAAATACCTTTGAAGTCTCATATATGAGCTATCATCCCTGTTTTTAGATGGGAGGGATTATAGCCAATATCTGAGACTTCAAAGGTATTTTATTTTGAAACTCTACATCAGATTGTCCTGATTTTTGCTGAGTAACTACATGGGGTATCCTGCTACGGTGAAATGAGTCTTTGATACTGGAGAGATTTTGTTTTATTCTTATCTAAACACAGAGGGATGATAGCTGATATATGAGACTTCAAAGGTCTTTTATTTTGAAACTGTACATCAGAATGTCCTGATTTTTTCTGAGTGACTAGATGGGATGTCGTGCTATCACCCTGGAGTGAGATGAGTCTTTGATACTGGACAGTTTTTGTTTTATTCTCATCTAAAAACAGGGATGATAGCTCATACAATAGAGATTTCAAAGGTCTTTTATTTTGAAACTCTACATCAGAATGTCCTGATTTTTTCTGAGTGACTAGATGGGATGTCCTGCTATCAACCTGGAGTGAAATTAGTCTTTGATACTGCACAGTTTTTGTTTTATTCTCATCTAAAAACAGGGATGATAGCTCATATATGAGATTTCAAAGGTCTTTTATTTTGAAACTGTAAATCAGAATGTCCTGATTTTTTATGAGTGACTAGATGGGGTGTCCTGCGATCACCCTGGAGTGAGATGAGTCTTTGATACTGGACAGTTTTTGTTTTCTCATCTAAACACAGAGCGATGATTTTTTTTTTTTGTCTCCGGTAATGCATGGGATATTCGCGCACCGCAATATCACGTGCGGGCTGGCTTGACTAGGTTTTCCCGAGTGGAGGCTGGCTTCACCGCAGTTTCAAACTGGGGTTGCGTCCGACTGAGAAATTGCGAGCTGGAAACGTGGCTGCGGCACATTCAAAGATCCTTCTCTTTCCCATAATGCATTGCGAACATGACTAAAACTTGATAATGTAAAGTTACTTAACTTAAAATTATTGACACATTGCTTAACTAACACATATAAGTATTCTATGCTTACATTTGGTAGTCAGCAAGTAGAATATGCTTACATTTGATATTAATGCAATCAAACTTAAATAATGTCAGTAATTTGTAATTCATTATTTAATTAGATATGAAATCCGGGCTAACAGTGTATTGGTCCTCCCAGGTGTGGTTGTTGTCGTGGAAGATGAAGTGTCGGGTGAGGAAGAGCACCTCAGCGCTGGCTCACCCACTCACCGTACAGCCCCACTGCCAGGTCGGCAAGCGGGGCCAGGATGAGGGGGTGCAGCTCGTTGGAGCGGAAGATAATCCGGCAGGCGTGCAACCTAAGGACACATTTTGAATTGGGTTTATTACCAAATGATAACTAGAAAAGAAAACGAAAAAAATACATTAAATCCACTGCACAACGTTAACTAAACTCTGTACAACGTTAACTAACCACTGCAAACCGTTAACTAACCTCTGTCAGACTGTACAACGTTAACTAACCACTGCAAAACGTTTACTAACCTCTGTACAACGTTAACTAACCTCTGCAGAAGGTTAGCTACTAAACCACGTGCAGCTTTAGCGCTAAGCTAACTTGTTGTGAGCAGGTCTTTTAGCTAAGCCTCTGCAGAACGTTAACTATTACCTCTGCAGAACGTTAACTAACCTCTGTACAACGTTAACTAACCTCTGCAGAACGTTAGCTAAACTCTGCTAATATCCCCTTAAGAAGGATTTTTGACCACACTTCTCCTGGCAGAGAGGCAGCCCGAGTTCTATCCAAGCTTAAACAAGGTAATCACACTGTTGCATATGGAATGCCATTCAAGCCCAAATTAAATAAATAAATAAATACATAAATAATTAAATAAATACATATATAAATATGCCTATGAAATAAATTCTGAAATAAATAAATGAGGCAATAAATATATATACATGTACATTTAAATACACATTTATTTATTTCATGGGACTTTTATTTCATAATGACACATTTATTTATTTCAAGAGACTTTTATTTCATAATGACACATTTATTTATTTCAAGAGACTTGTATTTCATAATGACACATTTATTTATTTCAAGAGAATCGTATTTCATAATGACATATTTATTTATTTCAGATGACTTGTATTTCATAATGACGCATTTATTTATTTCAGCTGACTTGTATTTCATGATGAGACATTTCATGATGAGCTAACATTTTCTGCAGTTTGTGTTGCCCCTGAAAAACGCGATGTAGTTATTAAGGGTAAGGGTTACAAGTTGAGAGAGTTAAGTTGTGTTTAAAATCGTCAATGTAATGCACGTTAGAGATGTTTTGTTGGACATGAAGTTAGCTAACGTTAGCTAACGTTAGCTAACTCTACCAGGTTAGCATGTTAAGCTGTACTTTCTGTGGCAGCTAGCTTAATACAAAGAGGGGTTTTGTGCTTCATTGCAAACTTTTCTTTGTTAATCCACCTGAAACTTTAGGGACTGTTTGTTTCTACTCAACTATACAGACCATTGTTGAGGAGATGCAAAACATACAGTACATGAGTTAGGTCCAACATATACCTTGAGTAATGTTACTTTGCTGCTGAAAATGAAACATCATTATCAGATGAGGACATCACCAAAGTGTGTGAGTCTGCCAGGGATTTGATCTGCTCTCTGCATGTCGTGCACACTGCTCTGGTATTACTTATCTTGTAAAATGTAAGTCTCGCTCTTGTCATCGTTCAGGCTTTGCATTTGAACTCCTATGCTATGACTGGTTGCGGACTTGAAGGGAATGCCTTCCTGACATCCAGGAAAAAGGTGAGATTCTAATACATTTGAATGCCAAAAGCAAGTTATTGTTTTTAACTTTTTAAATATGATTGTTTTGGGGCATTTCTGTTTTATTGGACAGAGGCAGTAGAGATCTACTGGAAACAGTGGAGAGGGACGAGATGATATGCAGCAAAAGGCCGAGCCGGATGGTTACTGCTCCGTGCGGAACGTGTTCTATCAGGTAAAGCACTTTGGTACCCAGTTATTTATGGTATTGACTTTGAATTTAGCATTTGGAATGTCATTTCCAACAGTGCATTATAAAGACTGAAAGATGTAAAGCTTGACATGATTTGGTCTTTTACTTAAGAAGGTGTTTGTCCTCCTGTGTTGTCCTATTTCCTTATCTTTCTTTCAGGTGTAACATCTACCATTGGTTGTACATGACAGAGACCTCCTCCACCTCTTTGCTGTCTTGCTAGTCAATCCTTCTGATCAGGTCATTTCCTAAATAGTGGTAAGTTGTACAGTTCAGTGTACGTTAATTTAGCAACTTAATGCTCTACCGCTGTTGAATAAACCCGATATTGCTAGTCATTTTATTAAAACTACGATTTGTAAACTTTTTGATTCCAAATACAATAATCTTTTTGTTTTAATTGTAAAACATATCTTAACATCCATCAGCAATCAATACAACAAATCATCCAACACTAAATAGAAGAAATCAGGACCTATTTCTTTTTATACAGCAGCATGTTTTGGGACTGCTCATTGATGTCATCAAGAGCCATTGAGTTTACCTTTTGTAGTCGGCCTGTCAGAATGTTTATCATTTCTTTGTCTCTTAACATTCCTATAATCATTAGTTTTTTTATTGTTGATATATTTTTGTTCTTTATTTTTGTTGTGAGAATCACTTTGCAATTGTGTAAGTGCTATATAAATAGTTATACTAATATTATTGTTGTTACCAAAATTACTATTATTAATAATGTCTTCTTTGTTTTCTTTATTTATCGCTGCAGAAAGGATCATGCCAGCCCACATCAAACACCTGATCAAGAGCTTGTGAACCTCACGGCTGCGGACACCTGTGTGATATTCGACTCTGACTGGAACCCTCAAAATGACCTGCAGGTACGATATATATATCTGCTCTGTCTGTCCTAAAGATAGTTCAATAGGGCTACAACAACAAAAGTCTTTCCGTTTATTCCCTCGGTTCTTTAAGTGTATATTTTCCCATTTAATGCTTAGAAACGGTGAACAGCAGCTGCACATGATGCTCTTTTGACCCCTCTTTTAATTTTTTATTTCAGGCTCAAGCTCGGTGTCATCGTTTTGGCCAGTCTAAGGCGGTGAAGGTGTACCGTCTGATCACTAGAAACTATGAGAGGGAAATGCTGGATAAAGCTAGTCTGAAGCTCGGGCTGGACCGTGCCGTCCTGCAGAGCATGAGTGGGAACAAAGAAGGCAACAACAACGTGGTGAGAAAAAGAAAATCTGTCATATTTCTAGATGCCAAGTCATTTTTTGGTCAGTCGCTGTTGCAGTAGGCTTAGTTTATTTTCGAAAATTGTTTTCTAAATCCACTTGTGTAAATGTCTCTCTGCGTCGCCTTTAGCCGGTCCAGCAGTTCTCCAAGAAGGAGATCGAGGACCTCCTGAGGAAAGGAGCCTACGCCGCCATCATGGACGAGAACGACAAAGGCAATCGCTTCTGCTAGGAGGACCGCCCAGATCCTGCAGCGAAGAGCCACCATCATCACCACCACCAGGTATGTTCTTAGCAGCACTAGCCACTTGCACTTTGTGAGATACCAAGTACTTGGTTATTTGAAATGTAATATTGATGATGTAATAATTAAAACTCGGGATGGGTACCGGGTCCCAGAATTAACGGGCCCCGGTGCTGAATTATTAAAGACCGTGGTACCGTTAAGGTCCAACGTTATCGATCTTTTTATCGGTACTGGAGACATTTCAAAAATAGATGTCATATGTATTATATCTACATAAATATTATATCGCAGTCTTACTGTCGCCAACTCCGTTTCTAATATGCAATAAGACTACAAAGTGCACAAGACCTCATGAAAGACGACACACGAAGTGAGGATACCCGGCCCGGAGGAAGCCCGGGGTCCCCTTCTGGAGCCAGGCCCAGAAGGAGGACTCGTCGGCGAGCGTCTGGTGGCCGGGCTTGCCACGGAGCCAGGCCGGGCACAGCCCGAAAAGGCAACGTGGGCAACACCTCCACTTCTCCGTCCCGCGGGCCCACCACCTACAGGAAACAGCGATGGGGTCGGGTGCGCTGCCAGAAGGGTGGCAGTGAAGGCAGAGGGTCTCGAAGGACCAGACCCGGGCGACAGAAGCTGGCTTTGGGGACGTGGAACGTCACCTCTCTGGGGGGGAAGGAGTCGGAGCTTGTGCAGGAGCGTTACCAGTTGGATCTGGTTCGGCTCACCTCTACGCACAGCGTCGGCTCTGGAACCTTACTTCTGGATAGGGGTTGGACTCTATTCTTCTCCGGAGTTGCTCAAGGTGTGAGGCGCCGGGTGGGTGTGGGGATACTCACAAGTCCCCAGTTGGGTGCTTCATTGTTGGAGTTTACCCCAGTGGACGAGAGGGTCGCCTCCCTACGCCTGCGGGTTATGGGGGGGGAAAACTTTGACTGTTGTGTGTGCTTATGCACCCAACTGCAGTTCAGAGTATAGGGTCTTCTTGGAGACCCTGGAAAGAGTCCTATATGGGGCTCCTGAAGGGGACTCTTTAATCTTGCTGGGAGACTTCAACGCACATGTGGGCAATGATGGAGACACTTGGAGGGGAGTGATTGGGAGGAACGGCCCCCCTGATCTGAACCGGAGTGGTGGTTTGTTACTGGACTTCTGTGCTAGTCATGGATTGGCCATAACAAACACCATGATCGAACTTAAGGATGCTCATAAGTGTACGTGGTACCAGAGCACCCTAGGCAGAAGGTCCATGATCGATTTCGTTATCGTATCATCGGACCTGAGGCCGTATGTTTTGGACACTTGGGTAAAGAGAGGGACGGAGTTGTCAACTGATCACCATCTGGTGGTGAGTTGGGTCAACTGCTACCTCCGCGACCCGACCACGGATAAGCGGGAGAAGATGGATGGATGGATGGACTACAAAGCGCGTCTATGATTTATTTTCGATCTTTCCAATCCAGACGAGAGATCTCTCTCCCCTGTCGGTGTGCCAGGAGGTGGGGCAGTTTACACACAGAACCTGCTACATGCATGCAACACACACACACACGCGCGCGTGTGCACACAAACACATGGCGGAGAGAACTAAGCGCCACGAGGGTAGTTATGTTACCCGTCTTGAGCATGGATGTATAGTAAGAACTGGATACAGCGTCGGAGGAGGGGTCTCGTTCTTTCCTATGAGAGCTGCTCATTGGCGCATGAAGTCAAAATGGCCCAACTTTTGAGAGAGCGAAACGTCACAGATTACCCAACATGCCTGGCTGTCAGAGCAGAAGAACCCGTTTGTGCGCTCACAGAGCATGCGCCCCTTAAGCCCCGCCCCCCGAGCACACACTCTCGGCTCACTAGAAAGAATGGAGAGAGAGAATAAATCTAGATTCGGCTTTTAGTGCATTTTACAACTTTAAGGACTTAATGATTCTAGGGCTATACAATAGTTCATACTGGGCAGTTTATTTAGTTTCAAAAAAATTATCCACCGATTTACAGACGTCTCTTTCCCAATGTTAGTCAAGGGGAAAAAGTATGTCTGGGCCTGTCGACGTCACAGACTGATAAGGAAATTGTAGTACCGCCGTTTGGACACAACAAATATTTTCCTCAGAGTCCGGCGCACTTCCTGGAGGCTTGGTTTTGAGGTGGAAAATGCTCGTTGCCAAAAGTGCAATAAGAATTTAGCATGTAAGGGCGGTAACACGAGCTATTTGTCTAAACATTTAGCAAAAGTGCACCACATTCAGACGGAGGAATGCACCGGGTTCGACTGTCTTTCTAGTAGCTCTGTAGCCCCATCCACGAGTAACATTTCCACGTCAGGTATATATTATGTATGCTAGCAGCAACACACAGAGTTAACTCAATGATACAAACATGGGTTAATGATTAGAGGTAACTGAGTTATTTATTTTGTTGAAGTTACAGCTATTCTGTTTGCAGTTCTATCATCACATAATTGAATACGATTTGTTCAAACATTGTTGTATCTTATTTTCAGTTTGCTTCAAGCAGTGGCTGTACGAGAAAGACGTGGAGGACCAAGAAATGCTGGCCAGATTGGCAAAGACCGGAAGATACATAACAGAGAAGATAATGGATATTAACAAGAAAAAGAAAAATAATGTTTATAATTTCTTTGTTGCTGTTTACATTTTGAATTATATTTGTTATTTTTAAATCAAATGCATCTATTTTAGATGATATATTTATTTAGATGTAGGTTTTTTTTGTAATATTATTGTATTAAGTATAATTTATTAAATAAAAATACTGTTATGAACACTATACAATGTCTTTATTTTGATAGTTACCAGAATATATTGTATATTTAAAACTAACATAAGCTGGTGATAGATAAATGCTGGTCTGCTGGTATGCCAGCAGACAAATATTTATAAAGAAAGAAACAGAAGGGAGGAAATGATGATAGCTAGACTCAGAATAAATCACACAGCATTGAATGGTACGATGCATGTCATGGGGAAAAGTAACAGTGACTAGTGTAGGAACTGTGGAGTTAAAGAAAATGTGGAACATCTATAAAGCTGAAAGAGAAAAACTAAAGGATAACGTTTTAGAGGCAGAGAGGGAATGGAGTGTGGTTGGTATTTTGGGAACAAAAGGAGAGGGAGAAAGCTACCAGAAAGGCACTGTTGACCTTTAGTGAAACTGGGGTAGGTAAAATTATCTAACATTAGGTCAGGAAAGATCATAGATTGTTTATTTGTTTTATTTATTATGTTTTTTATTTATTTATTTTTGTATGCACCTTAAAGTTGTTTGCAATCCGCCAAAAAACAGAGAGAAGAAGAAGTCAACTGGTTTGCCAACGGACAATTTACACCGAAGAAGAAGAAGCGAACATTTCTGGCGGGTGAAATTTAGAGTATCAGATTACATGCGATGTCTGACTCTGAGAATTTAGTAGTTTGCCTTATAGTCCTTCTCCTCCATTTTCTTCCTCTTATCGAGTAGTCAGTGTGGTGCTGTTGCTTTGGTCTGGGTCTCTGGATCTGTGAGCTAACCACGCCCCGTTCATTTGCATATAAGGAATGGAAATGTCTCATCATGAAATGTCTCATCATGAAATACAAGTCACCTGAAATTAATAAATATGTCATTATGAAATACGATTCTCTTGAAACAAATAAATGTGTCATTATGAATTACAAGTCTCTTGAAATAAATAAATGTATCATTATGAAATAAAAGTCTCTTGAAATAAATAAATGTGTCATTATGAAATAAAAGTCCCATGAAATAAATAAATGTGTATTTAAATGTACATGTATACATATTTATTGCCTCATTTATTTATTTGAGAATTTATTTCATAGGCATATTTATATATATATATGTATTTATTTAATTATTTATGTATTTATTTATTTATTTAATTTTGGCTTAAATGGCACTCCATAGTTGCAGACTATGCCATTGAATTCCGCACCATAGCTGCAGATAGCGGCTGGAACTCATAACCTCTTTTTGATGCCTTCCTCAATGGACTCTCTGACCCTGTTAAGGATCAGCTGGCTCCACTAGACCTACCCCCTGATCTAGACTCGGTAATTGCCATGGCTATCAGGATTGATAATCGCCTTACTGAGAGAAGAAAGGAGAAACTCTGAGCTGTTTCCGCCAACGTCTACCACAGAGGGCACTCCACCTCGCCTCCCTCCTCTGAGAGATTCTTCCCTCGTCAATCCCCACCATCATCACAGAGGACTGCATCCCCCAGCTCATCGGAGGAACCCATGCAGCTGGGACGTGCCAAGCTGTCAGCTGAGGAGCGGCGTCGGCGTCTTCTAGAGGGGCTGTGTTTCTACTGCGGACAACGAGGTCACATGCTACCAGCCTGTCCACTAAAAGAGCAGGCTCACCAGGGAAGAGGAGGGCGCTGGTGAGCCGACTCTCTGCCTCTGGTTTCCCTTCTCGCGTCCTGACCAGCACCCAGGTACATTTTGCTACTATAACATTAACTCAAGGGGTATTAATTGATTCAGGGGCAGATGAGAGTCTGATGGACTGGGGGTTAGCTAATGAGTTAAAAGTCAAGACCGAACTGTTGACCCAGCGCCTTGGACGGCAGATTACTTTTCAAGATAACTCATAAGACTGAACCCTTAGAGATTGTCATTGATAATCATAGGAAACTCCTATCCTTTCACTTGTTTAACTCAGCTCAATACCCCGTCATATTGGGTTTTCCCAGGTTGAGGAGACACAATCCAAACATTGATTGGCGTTCTGGTAAGATTAAAGGGTGGGGGGAGGAATGCACTACTGATTGTCTCAGACAGGGAGTAAAAGATAGCTGTTGGAGGGGCTTCTTGGAATAGTGTAAGGACTGCGTCGCCAGAACCTCCAGACTTGGGATACCTACCTGCTATCATGACCTTGGGGAAGTTTTTAGCAAGGCTAAAGCCATGACTCCTCCTCCTCATAGACCTTATGATTGTGCCATTGATTTGATCCCAGGAGCGCCAATACCCAGAGGTGGGGACCAGAGTCCTGCATCGGGTCGGGTGACCCGCAAAAAAGGTGATTCGCGGGTGGTATTTTTTCAAACGCTTTTTTCCTGGTTCGGTTCTGGGTAAAACAAAGAGGATGCGGGTCGGGTCGCGGGTGTTGCATAATAAATATATTAAAATAATAATAATTTAGTTTAATGTTTAAATCCTCAGACCTCTCCCCCGCGGGACCGCGCATAATCATAACCTCTGCAGCGCATCAAACTGCTTCTGAGCGCGCCACATTCGAAATGGCTGAGGTGAAGCTCTCTAGCGGAGAATACAGCATTTTCAATAACACTTCCTCAAGAGTGAAATCCAACGGCTGGGAGGCTTTTGGTTTCATCCTAGATGGAGAAAATAACCAACATCCCATGCAACTGCGTGTGTTAATAATTGCACGTTTTCACTGCTCATATATATGCGGGTTCGGGTCGGGTTGCGGATCCTGTACCGACGGGTCGTGTCGGGTTGCGGAACTAATTGGCAATATGTGCGGGTAGCGGGGCGGGTTCGGTATTGCACGTCGCGGGTGCGGGGCGGGAGCGGGTCTTCAAAATCAGACCCGTGCAGAACTCTGGTGGGGACTCGAGTCACATGACTTGACTCGAGTCGCATATTTTTTTACTTGAGACTAGCTTGACTAATATTGATAAAAGACTTGACTTTGACTTGGTATTCATGACTTGAGACTTGACTTAAGCTTGAGATAGATGACTTGAAAGGACTTGACTGTTTAAAATTAAGGATATTCGCGTTTGTTTTTGTCGTGGGATATTACGTTTAGATTTTTCGAAAAAAGTGATTATAACGCCATGCGCGCAAACCTGGCAACCCACTAGACGGCAGGAGTGCCAGTTAACATGGCAGCGGCTAGCTTTACTCCAAAAATAGTTACGTTTGGATTCAAGGATTATTTTGTCGATGACGCTAATAAGAAGAGAACAGCGGTATGCAGGGTCTGCAGCATAAAGATCAGTGACAGGACCACCACAACAGCCAACTTCATTCGTCACTACAAAAAAAAACACAGAGAAAGCTAGGCTACGTGACTCTGTTGTGTTAGCTAGAAAGCTAACCTTAAGTTTAAGCTACGTTAGACTTGGTTTCAAATCGATTAAGCAAAGAGAAGACAAAACGGGGTAAATGAACACTAGAACCGGGATTCATTTTGACTAACCCTGATACTGACGGGCTGTCGAGAGAGAGAGAGAGAGAGAGAGAGAGAGAGAGAGAGAGAGAGAGAGAGAGAGAGAGAGAGAGAGAGAGAGAGAGGAAAAGAGATGCCTCGTTTATTCCCCCTGTGTTATTATCAGAAGTTACTGGAAACTTTTGAATAATGTAGTTCATCTACTTTAATAGTTTGTTTAAATGTTTTAATTATGTTGTTTTTGTTTGTAGAAGTGCATCATTCCTTGATTTATTTTAACATGAATCTGAACTTTTTGATCTGTTATGATGATAAACTGAAGCCATTTCTAAATTAACCCAATTAACTGAGTTTTAAATTGTCCTGCTTAGTTTATAAGGAAATTATGAAGAGTAAAAAATGTAATGGTTTGAAAATGATATCTATGTAGGTGCTGACGCTGTTGGCGGTTCTAGTGTTAACAGACATTTTAATTAAATATGTAATGGCAAATGCCATATATGATTTTCTTACCTGGAATTCTGCCTTTTTGAACAGACTTTTTGAGTCCTAGCTATATGTTCTACAGTTCTGGGGTTTATATGAATCTAATATGATTGTCATCGGTCTAAATTAGATTTCAAATGATTAAGTGTGTATTTAATGAAGATCATAGTGTGGGTTGAATCCATTTTCAAAACCACTGTCTTTTAACTGATTTAAATGCGGAAACTGGGCTTATTCATCAGAATTTTGTATGACTTGACTTGACTTGCTTGACCTGAGCAATGACTTGACTTGACTTGCTTGACTCTCACCACAGTGACTTGGGACTTGGTTGATACTTGTAGGCAGTGGCGGCTGGTGGAAATTATTTTAGGTGGGGCTATTGTAAAGGTGAATAAACCACACGGGGAACATTTTGAGAAATTACCCCTTAAATTAAATTGGCTACACTATTTCATTGTTGCTGTTGTATGATTGGTGTTTAGCTACGGTATTTAGCGTCTACAGCACCTCCGCTTTTAGGGTTGACGTTGACCCAAACGTCGCCTGGAGGTCCCCCGGTGTTGTTGCGGGAGCTGCTGCACTAGCTAACCCTCCACTAGCTAACGCTACATTAGCAAAAACAAACGCTTATTTCTTTTGCAAAAGGTGCAGCGGGCTTCAAACACGTTCCCCTCCACTGGTTTCAACCAAGCACTAAATTAGATTTTTTCCAACCAAATACGGTTGAACTGACACTTCCCCATATTAATTTGTAAGTAGATT
This sequence comes from Notothenia rossii, assembly GCF_949606895.1. NCBI lineage: Eukaryota > Metazoa > Chordata > Actinopteri > Perciformes > Nototheniidae > Notothenia > Notothenia rossii. The sequence continues at coordinate 25,636,302 of NC_136905.1, forward strand.
CGAAGATACATGAGTTTCTGACTGCCGCAAGCTGAAGCTTGGTTGATAGGTTACTAGCTGGGTGTTCTCCAATAAGGGGCCGGGGGAAACAAAGTTAGTGATTACTGGTTCCATGTTGATTTAATTCAATACAAATTGTTGGGGGGAACTGAAAGGCTATTACCGTACTGGTTACTTTGCAGCCCAGACATTTCCCCCAAAACACATTTAGACGCTATCGCAACACAGAAGTACCTTTCAAATCCGATCATTTTTAAGACCTTCTAAATCATATTTAAGACCTTTCTTATTGTTTTGGTCATATTTAAGACGTTTTTAAGGCCTTACATTCAGATTATCAAATGTAAGACTTTTTAATACCCCGCAGGAACCCTGAGGAGACTAAATACGAACATTATGCAGACACAGACGTGGTTCAGAAACACAGAAATATTAGAAAACAGACCATTAAGGCAAAACATCTAGTTTGATGGATGCTGTCAAAACTCAACTACAATAATATGTGTGTGTGTGTGTGTGTGTGTGTGTGTGTGTGTGTGCGTGTGTGTGTGTGTGTTGTGTGTGTGTGTGTGTGTGTGTGTGTGTGTGTGTGTGTGTGTGTGTGTGTGTGTGTGTGTGTGTGTGTGTGTGTGTGTGTGTGTGTGTGTGTGTGTGTGTGTGTGTGTGTGTGTGTGTGTGTGTGTGTGTGTGTGTGTGTGTGTGTGTGTGTGTGTTTATTTAGCATGGGCACATAGTATCTGTCCCCGGCTGTTTGAAGAGCAAGCATGGGAAACAAAAGACATTGTTTACCTCTTTGCATCCAGCTAGTCACACACACAGTTACAATCACACTCCCTGTAATTGACATAATTAATAGATAGTTTAGCTTCTCACCATCATTTGCTGTGTCCCACTGATGTTAACGATCGTAACTGAAAGGCTGCCTGTCAAACGTAAACATTCAGCCACGTGACTCGCGAACTCTCGCCAGAGTTTTACACAAGACCGATCCTTTCTAGCCATAACCCTGCACCGGGCGCTGACATTGGCGCCCGGTGAACATCAGATTTGACAACGCTGATTGGCTGAAATTATGTTTCTGAGCCATAGCTTACACATAGCAACAGTCAGTTGCTAGTGGCTGCTGCTGCACTGGTTGAGGGCTCCTGTCTTAGCGCCCAGACGAGAGAGGGTAATGATACACGGGCAAGGCCAGGCAGGAAACATGTGACTTATTGGTCATTTTAGACATCGTAACACCATTTTAAACTAGATTTTATTGTAGATTATACATTTTACTGATACCAATTATATAATATTTACCTTGTTCATTAAAAATTAAAATAAAAAAAAAAATATATATATATATATATATATATATATATTTTTTACTTCTAATTTGTAATGTGGGAAGAGGTGGGGCGGCGCCCCTAGCGCCCCTATGGGCCGGCCGCCACTGCTTGTAGGTCAAGACTTGAGACTTGCTCATGACTTGCACATGTAGGACTTACTCCCACCTCTTCCAATACCTAAAGGGAGACTTTACTCAATCTCTGGTCCTGAAAGAGATTCCCTGAAAGAATATATAGACGCTTCGCTAAGGTCAGGGCTTATTCGTCCCTCATCCTCCCCTGCGGGGGCGGGGGTTTTCTTTGTGGGGAAAAAGGACGGTTCTCTTAGGCCCTGTATTGACTATTCCCTGTTAAACAACAAACAAACACAGTCAGGAATACATATCCTCTCCCACTCATGGTTTCAGCTTTCGAGCAGCTTCAAGATGCCAAGATCTTCACCAAATTAGATCTTAGGAATGCATATCATCTGGTCAGGATTCGCAAAGGTGATGAATGGAAGACTGGTTTCAACACCCCCACTGGCCATTATGAGTATTTAGTTATGCCTTTTGGTCTCACCAATGCTCCTGCAGTTTTTCAAGCCCTTGTCAATGACGTTTTAAGAGAATGCTTGAATCGGTTTGTTTTTGTCTACCTCAACGACATTCTGATATACTCACCCGACAAAGACTCCCACATACATCATGTACGCCAGGTTCTCCAGCGACTTCTCAGGAATCGGTTATTTGTCATGGCTGAAAAATGTGATTTCCATGCCACTACTGTTTCATTCCTTGGTTTCATCACATCCCCGGGTCTTATTCAAATGAATCCTAATAAGGTTAGTGCAGTAGCCCAGTGGAAGACTCCTGACAGCAGAAAGAAGGTCCAGCAGTTTTTGGGGTTTTCTAACTTCTATCGAAGATTTATTAGACACTTCAGCGCTATTGCACTACCACTTCATGCTCTTACATCCCCTCAGGTTACGTTTGTGTGGTCTACTCAGGCCGAGGAGGCTTTCACTCGGCTCAAAACTCTGTTCACCTCTGCCCCCATTCTAACTGTTCCTGACCCAAGCCGTCAGTTTGTGGTGGAGGTGGATGCCTCCAATTTAGGTATAGGTGCTGTCCTGTCGCAGCGGTCGGAGGAGGACAACAAGATGCATCCCTGTGCTTTCCTCTCCAGAAAACTCTCGCCGGCTGAGCAGAACTACGATGTGGGAAACTGTGAGTTACTGGCTGTAAAGATAACTCTGGAGGAGTGGCGGCATTGGTTAGAGGGGGCTCAGTTTCCATTCTTAGTATGGACGGATCATAAGAATCTGGAATACATAAGAAAAGCTAAACGTTTGAACCCTCATCAGGCTAGATGGACTTTATTTTTCAACCGCTTTAATTTTACCTTGTCTTACAGGACGGGGTCCCAGAACATGAAGCCCGATGCCCTGTCATTTGAACCCGAGCCTATTGCCAAAGAGCCTGAAGCCATCCTGCCACTGAACCTTGTGGTTGGAGCGGTGACTTGGCAGATAGAAACAGAGGTGAAGCAAGCTAACGGTGAGAGCCCTGCACCTAGTGGTTGCCCGCAAAATCGTCTGTTTGTGCCTATTACCATGGGTTCACAGGTGATCCATTGGGCTCACACCTTGCTGCTTACTTGCCATCCGGGGGTTAAGAGAACAATGTTTTTCATCAAGCAACGTTTCTGGTGGCCATCAATGGATCGAGAAGTTCGGGAGTATGTGGGGGCATGCCCTGTCTGTGCTCGGAATAAAACATCCTCCAGGGCGCCGATGGGGCTTCTCCGGCCACTCCCTATTCCCAGCCGGCCATGGTCTGAGATCTGAGTCTAAAGGTAACACCACCATACTCTGGACCGTTTCTCGAATATGGTACATTTTATTGCCTTGCCCAAGCTTCCATCAGCCAAAGAGACGGCTAACGTTTTTCGTGTTCATGGTTTTCCAAAAGACATTGTTTCAGACAGAGGACCACAGTTCATATCGCGGTTCTGGAAGGAGTTCTGTAACCTGATCGGAGCCACAGTCAGCCTCTCGTCCGGATACCATCCAGAGTCCAATGGCCAAACAGAACGCCTGAACCAGGAGTTGGAGACGTGCCTTCGTTGTTTGGTTGCTCAGAACCCTTCATCCTGGAGCAGATGCCTTACCTGGGTTGAATATGCCCGCAACTCGCTTCCCACCGCTGCTACCGGGTTAAACCCTTTCCAATGTGCCTATGGTTACCAGCCACCTGTGTTTCCGGAGACTGAGAAGGAGGTCAGGGTTCCGTCTGCCCACGCCCTGGTGAGGCGTTGTCGCCACATCTGGAGTGCCACTCGCAGATTACTTATGAGGAACTCTGAGCGAATGAAAAAGGCAGCAGATCAGAGGCGCCAACCAGCTCCCGTGTACAAGCCTGGCCAGAAGGTCTGGCTCTCGACGAAGGATCTTCCTTTTCACGTCGTCTCCCGAAAACTTGCACCTAGGTTTGTAGGTCCGTTTCCTGTGACAAAGGTTATTAATCCTGCGTCTGTCTGTTTGCTTCTTCCCAGGTCCCTGGGAGTCCACACAACTTTTCATGTGGGAAGACTGAAACCAGTGAAAGAAAGTGTATTGGTCCTCGCAGCCAAACCTCCTCCACCCCCCCGACTGATCGAGGGCGGCCCGGTTTATGCAGTCAAGGGTCTGTTGGCGGTACGCAAGAGAGGAAGAGGCAGACAATTCCTCGTTGACTGGGAGGGTTATGGGCCTGAAGAACACTCATGCGTTCCATCAAGTTTTGTTGCAGGTCAGGATCTTTTTGACGATTTCTACCGACGCCATCCACAAGTACCTGGGCCGTCAGGAGCCATCCCTAGAAGGGGGGTACTGTTACGTCTAGTAAAATCTGTTAAGTTAATTTTTTTAGTTCAGTCTTGTATCCTGTTTTATTTTGTAGTAACCTTTCCTTCTTGTTGCAGATTAGCTCACTTCCTCCCTTTGTGTGTTTTCCCTCCACTGTGATTGTCGACTCCGCCCTAATTGTCTGCACCTGTTCCCCCTTAGCCTGCCTATATATAGATTCTGTCTCCCTTGTCTTGTTGCCAGTTCGTTTCGTCCCATGTGCCTGACTGCCAGCGTAAAGTCCATGTTTTCTGCTTAGAGCTAAGACCCGAGTTTTTGGAAGTTACTTTATCTTTTGACTTTTTGATACTATGTTAACCTTTTCCTCGTAAGAGTGTTTTTTGTTGTCTTAACCTGTTACCTCTACAGAGAGCTCACAGTGCCACTATTTTTCAGTAAAGACTTTTTTTTGTACTTCGTTTGTCGAGTCATGCTTTTGGGTTCATACTGGTTTGCCTAGCCTTGACACATTTGCCTAATCCACCCCCAGGAACTCATTGCAGTGTGAACGCGATCTGCTTTAGTTCATCAGAACTAAAAGAGTTCTGATGAACTATTGTGGGAAACGAACTTGGTGTGAACGCCCCTAATGCTTTCATCCCCTCCCGCATGGACCAGTGCAATTCTCTGCTCGCAGGCCTTCCAACAAAATCCACCCAGAGACTGTTTTATGTTCAGAACAGTGCCGCCCGGATTCTCACTAAAACAAGCAAATCAGAGCACATACTATAAAAGCCACACTGACCCCACTTACCTCCAGGAATTGCTCACCAAACAACATTTACAGACATCAGGCACAGGCCTGGCAGCTCCATCTATTTGCTGTTCCATTGACAAAACTGTCCATCATGGGAGACTGTGCTCTCTCCTACCTGGCTCCACCTCTGGAATCAGCTCCCAGCAGAGGCGCCGGATTCATTTCAGAAGTGGGGGGGCCAAAAAGTGTGTGTGTGTGTATGTGAAAGAAATGCTAAATCTACAGTGGTAATCAGTCCGCCAGTGCCTCCGCCAGGGCGGAGTGGTAATCACTCCGCCTCTCTGGCTACAGAAGGTAATGCAATTCGTGAAACTTATTTAAAGAAATTCAAGAAATTGACATAAATTATTTATTCAACCGATGAACAATAGTTGTAATACAGTTACGAAAAGGACGAAGAGCCACTCGAACTGGCCTGGCTGGGGCGTAATATTAACTGTATAATAAAATAGGTCTTCCAATGAAACTATTGGTTAATAACACCTAACACAAGCTGTGATGTCATGTAATCAAAATCACATGACTCAAATGTCCAATCACAGGTGAGGGTGGAGGCGGAGCACCCTTCAAACAAATGTCCGACATTAGGCTAAAGCTAAAGAACATTTCCACGTGGCTAAATCTACACAATCTTCCTAGATTTTGCCGAAGTAAACCTCCCTTCGCTCACTGGCAAAGCAGATGCTCCGGAGCACTTTTTTGAGGTCCAGGCCGTCGGTCAAATCTTTGTGGATGTGGAGGAAGAGAAGGTGATTTAAGCGGCGCTCGGACATTGTTGAACGGAGGAACGTCTTCAACCGACGGCGGCTGGAGAAGCTCCGCTCAGCTGTTGCATTTGACATTGGCACAGTCAAATACAGCCGTAGAAGTTTATCCACTTCACTGAAGAGGGATTGCGTGCCTCGTCCCTGTGCCGCCAGCATGTCGGTGATTGTGGACACCTTTGTCACCTGCATGATGGGTCTTTCAGCGGCGGAACTACTGTTGTGTGCCTGCAAAACTGCTGGAAACAGTGACAACTGGGTGGACAGCCGTTCCATGTCAATATCACCTGTGTACATGTCGACCAGATTTTGGGGGATGTTGATGCTGCCGAAACCAGGGGGACTGTTTACTGCTGTGAGGAGTACCTGTTCCATACTCATCAGCAGCTGCAGAGTGGGTTGGTTAAACCTGCGAGTCAGCTCAGAAGTGAGCAGGTCAACTACCTCAAAAAACTGGCTCCTGAAGTAGTCCTCTGGATTTTCCCACTGATGAGACGCATCCCCATCATCATAACGGCGTGGAGCGCGCCGCCTTGGAGGAAGAGCCGGGGCCTGGACCAGGTCGCTCATGTTCGTTCTTTGGGCCTCTTCAAAGATGCTGTGGAATGCCTCTGTGGACCTCAGGTTTGTGTAGTGTGTCTGGAGCATCTGCACTGCTGACTTAACTGTCTCTGCTGAGAGGTCTTTGGACTGGAGCACCCGAGCCACCTCTTCCGCAGAAGAAAACAGTTTCAATCCGAAGAACACACTAAATTGAGTCATCAATGCCTGCAGCCCTGGTGCCTTCTTGCTTGCTTCTGTGTTCCCCCCCATTCGGATTATTTCATCCAACGTGTCGTAGACGGCTTCATAATTCGCAAGCAGGGATTTTATTGCACTGCCTCTGGCTGTCCAGCGAGTGGGGCAGAGCGGTGTGAGGCCACTGACAGTAGGAGAGGCAGCAGCTGCAGCATCCCTAATGGTATTAAAGATGGCAAGTCGTTTTGGTGAGTTGTTGATGACCTCATGTATGTCGTGAACTAAACTGAAGGCACCACGTACCATGTTGCACTTTGAAGCAGCTTCCTGGAGTATGAGGTTTAAGCTGTGATTAGTGCAATGCATTGAGATTGCTTTGGGATTGATGTCATTAAAACGTTTGGCCACACCTGATATTTGTCCCTGTAGAACAGATGCGCCATCGTAGGTTTGCCCTCTCATGTCACCAATGTCCAGGCCGCATCTCAGTAACATGTCCTTAATAGTAAGCGTTATTGATAATGCGTCAGTCTTAGGACAGTCATACATTCCTATGAAGTCTTCATGGACAACATAATGAGCTGATACCCATCGTACAGTCAGAGACAATTGTTCATGCCCGGAGCAATCGCGAGTTTCATCCACAATAACTGCATAATGTTCTGCATTGTTTTTAATTTCTGTTAATAAAGTGGTGAGAGATTCCCGATACATTTGGTTTATGAGTTCATTGATTGTCTCGTGTGATGCATATTTCCCGGTGAGCATGAAGCTTCTCAGAGTGGGGTTTTTATCAGCTACGAGTTCTACTAGCCTTTTGAAATTGCTCTCCTTATCCTCATGCCCCCTGATTGCTAGGCCCTGTCGGGTTAGAAACTGCAGACAGCGCAGCTGCTCCATCATCCCATCTCTTCTTTTTTCCTGCTCAATACGCTCCTGTTGGACAAGCTGGATGTTGACTGGTGTTTGACTGAAGAAAGCACACTTTTTTTGAACACACTCTCTGTGAACATTGGACTTTTCGTGGCTGTCCAGGAGGCTTGGGCACTTTTTCCAGTTATTACATCCGGTATTTACAAAACTGTCATCTCCAGATTTGGAGAAAGTTACCAGCCGTTTGACAGCAGCAAATCTGCAAATTTCACAGAAGGCCCGTTTAGTGGTTTTACAAAGAATTAGCCACTCTCGGTTTTTGTACCATTCTGCATTAAAGTACCTTTCTCTTTGTCCAAACGATCTAGCGGTCTCCTTTTTATCAACAATTAGCTGTGCAGCTTTACCCGTCTCGATGTCGCGACAACAAGCCTCCACGCAGTCGGAACCAGCCTGTTTCGGTTCAACGAGGCCTGCAGTTTTGACAGTCTCTGCGGCCGCAGAGCTGCTGCTTTTGGGTTTATCTGGCTGCGCTGGTTCTATAGTTGAAGGTCCAGGCTCCGGAGTTGTGGTGGATGTCAGGGATGTGACATTGAAGTGGTTGAATTTAAGTTTAGTTTGACTGTATTTCATTTTCTTATGCGTTGGTTCTTCTGACATGTTTGCGAGCTAAGTTTATCTTTCTAGGTTAACGGCTGCCACACACAGAACAACGTAACAAATAAACAAATCTCAGCTTTTTTATTGGTTGTAATGTAGGCTACTTGATACATTTGAATGGTGTGACAAAGTCCTCTTTGATTGGATTAAAATGTACATATTCTTCCTGTTATGTTTGCCTGCTTTATTTTACCTAGTGCAATATTTGAACTGCTCGCATTGACCCAAAGACACATTTTGAGTTGTATACACTGTTGGAAAGAGGAGATTCCTAGCTTTCTAATGATATCAGGATTGTTGTTGTACTCCAAATATTAAGCAAAATGTCACATTATATAATGATTGCCACCGAGTCATAATTTTGAGAAAAAGACGTTCAAAGTTTCCTCTTCTCTGGAATCCATCGATCTGATTGATTATTAGCGGGGCAAATGACCAGAGTAGCTATGGAGGGAAAATATTTTCGTTTGGATTACTTGTCTGGGGTAAACTCGCAAGTGTGTCTGTGTTAAACACACAGACGAGAAACACCGGCTGTTGTTATGCCCTGTGACGTTAAATTACTCCGTTCTCCTCTTGTAATTATGCCGTTACAAGCTTTCAAAGTTGTATTTATCATCTGGATTTGCCGAAAAAAGTTTAATATTCTGAAAGCCAAGACTTTGTTTATTTGAAATCAGATGAAACTGTCACGGACCCTGCCGTGTTATCTAGATTACTATACGGTTTACATTAATAATTTCAGTGAGAGGGAGGGGGAGGGGAGCTGCTGCTGCTGCTGCGCTGAGGGGGAGCCGAGTGAGAGCGAGGTGCCTGTCTTCCCTTTACAAGCTTCACAACTGTATTTATCGTTTGTTTTTGGAAATAAAAGTTTCATATTCTGAAAGCCAAGACTTTGCTTATTTAAAATCAAACAAAAAACTCGAACCCCGGAAAAATATTTTTTTACACAAATACACGTATATTTTTGAATTGATCCATAAAAGTGGGGGGGCCAATTGCCCCTTGGCCCCCCTGCTTCCGGCGCCCCTGGCTCCCAGAGGATATCTTGATCATTCTTTGTTTTGAAAAGCCTTAAAGGCCCTGACACACCGAGCCGATTTTGTCCGTCGATAGATGTCTGGCCGTCGATGAGTGCCCTGTCGCCCTACTCAGATTGGTGTGTCCCGCACCGTTGTGTCATTTCGGCCTTGCCGCCACCGAATCAACATGTTGAATCGGGAGGCTGTCTGCAGAAGAAATCACTCTGATTGTCTGTTCAGCGTAGCAAATCAGTATGTGAGAAGCGAAACGGAAGTGAAGAAGGCACACACAGGCGGCTATTGTTTTTCATTTTCCAGTACCGCACTAAACATGATTTCGATTATAAGTCGTTATGTGAAACAGTCTGTGATGGACGAGAATGAAAATGGAACGTGCGCTATTTGTTGTTTGTATCACGCAGTCTGTCTTCCGGTTGCCTCTTTTGAATGACGAATACACACTACCGCTGCTTGCTGGTAAGGAGAGTTATTGCCACTCACGCATGCTACTTGGCTGTCGGCTGAAGTCTTTGCGGTGTGTTCCAGTGCAACTGTTGGCCAAGACGCAGGAGACGTCATTTTCGCTTCCTACCTCTTCTGTTTTTCGTGGTTTTGTTTGTAACGTCCTTTCTAAAAAGTACCAAATCGGCTAGAGTTTATGCTCGTCAGACTCTGCTGGATATCGGTTTCTCAGCGTTATCCCCCGTGCAACACCACTATGATTTCTGGAGCGCTCATGGCGCCCTACGCCAACATCTGCCTCGGGCTGTCTGGGCTCCCTGCCCTGGCTGCACCCGGACGAAGCGTACGCGAAGACGGGGTAGACGAGCGGGCGTTTCGGTGAGACTGAGAAATCTTACCTGTGATCGTCCCTGGTCTGCACTCCTCGCCGTATCCACGGCGGCTGGCTGTACTGTGAGACCGTCCTGTCTCCGTCCAATTCTACCTGCCTCCTCGATGCAGCTCCCGGCTTTCGTCCCGGTAAGAAGACGCGCAGTGTTCTCCAGTGTGGCTTCAGTGCCTGGGTGTCTGCGTTCTCTACCTCGGGCTTCCACCATCGGGAGGGCCGGCTCCGATAACATCAGCGTGGGTCTGTTGAATGCCCGTTCAATCGCTAACAAATCGTTCGCTCTGAATGATCTCTTCACATCTAAGGACTTGGACTTTCTGTTCATCACGGAGACGTGGCAGAAGACCGAGGAATTTGCTGCTCTCAACGAACTATGTCCCCCGGACTGCTCTTACTCCTGTGTCCCGCGAACAACAGGCCGAGGCGGGGGCCTTGCCATAATAAACAGGGACGGCTTCTCTACACGTTCAGTGAGCTGCGGAACTTTCTCCACTTTTGAGGTCTCAGTCTCCAAAGTTGGTCGCGCCAACCCTTTCTACTGCATTTTGATCTATCGCCCTCCGGGCAGAAACGCAAATTTTATTACGGATTTCGGACATTTTTTAGCTTCCATCATCTGCTTTGATAGAGTTTTGATGGTTGGGGATTTTAACGTTCACGTCAACGATAGCTCGGACTCCTTTGCTGTAAACTTTTTGAATGTCACAGAATCATTTAACTTTACGCAACATGTTTCTGGTCCCACCCATGCAAAAGGTAATACGCTTGATCTTGTATTTACTACTGGTTTAAAGATTAATTCGATTTGCACTGAAGAGTTGACTGTCTCTGATCATTATTGTGTCCTGTTTAACACACTGTTTGATAATGACGTTGTTCTGGGGAAGCGAGTTAAATGCTCGCGCGTTATCAACAGCCTGACAGCGAATAAATTCGCCTCTAAATTTGACAGCAACATAGTAAACCCCTCCCATGTCGACATAGATCTCATGGTTAACTCCTTTAACACCCACTGCTCTAGTATTCTAGACGAGGTCGCCCCCATGGTTACTAGAAAGCTGTTAGCAGTTAACCACTCCCCCTGGTTAAATGAAAACATCTACAATTTTAGACGAAAATGCCGTAAAGTAGAGCGTCTCTGGAAATCTACCCATCTCCAGGTGCACCGCCTTTACCTAAAGGACCTTATGTCTGAATACAACAACATGGTTAGAGATGCCAGGGCAGCCTACTTCTCTGATATCATTACATCCAGTAAGCACAATCCTAGCATCCTGTTTAAGACCATCAACAACATTGTTAGTTCTCCTCTCCCCCCCATCCCTGTTTTCTCAAATGAGGATTGTAATGACTTTCTCTTGTTCTTTGTAAACAAGGTTGCGGATGTGAGAGCCAGCATTTCCCCCTCCCTCTCCCCCCTCCCCACCTGCCCAGCCAGGCATTCAACTTTGAACTGTTTTGCCCCTATTTCCCTTCAAGATCTCATTGACATAGTTAATTCCATGAAACGCTCTTCCAGTCCACTAGATGTCATCCCCACCTCCATCCTGAAAGAAGCAATCAACTCTGTTGGCCCCGGTTTGGTTTCCATCATTAACTTTTCTCTTGAATCTGGCTCTGTCCCTTCATATTTTAAGCAGGCGGTTGTCGAGCCCCTCCTTAAGAAACCTAACCTGGACCCCTCTCTCCCAAAAAACTATAGACCTATTTCTAAGCTGCCTTTCACCTCCAAAGTGCTTGAAAAGGTTGTTGCGAACCAGCTCAACGCTTTTCTGGCCAACACTAACACCCTAGATAAATTTCAATCTGGTTTCCCCACGAAGCATTCCACTGAGACTGCACTCCTCAGGGTCTCTAACGACATCCTGATGGCTGCAGACTCGGGTGAATGCGCTGTGCTGATCATGTTAGACCTCAGCGCAGCATTTGATACTGTGGACCACAGCATCATGCTGGATAGGCTTAGAGAGTGGGTGGGCATTTCAGGGAGAGCCCTAGATTGGTTTTCCTCATATCTCGGAGGAAGGTCATTCTCAGTGGCCGTTGGTCCGTTCACTTCTGACCCTGCTCCCCTACCCTGTGGGGTACCACAGGGTTCCATCTTGGCCCCGCTCCTCTGGGCCTTATATTTGCTCCCCCTTGGCTCTATCATCAGCAGCTTTAAGGGTGTGTCCTACCACTGCTACGCTGATGATATCCAGCTGTATGTGTCCTTCACTCCGCAAAACATGCAGAAAATTAACATCCTACTGGACTGTCTAGCTGCCATTGAGGGCTGGATGGGGAGAAATTTCCTCCAGCTAAATGCGGCGAAGACAGAGGTACTTATAATTGCCTCAGACTCCCTAGCAGCCAAGGTAAAAAACCTAATGGGGCCCCTCACCACCAACGTTCACCCCCACATCAGAAATCTTGGGGTGTTCTTCGACCAGGCTATGAACATGGACAAACATGTTTCCTCACTGACCCGCAACTGTTTTTTCCACATCCGCAACATCGCTAAACTCAGGTCCATTGTGTCTCATGCAGAGCTTGAAATGGCTGTCCACGCATTCATATCATCCCGGTTAGACTACTGTAATTCACTTTTCACCTGTCTCAGCAAAGCCTCTGTTCACCGTCTGCAGCTGGTTCAAAACGCTGCCGCCCGCTTAATCACCAGGTCTAAAAAATCCTGCCATATCACCCCCATTCTAGCCTCCCTGCACTGGCTACCAGTTCATTTCAGGATCCAGTACAAGATCCTGATTATCTCATACAAAGCTCTAAACGGCCAAGCCCCAGCCTACATCAGCGAGCTCATTCCACCACACCAAAACACTCGTTCGCTGAGGTCCTCTGACCAGGGGCTTCTGGCAGTGCCCAGGACCCGACTAAAGACCAGGGGGGACCGGGCGTTTGGGGCGGCCGCCCCTAGACTCTGGAACGCACTTACCCCGGTCCTGAGATCGGCTCCCTCCCTCAACCTGTTCAAGGGACACCTAAAGACGCACTTATTTAAGCAGGCGTTTGAGCAGTCTTAGGCCGTTCATCACGTCACTGTCCTGTCACTGTCGATCACTGGTCCTCTTGCACTTGGTTACATGTTTGTATATTGTTTTTAAGTTTTTATTCTATTTTCCTGTCATGTTATGCTTTGTTATTATTATGCCTTAGTGCCATATTGGCCTAATTGTTTTGACTGCTATATTTTGTACAGCACTCTGTGCATTCGTGCTGGGAGGGGTGCTTTAGAAATAAACTTTTACTTACTTACTTACTAGACGTGAGGCGACACAACAGTCGTGTTCTGTCGGGACGTGTTCTTGGGGGGCAGTTTGGTGTGTCAGGGCCTTAACTTGTTATGCTCTTAAACAAATACATAGCTGTTTCGACGATAATGTCTTGATCCATTGTCACCTTGCCAAATGTTACAGTCTGCAAAAATTCGCTCATGTATATCGGTAAATATACGTGAGTAAACTTACCTTAAACCACACAGCTCTGAACTCAACACTATTGTTTGGAAACCGATATCTGACCTTCATATTTCCATATCATGTGCAAAAGTATATTTGAAAGTGCTTTTTGGTATTTTACAGTTCTTCTCCCTCTTCAACTTCTTCTTGTTCTTGTGTTTCTATTCTTATTATTCTTATGATTATTTATATTATTACAGTTTTCATAATGATAGTCATAATTATAAGTCTTAATACATCTTATTCTTCAAACGGAGTCAGACATGTCTATTAATTCATATTTGTTTTATTTTCATTTTGGGGGGGGGGGGGTTGTGTAGTCAGGACAAAATTATATTTCTATTTACTGACATTCAAACTCCTACTCTACAACAATTATACAATGTTTAATGTTATAATTGTCCATGCATGAAATCTTCTATCATTACATGCATTAAGAATACAAAATCTGAAATGTACTAAATATAATTATTTTGTTTGTTATTTTTTCAACCTGGCTTTATTATTAGACATTTCAATTACGGCGTGCAATTCATCCAGATTTAATAAAGCCATTAGAGCAATATTCTTTTAAACATTTTTTTGTTTTTTTTTCTTACAATGTACAATTGGTACATTTGGTGACTCATAAGCCTGTGTAGAATCAGGAAATAATAGAAATGAAAAAAACATGTGTATAATATTTTATATAACATCTTCTTTACTTTTATTATTTCATGTCTGTTTCTTTACCACTGTACATGTCCCCGCTGTGAGACTAATAAAGGATTTCTGATTCCGATTCTGATAATACTGTAATATATTTTTTTACTATGTTCCATCTGAATTTACTTTAAAATAAAAACATCTAGATTGATTCTGACACTTCTACATCCAACTCACAGATGTAACCTTGCTTTGAGAGAAAAGATTATTAATTTACCCCTTTTAGAAGTGAAGATATAGTCTTTGCTGTGTTAGTGGCATTTTGGAGCCTGAAACCTGAAAAACAGGCTCAGGGCTTAAGAGGTTAAACAAATACATAACTGTTTCGACGATAATGTCTTGATCCATTGTCACCTTGCCAAATGTTACAGTCTGCAAACATTTGCTCATGTATATCGGTAAATATACGTGAGTAAACTGACATTAAACCACACAGCACTGAACTCAACACTATTGTTTAGAAACCGATATCTGACCTTCATATTTCCAGTAATATTTTTTTTCTTACAATGTACAATTGGTACATTTGGTTACTCATAAGCCTGTGTAGAATCAGGAAATAATAGAAATGAAAAGAAAATGTATAATATTTTATATAACATCTTCTTTACTTTTATTATTTCATGTCTGTTTCTTTACCACTGTACATGTCCCTGCTGTGAGACTAATAAAGGATTTCTGATTCCGATTCTGATAATACTGTAATGTATTTTTATGAGGGCCGGGATTCGATTAAAAAAATTAATCTAATTAATTACAGGCTTTGTAATTAATTAATCGCAATTAATCGCATTTTTAATCACATATAAATATTTGACCTGAGAACAGTGAGAAGCAATTTTTTTCACATGGATTTTAGTATACCATTGAATAATGACTGAATACATAAGCTTAAGCAACAAAACATTGTTTAATTTTTTCAAGGTGGTACTTAGCAAAGACCAACAGAAAAGTGCAATTTTTGCCATAAAGTGTAGCAATAGCATATTTAGGAATATAGTACATTTCAGAGATTCAGGTAGCCTATAGGTATACCTTCTGTAAACTATAACACTTTGTTTTTTAATTAAAACACAATACTTTCAAGTACATTCAGAACATTGGAAACCCTGACTATTAGAAAACATCTCTCTGTTGCTTCAGAGGCCATAACAGACTTTGTTGATTTACCAACAGTTGATTTAAAAGTCCAACTCTCTCAATAATCTTGGCCAAAACAATAAACAGTTCAACATAAAGTGCCAGTTGCACCAACAACGTAATAAATAGTTCAACATAAAGTGTACTATTTAAAATAAAATAAAAAAGTGCCAGTGATTGACCTCAATCCCTCCTATTCTTCCAATATCCTGATGAAAAATAAAATCTCTCTGTTGCATAGGCCACTGTTTGATCAACGCGAATTGGGTGTGGGTCCTTGTACTCCGAGTCGGGCTAACGTCCACGCTAGCTTCCACGCTAGCTGCTATATGTTTTGCATTGAGGTGATACTTGAGGCTTGATGTGCTGCGGTGATATGCAAATTCCTTTTTGCATAATTTGCAAACAACCGTGCTCTTATCGATGCTTCCATCCGTCCGTTTTTTTAAACAAAATGTCCCATCCACGGGGCCAAGCAAAGCGGTCTCATCAGCTTCTTCGTTCACGTTTGACTATTGTTCACTGTGGTTTGTTGTTGTTTGAAGTCATGAACGTTAGTTGGTGCTCCAGTATAATCGGTACCCCTGAAACTCATCCAGTGAGAAACGTTCCGCGGTGCAAAAATAAGTGCGATTAAAATGCGTTAATTTTTTTAACGCGTTAATTTTTGTGTAATTAATTAATCTTAATTAACGCGTTAAAGTCCCGGCCCTAATTTTTATCTCATAGATTCTCTTCGAAAATCATACATTCTTAATCTTTTCTTGGTGTAACTTGGTTATTTCAATGCTATGTACATGTATATGTATGTTTTGTAAGTATACACCTAAATGTGTGTGTGCGTGTGTTCCGTGGATATCCTTGTGAATCAACCAACACTTGTACTGACCGTGAGCCCTGTTCCCATTGGCTAGGGGCTGGGGGGTGGGGATGGGATGTGAGGGTGCAATAGTAGCAAGATAAAAGGAGCAAATGTCTCTCGTCCTGCTTACACACACAGACACACTCACCCTGTGCCTGCCTGTCTGTCCGTCTGATTGTCGAGGCTAAAGAAGAGGAGAGGCTCCACCACCTGAAGCTTTCACTTGAAAATGTAAGTACGCTCACACACACACACACACACACACACACACACACACACACACACACACACACACACACACACACACACACACACACACACACACACACACACACACACACACACACACACACACACACACAGGGTTTTATGTAATAGCTGGACTTTTCCCCTAAACCGGCCCGGTGGTGGTTTAGATGGGCTACCCTTTCCTGAGGTCCTACAGCTATGGGAGTTGGGTCAAAGTACTCTAAAAAATCAGAAAAAAAATCAGCTCACTTTAGATAGCTGATACACCCTTTAGAAATGTTACACACACCACCTACTTATATTGTGGTATACACAGACATTTGTCTTTTGAAAAAAGTGTGACTTATAAGGACCAAAAAATCATTATGGGGTCTTTAAAGGGACGATAAAGCCACTCCCACAACCCTCCAAATGTACTTACATACACAACCTGACAGGACACAGCATTATGGGAGCAGTCATTTTAATTGTAAAATAAAGTAGTATTAACTCTTCTCAAACCAATACATTTGTTTAAACACATTAAAGTCAAACAGCTACACAGGCAGAGACATACAGATCGACAGAAAGACAATTTACAGACAGACAAACAGCTACAGACAGAGAGACAGACAGAAAGACAGCTTACAGACAGACAAACAGCTACACATACAGATCGACAGACAGACAAACAGCTACACATACAGATCGGCAGACAGAAAGACAGCTTACAGACAGACAAACAGCTACACAGACAGAGAGACATACAGATCGACAGAAAGAAAGACAGCTTACAGACAGACAAACAGCTACACATACAGATCGACAGACAGAAAGACAGCTTACAGACAGACAAACAGCTACACAGACAGAGAGACATACAGATCGACAGACAGAGAGACAGCTTACAGACAGACAAACAGCTACACATACAGAGAGACATACAGATCGACAGACAGAGAGACAGCTTACAGACAGACAAACAGCTACACATACAGATCGACAGACAGAAAGACAGCTTACAGACAGACAAACAGCTACACAGACAGAGAGACATACAGATCGACAGACAGAGAGAGAGCTTACAGACAGCTACACAGACAGAGAGACATACAGATCGACAGACAGAGAGACAGCTTACAGACAGACAAACAGCTACACATACAGAGAGACATACAGATCGACAGACAGAGAGACAGCTTACAGACAGACAAACAGCTACACAGACAGAGAGACATACAGATCGACAGACAGAGAGACAGCTTACAGACAGACAAACAGCTACACAGACAGAGAGACATACAGATCGACAGACAGAAAGACAGCTTACAGACAGACAAACAGCTACACAGACAGAGAGACATACAGATCGACAGACAAAATATATGTATTGTCAGACAGCAACGGGATCGCCTACAACTTCCAAGTACACACAGGCCCAATCTTTCCAATGGATGGCATGCCAGATATTGGGGCTAGTGGCAACATTGTTCTGCGACTTGCGAGCATCATCCCAGGCAACCAATCCCACAAGCTGTTCTTTGATAACTGGTTTACCAGTGTGGATCTCCAGACCATTCTCCAAAAGAGAAAAATCCACTGTGTTGGAACATTAAGGCACAATCGTCTGGCAGGGTGCAGCTTCTCCGATGATAAAGTAATGAAGAAGAAAGGCAGGGGAACCTTTGAAGAGAAAGCCACAAGCTATGACGGAGTCCAACTCAGGGCAGTGAAATGGCATGACAATCTCCATCTCCTCTCAACCTTTTCCCTAAGCCAACCCAACGATCTCTGTGCAAAGATGGGATAAGAAGAAGAAAGAAACAGTGCAGGTTACCTGCCCGAGTGTCGTGCATGCATACAATAAGAGTATGGGAGGAGTGGATCTTCTAGACTCGCTGATTGCTCTCTACAGAACAAAGATCAGGTCAAGGAAGTGGTATCACAAGATGATGGATTTCACTCTAGTGAATGCGTGGCTCTTGTACCGCAGGGACTGCAAGGACTTTGGCATCCCCAAGAAAGAAGTGTACAGCCTGCTTAAATTCAAAGCTGAAGTTGCAAGTTGCCTTTGCAACGAGAGGAACGTTTTGAAGAAGAGGGGGAGACCATCTCATAATGTTGACAGAGACGTGGCTGAGAAGAAGCGCAGAGTTCTCATTCATAACTCTCTGTTCGATGTCTCACTATGGGATGCGCCTCAACGCATATGCACCAGAAGCATCAATCTCATTACGCCAATCCTGATTGGCTGGTGATCTTGACGCCAACGTCAGGGAATCCACCAACCCTATAAGTAGCTTGCGCCACGACGCAGGCGTCATTCAAACACCTCTTCTCGCTTCGGAGCACATCTCGAGAAAGATCAGTAGCTAGCTAGCTTAACGGTCCACAGACTGATTTACGAAGCTAACCTTCGGTCGACGGACGCTCGCCAGCTACTTTTGCTTCGCACGGGAATTCCCTTTATTAACACTCCAGTTAATATCAGAATCTACCCTGCCGTTTTTTTCCAACGGATAACGGTAAGGTTTTGGATTTTTTCCCGCAAACGGTAACACGCCTGTTGCTCGTTTGTCCCTTCTACGCCGCACGAAGGCTAGCTAGGATGGACTCTTCCCTCCCTCACACCAGAGGAGACGGAGTGTCGGAGGCTCGGCTCTGCGGCTGTGGGCTAAAGATATCGAGTACTGACTCACACCAGGTCTGCTCGTCTTGCCTCGGGCTGCAACATGCCCAAGAGGCTATCGACACCCCCGGCGCGTGCGGGCATTGTTCCCGCTTTACCGCCAAAAGCCGCCGCCGGCGGCTAGCGCGCCAAGCTAGCATGCCGGTCCGAGACCTCCTCATGCCTGTAAACTCGCCGGCCGGCGAGCAGGGCATGGTGGCGACCGCCACGGGTGCCGGGTCCCGCGCTGTGTCAAGCTGGGACTCGGTGGCGGCGACAGCCGCGGGAAGGGGGCCCCGTGCTGTGTCAAGCTGGGGCTCCCAACTGGACCTCACCATGGTCTCACCCGCGGAGGATGTCCTGGAGCTGGACTATGAGGAGGAGGAAGAAGAATACGCCCCGGAGTTTCTTCTTTCCGACTCAGACGAGGGCGAAGATGACATCTTCGTCTCGTCTGCCCAGGCTGCCAAGCCTGGGGCCATGTCCGCCTCCCCGGGTGAAGGCGAGCCACCGCTCCCCCGCCTCAGCATGGACCTGCAGGCCGTGTGCCAACGCGCTGCATCCAAGCTGGACATCCCCTGGCCTGAAGCGGCCGGAGAGCCCTCCAGGTCTAGATACGAGGGAAAGAACTTGCCCCAAGCCGCGAGGCTGACCAGGCAACTTCTCCCCGTATTTCCAGAGCTGCTGGACGAGGTGTCGGTCTCCTGGAGAGACCGCCCCTTCAGCAGCAAGGCCCCAATCCAGGGAGCCTCCTCTCTGGACTGTGAGGGCATGGAGAAGCTCGGGTTACTCCGCATGCCTCCTATGGAGCCGCTCGTGGCAGCCCACCTCCAACCGCGGGTGTCGGCGGCCCCGAGCAGGAACCCCACACTGCCGACAAAGGCGGACCGGTTCCAGTCCGCAATGACTGAACGGGCCTACAAAGCGGCTGCTTTGTCCGTCAGGGCGCTGAATGTCTCCTCCATGCTAACCGCGTACCAAGCGGAGCTGTGTGCGGACATGACGGTGAAGCCTGAACCGGCCGTGTGGGAGAAGATCATGGCGATCACAGACATTTGCCTCCGCGTACAGCGCTGTGCAGTCCAGGCCACAGGCAAATCGCTAGGGATGATGGTGGTGCAGGAGAGAGCCAGATGGCTGAATCTGACAAACCTCCCCGACCGGGAAAAGGAGGACGTGTTGGACATGCCAATCGTCCCTGAGGGCATATTCGGCTCCGCTCTTGCCTCCCTGCAACAACGGTGTGAGGCCAAGAAGAAGGAGGTTGAAGCTCTCCAGCTTTGCCTCCCTCGGAAAGCCCAGCCGCCGCCCCCAACGGTCCTGCGACGGACCTTCTCCCAGGCTACCCCGCACTCGGCCCTGTTCAAGGTCCCGAGATGGCAGAAGCCACAGCCCGCCCCCGGTCTCCCACCGAGACGCGAGGCGCGGACGAATTGGCCAAGAAAGTCCCCGGTCCCGGCAGCAGCCACACAGGCGCCGCCGACCCAGACTTTCAGTCACCAGGCGAGGAAGAAGAAGAGGGCAGCCTGACAGCCTTCCCTCCCCCTCTCGGGGAAAGGGCTGGAGGTTTCCTGTTCTCTTTCAGCCCTGGATCGTGTTCCACACGTATCCAGCACCCATGTGTTTCCGGGGGACAACCACGCTCCCGCCTTCCCGCCGCCTCGGGTGATGACTGCACGTCATCCTCCAGTTCGCGCCATGAGGGAAGCAGACTTCACAACACTGACAACAGTTCCTGCCAGTCGTTCAAGTCACACAAACACACACAAGGGTCTAAAAATAAAATGTTTGCCACTGTTGCTTCCAGGCTTAAAGCCAAGGGCACAGTCGAAAATATTAAAAAGACAAATAATAATGTCAATAAACAGTCAGGCGACTGCCCCGCTTCTGAGAGTGGCTATGAACGCCTCTCTCGGAATGCGGACGGTGGCCGGGTCTGTGAACGCACCATCACCGCGCGCATGCGCAGTGTCAACCGAGGTTGTCACCCTAGAGCGCCACCGTGTTCAGACACTAGAGGGCGCCATAACACAACCAATGCGGTCACAGGGTGCAGACAACAGAGATATGGTGACATCCCCGCTCGCTCTGAGGAGCGAAAGGTGGAAAATGCTCACATGCTCTGCTTGGGTTTTCAAGACGATATCACGGGGCTACAGACTCCAATTCGCTGTCACCCCCCCTCGCTTCTCGGGCATTGTTTAATCACATGCCCGGGGAGCGTCGGCTCACATTCTAGAGCAGGAGATTCTCTCGCTACTAGAAAAGAAAGCCATATCCATCGTACCCTCCAAACGGAGTCAGAGCGGCTTCTATTCCAAATATTTCCTCGTTCCCAAACGGGGAGGGAATGGAATTCGCCCCATCCTAGATTTAAGGGCTCTGAACGGGTATCTCAGAAAATACAAATTCCGGATGCTCACTCACACATCCCTACTGCGTCTCGTGCGTCAGGACGATTGGTTCACATCAATCGACCTGAAAGACGCGTATTTTCACATCCCAGTATATTATCCACACAGGAAATATCCTTTCAGGGTGTCTGTTACGAGTACAGAGTGCTTCCCTTCGGTCTGTCTCTCAGCCCACGGGTGTTTGTGCGATGTACGGAGGCAGCGATAGCCCCGTTAAGACAACAGGGGATTCGCCTGGCAACCTATTTAGACGACTGGCTCCTTCTGGCACAGTCGGAGCAGGAGGCTATTATGCAGACGAATATCCTCATGAAACACCTGCTCGACCTGGGTTTTGTAATAAACACAGAAAAGAGCATGTTGTCCCCAGCCCACTCGGTGCTCTTCCTGGGCTTACGCCTGAGCTCGGTGCCCTTCACAGCCCGCCTGTCAGCGGAGAGAGTGAGAGCCTTCAGGGCTTGCCTCGCTCGTTTCCAGCCACGCAAATATGTTCTCTTCAGATCGTGTCTGCGGTTACTGGGGCTCATGGCGTCAGCCATCCTAGTAGTACGTCTGGGCCGCTTACACATGAGGGAATTTCAGCGCTGGGTAGCTGCCCTCAGACTAAACCCCGCGCGTCATGGCGCGCGGAGAGTGATGGTCACTGTGCACTGCGTAACGGCGCTACGCCACTGGCTGCACCCGACTTTCCTGGTGCGAGGCGTGCCTATGGGTGCTGTCTTATCGCGGAAGGTGGTCACCACGGACGCATGTCTGACGGGCTGGGGGGGCATATACGAAGGTCGACCTGTGAGGGGTCTCTGGAGCAGAGACCTCCAACGGTCACACATAAATTATCTGGAGCTCTTAGCGGTGTTTCTCACCCTAAGACGCTTTCTACCTTTTCTCAGGGGACATAATGTCCTCGTGAGGACAGACAACACGACCACGATATCGTATATAAACCGCCAAGGGGGGTTGCGTTCTCTACAGTTACACATGCTGGCACGCAAACTGATCTTATGGAGCTGCGGACGTCTCCTCTCTCTGAGAGCGACACACGTACCGGGAGTGATGAACCTCGGGGCAGATCTGCTGTCCAGAGGTGCACCATTATACGCAGACTGGACTCTACATCCAACGATTGTGAGTCAGCTGTGGGTGCGTTACGGCCGGGCCGCGGTAGATCTGTTCGCATCAAAAGAAAATGCTCAATGTCAGCTGTTCTTTTCAATGCGCGATCTAAATGCACCGTTAGGCGTGGACGCGCTCGCGCACGTTTGGCCCCCGGCCCTTCTGTACGCGTTCCCACCCCTGGCTCTAATACCTCCAACTCTGGCCAGAGTGAGAGAACAACGCCACACACTGATCCTGATAGCTCCACACTGGCCTGCAATGTACTGGCTGGCGGAGATATATCAGCTGCTGTGCGGACAGCCGTGGCAGCTCCCGCTACACAGGGACATACTATCTCAGGCGGGGGGGATGATTTTTCACCCACACCCAGAGCACCTGGCGCTATGGGCCTGGCCCGTGAGTGGTATAACCTGAGTACAGTGGGGCTCCCTCAGGAAGTGATAAACACTATTCAGAGTGCAAGGGCTTCCTCCACCAGGTCTCTCTATGACTGTAAGTGGAGGGTGTTTGAGGAGTGGTGTCTTCAAAGGAAACGCATCTCTTTTCAATGCCCTGTCGGTGTGATTCTATCATTTCTACAGGATCTGATTGATAAACACAGAGCTTTCTCCACGATCAAAGTGTACCTGGCTGCTATTGCCGCATGCCATGTGGGCTTTGGGGGAAAGACGGCTAGCCAACATCCCTTGGTCTGCCGTTTTATGAAAGGGGCTCGCCGGCTCCTCCCCGTTTCCAGGTCATTGGTGCCCCTGTGGGACTTGACAGTGGTTTTAGATGGGCTCGCTCGAGCTCCATTTGAACCCCTGGAAGACGCTGACATGAAGCACCTGTCACTGAAGACAGTGTTGTTACTGGCTCTGGCATCTGCCAAACGAGTCAGTGATATTCACGCGCTCTCTGTGCATCCTTCGTGTACTCAGTTTGCCCCGGGGCAAACGAGAGTATTGCTGAAGCCCAACCCGGCCTTTGTGCCTAAGGTGGTTGGCTCATGCACTCCCATTGACCTTGAGGCCTTTCCTTCACCGCTAGGTTCCTCTGGGGAACAGCGGCCGAATTTGCTTTGCCCGGTTCGTGCTTTGCGCACTTATATGGACAGGTCGAAAGAGTTTCGGTGCAATGACCAACTCTTTGTATCTTGGGCTAACCCTCATAAGGGCAAGCCCGTTACCAGGCAACGGCTCTCCCACTGGATTGTGGAGACGATTGCTCTGGCTTATACGAGTCAGGGTTTGCAGGCACCAACGGGCCTGCGCGCTCATTCTACTCGTGGATTGGCTACATCCTGGGCTTTGTTCAAGGGTGTTTCCATTCAAGACATTTGTGCAGCAGCGAGCTGGTCCTCGCCGCTCACTTTTGTCCGCTTTTACAGGCTAGATGTTTCTGCTCCAAGTGTGGCCCGCGCAGTGCTGGGCCCCGTATTGGGACAGGATTCTACCTGTTAAGTTCTGTTTTTGTGTTGGTGATTTTCGAGATAAGCATGTCTGGCAATGCGGGAGTCTCAATATCCCATAGTGAGACATCGAACGGAGTGTTATGAATGAGAACTATAGGTTACTTACGTAACCCCAGTTCTCAGAGTAACATGAAGTGAGATGTCTCACCTGACGGCCCTTCTTGCTGAGGCGAAGCGAGAAGAGGTGCTTATTTTGAATGACGCCTGCGTCGTGGCGCAAGCTACTTATAGGGTTGGTGGATTCCCTGACGTTGGCGTCAAGATCACCAGCCAATCAGGATTGGCGTAATGAGATTGATGCTTCTGGTGCATATGCGTTGAGGCGCATCCCATAGTGAGACATCTCACTTCATGTTACTCTGAGAACTGGGGTTACGTAAGTAACCTATAGATTCTGCCTCATCAGTGCCATCAACACATGTGCATCAAGACCACACTGACCATTGGCCTGTGTGGGTGGAGAAAAAGGGCCGGTGCAAATACCTTGGCTGTAAGGGTATAGTGAAAGTGTAGTGTCCAAAGTGTGTCACGTACCTGTGCTTCACTGCTGACAATAATTGCTTCATGAACTTCCACAAGCAGTGAGCTTATTGTGTTAAATGGCAAAATAAAGTTTGATGAAAGATGCCCAGACTCTTCGCGTATTTATTCCTAAAGGTTGTTTCACAATGGTACAATGTTGCCTGCAGGCAACATTCAGACATGTAATCTTGTTGAATTATTAAAAATAACAATTTTTATATTTTAATTGGCATGCAATTTCACCTATTGAGGTTATTTAGTATTTCCCATGTGTTTTTAAATAAATGTTGTTCAAATTTGAAACAATAACTCTTTTACCATTACTTACCATTACGGTACAGTGCTGCCTCAAAGCAACGCAGCCCAAAAAGTACCCCCAAATAATTATTTCTTGAAAAATTCTTTAGATTATGTTTATTTGGTCTATTCTATGACAAAAAAACACTTCACATTTTTTTTCCCCAAATGGCATCATAGTGCGTACCATAGAGGGTTAAGTATACACCAGTCAACAGTTTATTTTTCACTTGTTTTATTCTTCATATGTCAAAAACGTTTGGTTAAACTTAAGAGGTACCCTGAGGCAGAATTATACATTTAAGGTTCATAAAAAAACACAACTAAATCTAGAGTAACTGGGCGTCTTTGAAGATGGTTTTAAAACAAAAGTATTAGAACACAAATGTGTATAGAAAGACATAAATACCACAGGGGATTGATACATGTTTGGGAGGTTAACTGAAGTTTAACGACTTTTCTATATTATCTCCATGACAACACTAGGAAACATTACCCAATTATAATGAACAGGTAGAATTCATCTGGAACAATGCATTGTGCTATATCTGAGTGATACTGCACAATATTCTTAATGCTCAACTGACCATTCACGTTATATAACGTGCTAAACAAAACATGCTGGCTTCAGTAAACAAGTTGAGCAAACCGACCCCATGAATCTATTTTATTTACAAAACATTAATAACACTAAAGGCTACGGATGCACTATACAGCTGATGCAAACAGCTAACGTTAACAGCATAATCTCAACCCGTCTGTTGAACATAGGTGCAGTATAAAATGTTAAGTTATCAGGATAACCACAACATAATACAAAACAAAACTGATGGTTTCACTGTGACTGTGACTGCCTCTTTCGAGCAATTCCGCGATTGCGAACAAAGTCTCTAACATTTTGTACTGTTTGTCCATCAAGCACTTTGCCTTCAACCAGCTTGCAGTGCTGGCACTCGGATTTGGTTGCCAGATTTTCTTTGGCAATATGACACTTAAAATGCCCCATTACTGCGGCAACCTCATCCTTGGCCCACAGTTTTTTTATTGTTCTTCTGGCATTTTCATGATCCTTTCCTGAAAGATATACAAGTTAAAAAAAAATCAGTAGAATCAAAATGTGAAATGTACTAGGCAGTCATATTTTAGTTGGAAATAACTGTAATCTGCTTTTTATCTGAAAATTGGATACGAGTAGCACATACATCCTCTTCCTGCCTGCCTCCTAGCCTTAACTTTAGGACAGCAATCCAATAAGTAAAGTGACTATTGAGAAATCTTTATAAAAAGGTCTTGGACATGTGCTGTATTTTTTATATCAGAAAAAAGGTTACTGTTCCAAACTGCTACCCGTTTTTTAATTAATTGAGGGTCAAATATTGAGGGTCATATCTACATATCATCTTTTTGGACAGCAGGGGTAGAATGATGGGTTAGATATTTAAAAAGTCCTAGGCTGGAATGCATTCTAGTAATAATTGACCACTCCCAAAAAGGAAACTAATCAATCAATTTTTGAAAATCAAAACTGTCTCAGCTAGGTCTTAACACTGTTTTGTATCTTATTTATAAGCTTATTTCAATGCCTTTTCCGAGTTCAACAACGAAACTGGCCTTACCTTCATAGGGAGGAGCAGTCTCACTCACTGTGGATGACACAGTTTCTGCTTAACACACAAATGTTTCACAAATTAGTATTCTCTATTCTGTCAGACACAACTATAAGTCAGGTAAGTGAGGCAACCTACCCAAATGGTCAATGTCTTGCTCTGTGATAACAGTTGTGGATGCAGCAGTCACAGGTTGGCTAGTTCCACACTCTGTTGCTGGTGCTGCTGCCTCATCATCATCGTCATCAGAGTCACTGTTTTCGTCTTCAGCATCACTGAATGAAATTTCATCTAGGAAAAAGTACAAGCAAAACGTGCATTAATATCTAGACACACATAAATAAAACATACCTGAATTATTTTAGCTTTAGATATATACAATTCTGTAATAGTTTAAACAATGCAAACTCAAGAAGCTTATTAGATGTAAGTGCACACTTTAAGAATCAAAAGCCAAAGTCAACCTCACTCACAATGCATTTCATTTGATTGGTTAATGTTGTTTGTGAACTCAACGTTTTCCTAGACCATTCCAGGCTGGTAAGGATGAGTGCAAGTATATTTTTGTTTAAAAAAGAAATTCTGTACAAACCTCAATATCAATCTCGTCCAGTGATTTCCCCTGAATGCTGGAAAGCTGTCCTTTCTCCATAGTTAACAGCAGTTTGGAAATCTTCGCCAGTTGTGTGGTTGGAACTGGTAATCTGTAGAAATCCCGGTGTACCCGGATATCATGACCAAGGAAATCAGCTACCTGGTCCAGTTCATTGTTTTTTAAATTAAGCACCTGGGAGAGTGTTGCGACATGTTTTCTAAGGTGTGTCGACCTGAGGTGTTCAGGGTGCTTTGCACCACACTTGCTTGAATGAAGACGCAAGCAGTCCTGTCCTCGGTAGTAGCTCATACATTTGGGTCTTGCAAACAGGAACACATTGGTGAATAAACATCACATTCAGTTCTTTTACTCACAAGAGGGGACAGGGCATCCAACATGCTTGGTGAGAGCAGAACTGCAACATTTCTGCCGCTCTTTCCCGGGATTTCAACTCGGCTGAAATAGTTGCAGAGCCTCTGTTCAGTTTTTGACAACCCCTTGGCAACATCTTGATGCAGTTCTGCGTTGTCTCTTTCATAAAAAAAATTGTGGCGCATTTTTGAAACCTCCCCAGTACGTCTTCGATTAAACACTATGATTTGTGCAAGTGCAACTTTTGCAAGTTCAGCATAGTTCTGAGGCGTCGCCTCCTCTTTTAAGTTGCAAATGGCACTTTCTGCAGATTTTTCAAGGTGCCGATGAAGGATCTGAACATCTTCGGTGAAGGGTAATGTTGATGGTTTGTTGTATTTTGCATCGCTCAGAGTGATCAGAGCACTGTGAGACACAAACTCAGACCACTTGGAGGTGTAGAGTTTCTGGAACATTTTAGTCGATTTGATCAGTTCATCATCTTCTGCCATAAGGGCCCGACAATGAACAATGTCACTTATTTTGAGTAGCGTATGTCCAAGTTTCAACGCCAGGCTTGGTGTTGAATATGTGTGGTGTTTATCATCAAATCCTGACACTTTCTTCACCGCTTGCACCACTCTTTGGAAGTTAGCAGGTTTAACAGCCTCCTCAAGGTTATAAACCGAGAATTCTGTTCGCAGACAAAGCAACAAACGTCCAACTTCACGTAGCTTCTGACGTATGTATTCATACTTAGTAGTGTCTTGACCGTGTTTGTTGTAGAGTGACTGGGCAAACTGAATAATAGAATGGTCATTTCGGACAACTTAGGCAACCTCATCCTGTCTCATCGCATTGAGTAGCTTCCACACTCCACTTGAGATCTGCTGACAAAATACTGACTCTTGAGCTGAGGCCCAACCCAGTACTTTGGTTCTTCCAGTTTTTTCTTCTTCTTCTTCTTCTTCTTCTTCTTCGTTTTTTGGCTTACAGGGGCATCTGCGGACATGTCTCCAAAGGTCTTTGCGGATGTACAATCCTTGACAGCGCATGCAGTGTATGAATTTTCCTGCCGGTGCTTCAGCCTTTGGTCTTCTCTTTACTTTTAGTGTCCCTGTTCCACTCTTTAAAACTTCAGTGTTGTTTTAAAATGTCCTTTATTCCTCATTTTTTCTATTAATATCTTTCGCTCTTTCGAGTGTTCGGGAAGGGAAAATGCATGTATCATTTCACCATGTGTTTTGTGAATTCTCAAATGGCGGGAAATTTTGCTTTGTGGTTTTCCACAAATAAAACAGTAATTTTTTGTGCTCATTGTCAGATGTTGTTTGGGAAGCTCAGCTTTAGCCTTTGGCTTTTTCTTGTACGAGTCTTTGTTGGAAATCGGTGGACCAGATTTTGTAGCATCGATAGCCATATCAAGAGGGGGCCAATCCTTTGATGTACTGGCCAATACTGGGAGGCTTGTGTCCGATGGATAATTTTTTCCGGCATCAGTTAGTGTTTCAAATTGAATCTGTCCAGCTTTTGACTGACTAGGCATTGCATCTGAATAATCATCATCATCCCCTTGTGAGTCAGGTATGTATTCCTTATCAGACATGCACTCATCTGATATTTGAACCTTTTCTGAATCTGATTGGTTTGACTGCAGTTCATCTCTGAAACTGTTTTCAGAAGGCTGTTGGAAATGAAAAAAAATGAATAATGACATTTGGTTTTGACGTATAGTTATAGACAGCTAAAAGTTCAACAAAACCTTAAGCTCATACTCACCTTAGGTAGATAATGGAGGCTATCATCTTGAATTTTTCTGAAGCAGGATTTATGCCAGACTTGTGAACACTCTGCAACATATTTTTTGTACATTATTGTACATAGTACGGGTCTATTGAAACAGTTTTGTTTGCACAATGAAATACAAAAGTGGGGTCAAAATGATCTTCAGCATTAAACCATAAAAGATAAGGAAGAAAAATAAAAGATTTGTAAGTAATCTAAACAATATACTGGAGTCTACAACTATTATAATTCAATAATGACCTCTTTTTACGCATCATTACACTAATACAGTTGATATATATATATATAAGTTATATCATTCTAAAAAGTATACCAAACTACTGCAAATTCATACATGACTATCTCACCTCTGTATTCATATCCAAGCCACTTGAAGGAGGACACAGGTCCCACACAGGAAGCACAGCTGTCCAATGAGGATACAGTTGCGATCCTCAAGCAATGCTTTTGGAAAAATGTAACAATTTTGTTTTTGAGCAGCAACAATTTCACATTGACATGTTGATATCTACTAGCAAATCCTTTAATATTAAAGATCAATGTTTAATTACATTTGCTTTTACAAGTCTCAAGACATTACATGAAAGCATCTAGGTTGTGTTTCTGAAATCCAATGCAGTTCTGCATTCACTCAACAGGCCAAATGATTACAGGTCTTAGGTTATGGAAAGTATAATCCTTAAACCTATTTTTCACTAAGGAATTCAGGATATACTAGATTTAGTATACATTATATCTTGTCATAGATGACATTAATCATTACTTAGTGGGTCGCTTTTCACCACATGTTACTGAACAACTTAACATACATGTAAAACTAACATACAGATCACATGCAGGCAGTGCAAGTATGAGTTAAACTCAGATGAATGCCACTATCAACGTCACCTGACGACATGGCCCCTTAAACAGCCAGGACCTCCTAAACCATGTCCCTGTTGTTCTCAGATTGATACACATACACTCAAGATACTGACTTACATTTTGAAAAGCATTTGAAGACAATATCCTCACATACCATTGTCTCTATAAACCATATGATATACAGACTACTGCATACACACACACAGCCCAAAGAAACATGTTGGTATGTAAATAGATCAAATCAAGTAGTATTTAAATGTAATGTACCTTTTCAGCTCTCCTGAGGGGAGAAAGCACTGGACCTGTCGTCTTCGTGTAGCTCTCAGTGCAGTCGCTGTTCTTCACCATCTGTAGCAGATAAAGCACAACGAGAAGGATCAATAAACAGTCAAAAATGTACAAGCAGAGAATATTTGGAAATGAATAAAAGAATGGTCCTACTGATGACAGAAAGAAGGAAAGGAAAACTTAGTTTAAAACCTTACTGGATCCTTTTGTAAGCCACAAAACATCAATTTGAGATATTACATCTATGTTAAATGTAAAAATACCTCTTCAATGTTCTCATTTGGAGATGTGGCCTGTGTGGCCCCACAGGTTTCCAGAGGCATCACTTCATCAAGACCCTGCAAGATGCAAACACACACACAAAAAAACATTACATGAAAGCATTTATGGTTGTGTTTCTGAAATCCAATCCAGTTCTTCTTTCACTCGACAGGCCAAATGATTACAGGTCTTAGGTTATGAAAAGTATAATCCTTAAACCTACTTTTCACTAAGGAATTCAGGATATACTACATTTAGTTTACATTATATCTTGTCATAGATGACATGAATCATTACTTAGTGGGTCGCTTTTCACCACATGTTACTGAACAACTTAACATACACGTAAAACTTAACGTAAAACATACAGATCACATGCAGGCAGTGCAAGTATGAGTTAAACTCAGATGAATGCCACTATCAACACCACCTGACAACAGTTTAAAACCTTACTGGATCCTTTTGTAAGCCACAAAACATCAATTTGAGATATTAAATCTATGTTAAATGTAAAAATACCTCTCCAATGTTCTCATTTGGAGATGTGGCCTGTGTGGCCCCACAGGTTTCCAGAGGCATCACTTCATCAAGACCCTGCAAGATGCAAAAAAAAACAACATTATTATTGGATGGTGCTTTCCCATGTACCTAAAGATTCTAAACCATTCATAGCTTGTAGTAACATGAAATTAAAGTTATTCAGATATACATTTCAATAAACAACCTGTAGTTATGTTTCACTATATCAGAAGTAACAAAAAAGATTATATTCATAATATTTATACTGAAATAATCGTGACTCGGAATAATCATAATCAAAACTAATGCATTGGACAATATGTAGCATTTACGTATGTGGTGTGATGGTTAGAGCATTTCCTTAAGAAAAGATATTGAGTACACAAAATAAAATGTTGACCACCTTGCATCTCCACGGCCAGTCTGAATCACCGTAATTATAGGTGATCTCCTCTCCTGGACTTATGTCTTGGTCAGCGAACAAACAAAGATGGGGCTTCCCTTGCACGGATAGTTGTCTCATCTTTGCAGTCGGGTTTCTGTGATCGTCATTTACAAGTCTTCCAAGAGACTCATCCTCTTTTGCTGCATTGACGCTACGAAAACACAAGTAAAACTTCATTGCAAAAGAGTTAATTAAAATACTCTGTGAAAACAGCTAGCTAAGCTGTGAAAATAAATCCAACTTCATTCATTCTGCGCAGACTTATCATTGACATAATACGCACCACCACAGTTTTCCATCAAAATGGAAATCGAACATGAACACCTTGAGCCTGACAGGATAAAGTTTCAGCCTCCTCTCACATTCTTGTTTGCTTATGAGTTCACCTCTATATTCTATCAAAAAGTCTCCTTTTTGAAATGGTATAGAGGTGAAGATGCCGCGACCTACAAGGAACACAAATAACAAATAAGTGAGCAAAATAGCACACTAAAGTCACATATTTTATGTTTATACTTTAAGTTAAATCATGGTTAAACAGTCAGAAGCAGGGATGCAAACTCATCAGTCCCCCGAACCCACGGAATGTCTGCTTCAAAATTAGGAATAACAGATGATTTTAGCAGTCAGAACAACTAAAGCAGCAGTGATAATAACAGAAATGCCAAGGAGTCACATCTAATAGAAATATATAAAAGCATTAATTTTAATTGTGTAATTGTGTAAGTGTGTCTAACAGCTGTTCACCAGGGGTCCAGTCTGTGCCACAGTGACTCTGCACAGTTACTGTTAACAAACGCTTTACTCCGGATCAACTCACCTTTGATGGCATTGATGTATTGGACGTCAAGTCCTGCTTTGTCCCCTCCAGTGTCAATATAAAATGTGGCATCATCCTTTGGATTGATGCGTCTCCGCCTTTGCATCTTGACTTTGATGGTTTATTATAGTTGTGAAAAAGAGTAAGGGTTCATACGTCCTGCCCTCAGCTCCAGTTAAATACAATGTTTACATCGCATAAATAAACCGGAGGCTCCTAAACAGTTCATACCTCCATTTAAGTAAAACGTTCCAATCAATTACTGGGACAGTCCATTCTTCATTCACATCACCTAAGATTACCGGGAGGCTCCGGTTAAATAAACCGGAGGCTCCTTATAAACTACCGGGACTACAGTTCATACCTTCCGTCCTCAGCTCTGGTGATTGAAATTCATGCATTACTAAAAAAGACAGGAGTCTAATCTTGCCTTGTTTTTTCCCCAAACCAGGCTGCTTTCTACATTAATTAATCTTCAATCAAAAAACAAACAGCTGCCGACATTATTTCTTTAGCATTACTCTTAGCTAGCATTTACACATGCTGCACGATTACATCAGCCGTTAGCTGTTAGCCCTCAGAGCTCAAAGCTCCTTATATCTGTTCAGAAACTAGACAAAAGTTAAACAAGTACAAACCACAGACTGTCTGTGTCATGGCGAATACAGTCGCTGGTTTATTTATGTCTGTAGGCCGTTGTTGTGAGTGTGGACGGTCGGAGCATATACAACGTTAGCTTAGCCGATCTCCATTTAGACAACACGCATTTTAAAAGGTTTTTCGCCTGCCGTCTTGTCTGCAGACTTGTCAAGCATTAATTCATGGTTTTTACTAACCGGTATCAGTATGTTGTTACTTCGGCATCATTTAGAAACGTCAATTACAATTTAATCACGGTAAAATATGTTAATTTTGTTGTAGTTGTAGTAGCTCCCGACACAGCTGACAGCCGCGGTGAAACTCGAGCGATTAGAGCGAAGCGAATATTCGCATCGTGTCCGGTGTGAACGCAGCATTAATCATGTAAAATAAGCAATATCGACAAGTATGCAAGCTTACCTGTTTGTGTTTAATTGAGTAGGCTATTGTAGCTAGCTCCGTAGTCTTCTGTCTTTCCATGAGCTGAGTGAACGCAGCTGCAAGTATGCACGTGACGTGACCACGTTTTTTTAAGGACCGCCCACACAGGAAATTACACAGTGTATGGAACTGCAAAAATGTGTACGGACCTGCAATCGAAAAACCACCTGAGCGGCGCTGTTCTATACACTGAGATACACTCAAAAAACAAGTTTAGTGGTATAAACTGACTTTTCAGAAAATGAGGATTTAAGTTAGTTAGTCACTAACAAACATGGATACACTCTTAAGTTTTAAGCGGATATCAGCATAGGGTACAAAAGGACTTTGTCAGAAATGAGGATTTATGTTAGTTAGACACTAAAAAACATGGATACACTCTAAGTTTTAAGCGGACTTCGGCATAGTCCATGTATACCACCAAGGTTTGCGTAATGCTGGTGGGTAGTCAGGTAAAATGGTAGGGTATACCAAATTGACCAACACACACACACACACACACACACACACACACACACACACACACACACACACACACACACACACACACACACACACACACACGCACACGTGTAATCCTATTTGAGATAAGGCTGAGGATAAGGGTTCTGCTTCTTAACAAGGGAGAGAGACATGCAGGGTAAAACACTTGTTGAACAACACGCCCTGGTGTAGTAAAAGGGACAATGTTCACATGTTTAAATTTGAATAAGCACCGCTAACAATTTGTAAAGAAATATTTTCAAAGTGTTTTTCTACAACACAATTAACTTAGTGTTGTCGAACTGCAACAGGATTTTTCTTCAATACAATGTATAGCATGCTTTTTTCGTTAACAAAAAACTGAGAGTAATTGTATTTTCCGTTG
The DNA here is from genome assembly GCF_949606895.1 of Notothenia rossii. Lineage (NCBI taxonomy): Eukaryota > Metazoa > Chordata > Actinopteri > Perciformes > Nototheniidae > Notothenia > Notothenia rossii. Next base: position 25,670,530 of record NC_136905.1, read on the forward strand.
ATGTGATCTTGATAAGACTATTAACCGGGTTTATGTGACTGTACTTTGGCCCATTTTGTTATATGAGAATTAGTTTATAACAGTCAATAAACTATAAACTTGAGAAAATTTATATTTTTATGCCAATCTGTTCTGTTTGCATATAAATTGAAAGAAAACTAAGGGATTATCACACTGGCTTAATGTGTCGGTAAGAGGGTCAAGGGTTCATCCATTCATTTATATTGTGCAAGGCTTTGGGTTTTTGTGTGTTTGTGTGTGTGTGTGTGTGTGTGTGTGTGTGTGTGTGTGTGTGTGTGTGTGTGTGTGTGTGTGTGTGTGTGTGTGTGTGTGTGCGTGTGCGTGTGCGTGTGCGTGTGCGTGTGTGTGTGTGTGTGTGTGTGTGTGTGTGTGTGTGTGTGTGTGTGTGGCCTAGCATTACTATTAGGGCCGGGACTCGATTAAAAAAATTAATCTAATTAATTACAGGCTTTGTAATTAATTAATCGCAATTAATCGCATTTTTAATCACATATAAATATTTGACCTGAGAACAGTGAGAAGCAATTTTTTTTTCACATGGATTTTAGTATACCATTGAATAATGACTGAATACATAAGCTTAAGCAGCAAAACATTGTTTATTTTTTTCAAGGTGGTACTTAAAGACCAACAGAAAAGTGCAATTTTTGCCATAAAGTGTAGCAATAGCATATTTAGGAATATAGTACATTTCAGAGATTCAGGTAGCCTATAGGTAGGTAGATCTTCTGTAAACTATAACACTTTATTTTTTAAGTAAAACACAATACTTTCAAGTACATTCAGAACATTGGAAACCCTGACTATTAGAAAACATCTCTCTGTTGCTTCAGAGGCCATAACAGACTTTGTTGATTTACCAACAGTTGATTTAAAAAATCTAATCAATTTCAGTCCAACTCTCTCAATAATCTTGGCCAAAACAATAAACAGTTCAACATAAAGTGCCAGTTGCACCAACAACGTAATAAATAGTTCAACATAAAGTGTACCATTTAAAATAAAATAAAAAAGTGCCAGTGATTGACCTCAATCCCTCCTATTCTTCCAATATCCTGATGAAAAATAAAATCTCTCTGTTGCATAGGCCACTGTTTGATCAACGCGAATTGGGTGTGGGTCCTTGTACTCCGAGTCGGGCTAACGTCCACGCTAGCTTCCATGCTAGCTGCTATATGTTTTGCATTGAGGTGATACTTGAGGCTTAATGTGCTGCGGTGATATGCAAATTCCTTTTTGCATAATTTGCAAACAACCGTGCTCTTATCGATGCTTCCATCCGTCCGTTTTTTAAAACAAAATATCCCATCCACGGGGCCAACCAAAGCGGTCTCATCAGCTTCTTCGTTCACGTTTGACTATTGTTCACTGTGGTTTGTTGTTGTTTGAAGTCATGAACGTTAGTTGGTGCTCCAGTATAATCGGTACCCCTGAAACTCATCCAGTGAGAAACGTTCCACGGTGCAAAAATAAGTGCGATTAAAATGTGTTAATTTTTTGAACGCGTTAATTTTTGTGTAATTAATTAATCTTAATTAACGCGTTAAAGTCCCGGCCCTAATTACTATACTTGTGGGGACTTAAATCTGTTTACACAGTCACGTGTGGGGACTCGCCTCCTTTATGGGGACAAATTGAAGGTCCCCATGAGGGGAATCATTACAGTTTTTCTCAATTGCAAAACCCACTATTTAGAATCAAAATTAGTTTCTTCAAAACAAGAACATAGCCATCTAAACAGAAACACACTTGCCATAACTCTGAATATCTTTTGCAAAATGCACTTACATGACCAAAACTGAAAATACTGGTCACAAAAAAGAATAAGTCGATCGAAACAGAACAAATTGTCCTCTAATGAGACAAATGTGTTTTCATAACTGAAACTCCGGTCACCATAATAACACATTCTACCATAACAATATACATTTCTTGCAAAGTGCTCTAAAGTACTCGAAACTAAAAATACCCCTTCCAAAACCAGATACCTTCTCCAAAAACAAACATTTGTCAGCTCATTAGAAGACTATTTGAACAGTCATTACATGTCATTTGTTAGACGCTTTTATCCAAAGCGACTTATTCAGTACTGTAGACAATCCCCACAGGAGCAATTTGGGGTGAAGTGTCTTGCCCAGGGACACAACGACAAGCTGACTGCAGTGGGACTCAAACTGGCTATCCCCTGATTTGAAGTCCAGCACACTAACCACTGAGCCACAGCCTCCTCATTACTAAGTGGCATACTAAATACTGACTACAATCATCAATACACAAACCTCAAGCTATCGATATTGGAAACTGAACGGGAAATTGACAAGTTTGGAGAAACAAACTTACATATAGGAAAAACAGTATGTTACTGAAACTACACTGAACAAAAATATAAACGCAACACTTTTGTTTTTGCTCCCATTTTTCATGAGATGAACTCAAAGATCTAAAACATTTTCTACATACACAATATAACCATTTCTCTCAAATATTGTTCACAAATCTGAAAAAAATTATGAAAATGAGCACTTCTCCTTTGCCAAGATAATCCATCCCACCTCACAGGTGTGGCATATCAAGATGCTGATTAGATAGCATGATTATTGCACAGGTGTGCCTTAGGCTGGCCACAATAAAAGGCCATTTTTGCTTTATTGGGGGGGTCTGGGGGGGTCCGAAAACCAGTCAGTATCTGGTGTGAGGGTTAGGATTAGGGGTAGGGAATGTTCCGGTTTTGGACAAAATTAACATGGGATCACTCCGGTCAATGTACGTACTTCGTCTCACTGGAATATTAATGGCCAGATTGAATACAACATCGACCCAAATTCTCCGGTCAATGACAGGAGAGTTTTGAAAGTGACAAAACACTGTTCCACACATTTAAAAACACTTAATCAATGTTTACCCAGGATCGGGCAGGTGCTGAACCCCAGCCTGTCTATGTGGAATACAAAAACAAACAAAGACAAACACCTTTAAGGTCACCAGGGGCGTGAGGTTCTGGTTCTGGCGGTGTGCATGGAGGGGTTTGACCTGGCCCCCTGACACAATGCACACAGCCTGGAGCAGTGGAGCAGCGGCTGGGTCGTGTTCCCCCTTTTGTCCATTTGCCTATCAGTTTGTTAACCAGATGATGGACAGAGGCTGCGTTTTCCCCCTAAAAGTGACTTTTAATGGTGGCCCTTGCGTTTAAATGATGGGTCTTATCATTCACAAGGGTCCCCGACACAATGCACACAGCCTGGAGCAGTGGAGCAGCGGCTGGGCCGTGTTCCCCCTTTTGTCCATTTGCCTATCAGTTTGTTAACGAAATGGACAGAGCCTGTTTTTTCCCCCTAAAAGTGACTTTTAATGGTGGTTTTTGCATTTAAATGATGGGTCTTATCATTCACAAGGGTCCCCGACACAATGCACATAGTCTGGAGCTCGCTGGGGTCCTGCATATGCTTTAATCACACTTTTGTCCATTTGCCTATCAGTTTGTTAACCAGATGGACAGAGGCTGCGTTTTCCCCCTAAAAGTGACTTTTAATGGTGGCCCTTGCGTTTAAATGATGGGTCTTATCATTTACAAGGGTCCCCGACACAATGCACACAGCCTGGAGCAGTGGAGCAGCGGCTGGGCCGTGTTCCCCCTTTTGTCCATTTGCCTATCAGTTTGTTAACGAAATGGACAGAGCCTGTTTTTTCCCCCTAAAAGTGACTTTTAATGGTGGTTTTTGCATTTAAATGATGGGTCTTATCATTCACAAGGGTCCCCGACACAATGCACATAGTCTGGAGCTCGCTGGGGTCCTGCATATGCTTTAATCAAACTTTTGTCCATTTGCCTATCAGTTTGTTAACGAAATGGACAGAGCCTGTTTTTTTCCCCTAAAAGTGACTTTTAATGGTGGTTTTTGCATTTAAATGATGGATCTTATCATTCACAAGGGTCCCCGACACAATGCATATAGTCTGGAGCTCGCTGGGGTCCTGCATATGCTTTAATCAGGCGTTTTAACACTTTTCCCCACGAAAATGATTTTAAATCATTTTTTCGGGGCTATATAAATCAAATTCCGGTTAATGCAGAGCACAATTGTACCTTTTACTATTTTAATGTATTTGCATTATATATCTTTGGGCTATAAAAGCGATATAATTGGATGACTTTGTCAGTTTATGGAGCTTATTCCACAAATCCCGGAGGATCCGGGCCAAATTTGGGAGCTCATAAGCGGCCTGCTATAGGCCCCCACCCGTGGAAAGAAAAAAAATGAAAGAAAACGGTCAATTATATGTTAAAATAATCAAAAAATGAACTTTTGAAATTACAACGGAGAAGGGGCTCAGAAGAATGGGCTCCGATGCTCAAGTGTTCGGCGCTTCGGGACGAAGCCCCGAACACTTTTCCCCTCCCCCGTTGCAAATTACAACGGAGAGGGGAATCCAGACTTCCCCTCCTCCGTTGTAAAAAACCGTTCATGTTTTCCAAGCTACTGTCTGCAGGAAATCGGAAACCCGGTTTTTGAGAGGACTCAGAAAAAAAACGGCTGTGTAACTTCATGGAGGAATTCATCCGCTGTATGTGCACTCTGGCTCGGATACATTTTGTTGCCCGGAGACCCCCCAGCATGGTTCTTACCAAACTTTAAGTTTTTGAACTGGGCTCCGGAGGAAGGCAAGGGGAGTTGACAGGGGACTCAATCCGCCTCATGAGGCACTATTCTCGGATACATTTCAACACTTTTAGCCATTTTTGATGGTTCTCCAAAAAATAACTCTGACTTTTTCAGAGTGTGGAGGAATGCAAGGGGAGTTGACAGGGGACTCGATCCGCCTCATGAGGCACTATTCTCGGATACATTTCAACACTTTTAGCCATTTTTGATGGTTCTCCAAAAAATAACTCTGACTTTTTCAGAGTGTGGAGGAATGCGAGGGGAGTTGACAGGGGACTCTACCCGCCTTATGGGGCACTATTCTCAGATACATTTCAACACTTTTAGCCATTTTTGATGGTTCTCCAAAAAGTAAAGTGTTACTTTGTGAGTGTGGAGGAATGCGAGGGGAGTTGACAGGGGACTCTACCCGCCTTATGGGGCACTATTCTCGGATACATTTCAACACTTTTAGCCATTTTTGATGGTTCTCCAAAAAGTAAAGTGTTACTTTGTGAGTGTGGAGGAATGCGAGGGGAGTTGACAGGGGACTCTACCCGCCTTATGGGGCACTATTCTCGGATACATTTTTTCATTTTCACCCATTTTTTATGGAACTCCAAAAAGACAAGTTAGTCTTTTTTTCCCCCTCCTCTTCTGATTTCTCACTGATTGAATGGCAAACGCGACCCGCCATCGGAGGGCCTCCGCCGGCCCGGCCTCGTGCCGGTGCTCTGGCGGTCGGTTCCTCCGAACTGCGGGTTCGACTCTGATGGCCGGGAGGGACGAGGGAAACGTCGGGGGGGTCTGCTGGAGGCTCCTGCTGGAGTCTTGCGTTTCACTGGGACCTGGCTCGAAAAACTCGAAACCCTGACTCCAGTGCGGTGTTGCCGCCATGCGCCTCCGGGTACCAGACTCCCCTGCCTCCTCCGTGTTGCGTGGGCTGCGTGGGGGTAACCCTGCGTGTCCGTTACCCTGCGTGTCTTTTACCTCCCAGGCCGACCGATATGAAGCGTTTCCAAGACGAACCGTCTGACTCAGGGGTCCCACCACGGGTTCCGTAGCGGGGTGGAAGTTCCACCTCCCCACTTCGCCGCGGAATGCAAGACAAACACCTGTTTCTCTCATCCTCCACTGTGGCATAGCGGCCTTAGTCGGCTGCGGCATTCAGCAATTGGCCTTGCTCCGGGCACAGGACCCTACTTCATCAAACTACCTGTTTGATCCTGCGTAACAACCACATATATGCTTGTCTGCAAAGACATTGATCGAATGGCAAACGTGACCCGCCATCGGAAGGCCTCCGCCGGCCCGGCCTCGTGCCGGTGCTCTGGCGGTCGGTTCATCCAAACTGCGGGTTTGACTCTGCTCCTGGTGCGGACAAAGTCAGCGGCGAATGCCGGAGCGCATATATGCTTGTCTGCAAAGAGGGACATGCCTGGTCCCGCCCAGGTGTTCTTCTACGGCTAGTGTCCAGCCAGCTGCGGTATCAGCAAATTTGACCCGCCATCGGAGGGCCTCTTCCCCGGGTCCAGCTTCCGGTGCTTGGCGGTCAGTTCATCCAAACTGCGGGTTTGACTCTGCTCCTGGGGCTGACAAAGTCAGCGGCGAATGCCGGAGCGCACATATGCTTGTCTGCAAAGAGGGACATGCCTGGTCCCGCCCGGGTGTTCTTCTACGGCTAGTGTCCAGCCAGCTGCGGTATCAGCAAATTTGACCCGCCATCGGAGGGCCTCCTCCCCGGGTCCAGCTTCCGGTTCTTGGCGGTCGGTTCATCCAAACTGGAGCGGAAAAAGATAGGTGTATTTGCCTGAAGGATGGAAATAAACAAAGAATGATATTTTACAGGACATGACGGATATGTGTTTTTTCCAGGCTTTTGGGAAATAAACCAAATGTGATATTGCAGGGCATTACGTAGCTCATTTTACCCATGTGATGTTGTGCAGTACATTACTGAGCTCATTTAATGATATGGTGTACCAGGCGAAGTGGGATGCTGCCATGTCCCAACTGGTCTCCGGAGGAATATAAGGAGAGTTGACAGGGGACTCTGCCCAGTGCTCATGAACCAAATGAGGGGTGTGTTAGAGGGGAAGGCTCTGGCTGTTTCTGCAGCCTCTGCTTCTACCTTCTCTCCCCACCCCGATACCAGCGCGTGCCTGCTGTAAAAGGCAGGTGCACGGGCTCTCACTGCCACTTACTCTGAGCCTGGCTCCCGAGCAGCACGTTCTCCCCGGCAGTCCGCCAGCAGATGAAAAACACCCACCTCTCCGCCTCTTCCGAGGGACGAGGGAACTGTGCGGGGGGGTTTGCTGGAGGTTCCTGCCGGGTGCTCCGTACTGCGTTTCACCGGGACCTGGCTCGAAAAACTCGGAACTCTGACTCCAGTGCGGTGTGGCGGTCTCGCCCTGGCCGTCCACCGTGCGCCTCTTGGTACCTGATACCTCCGGGGGCAGGTGCGAGGGGTTCAATGCACCAAATGAGGGGTGTGTTAGAGGGGAAGGCTCTGGCTGTTTCTGCCGCCTCTGCTTCTACCTTCTCTCCCCACCCAGATACCAGCGCGTGCCTGCTGTAAAAGGCAGGTGCACGGGCTCTCACTGCCACTAACTCTGAGCCTGGCTCCCGAGCAGCACGTTCTCCCCGGCAGTCCGCCAGCAGATGAAAAACACCCACCTCTCCGCCTCTTCCGAGGGACGAGGGAACTGCGCGGGGGGGTCTGCTGGAGGTTCCTGCCGGGTGCTCCGTACTGCGTTTCACCGGGACCTGGCTCGAAAAACTCGGAACTCTGACTCCAGTGCGGTGTGGCGGTCTCGCCCTGGCCGTCCACTGTGCGCCTCCGGGTACCTGACTCCCCTGCCTCCTCCGGGGGCAGGTGCGAGGGGTTCAATGCCTCCTCCCCCCACTGCGGCGAAAGCCGGAGTGGGATGGAGCGCCCGGAGGTACTGTTATCCCCACGTTTTTGTACCCAAAACTGTCTTGTGAGCTCGTGGCAGAACCATGAAACAAAAAACAATCAATGTATCGGACCCATCACCAGCCCCGCGTTGGTGCGGAGGTGGGACCATTTTAACTAGGTGGTAACCCAAGTCCTCCCCTTGGTCCGTGTTCCCTGCATTGAAGCATCGGACCCATGGTTGCAATCACCAGTTGGCTAACGCATATAAACGGAGAAACAGAAAACCATTTAAATATAATTCATTGTGTGTGTTTTGGGAAGGATGTTGACCGAATGCCCGGTGTGCAGTCTCCGCTATCTGGCTTTGAATAAGCACCTTAAGCACAAACATGCAGTGCGGAACCTGGAGGAAAGAGGCATCATTCTTAAAATGGCCAGTGGTAGAATAAATGTTCGGACCAAACCCTGTCCCATCACAGGGTGTTCGTATGCTGGGAAGAAACTACACCGTCATGTAACTCGTGACCACCCTGAGTTCTCCCGAGATGAGGCACATCAGGTCATGGCAAGGCTGAAGCATAGTGTGGCCATGCAGTTGCTCCATGACCTCCGAGAGACTAATCCCATCATTGGAATGGCTACATTATTGGATATAGACAATGAGGAGGAATACCCGGTGCACCCTCCACCCTTCTCCCCACATACCGAGTGTGACGAAGAGGACTGCATGCAGGTGAGGCTGGACAATGTGGCATTGAGGGCTCAGAAAGATGCCCTCATTGATGAGGTGAAGACCCTGCGCTCCAGGCTAAAACAGGGTCTAAAACCCAGGAAGCAGAATGCCACTGCTGCTCTGCTTGAGGAAGACGAAGAATGTATACGATTTAAGGGCATAGCAATCTCAAGTACCCCCGGCATGAACACAGTAACCTCCGGCAGCAATACCCCTCTCAAGACCCCGGTGAAGACTGTCATGCGGTCCATAGAAGCCTCTGCGAGTGAGACCCCTCTCAAGTCTGTGATGCGGTCCCCAGAAGCCTCCGGAAGCAAGACCCCGGTGAAGACTGTCATGCGGTCCCCAGAATCCTCCGGAAGCAAGACCCCGGTGAAGACTGTCATGCGGTCCGACAAAGCCTCTGGTAGTGAGACCCCGGTGAAGACTGTCATGCGGTCCCCAGAAGCCTCCGGTAGTGAGACCCCGGTGAAGACTGTCATGCGGTCCCCAGAAGCCTCCGGAAGCAAGACCCCGGTGAAGACTGTCATGCGGTCCCCAGAAGCCTCTGGAAGCAAGACCCCGGTGAAGACTGTCATGCGGTCCCCAGAAGCCTCCGGAAGCAAGACCCCGGTGAAGACTGTCATGCGGTCCGACAAAGCCTCCGGAAGCAAGACCCCGGTGAAGACTGTCATGCGGTCCCCAGAATCCTCCGGAAGCAAGACCCCGGGGAAGACTGTCATGCGGTCCATAGAAGCCTCTGCGAGTGAGACCCCTCTCAAGTCTGTGATGCGGTCCCCAGAAGCCTCCGGAAGCAAGACCCTGGTGAAGACTGTCATGTGGTCCCCAGAAGCCTCCAGTAGTGAGACCCCGGTGAAGACTGTCATGCGGTCCATAGAAGCCTCTGCGAGTGAGACCCCTCTCAAGTCTGTGATGCGGTCCTCAGAAGCCTCCGGAAGCAAGACCCCGGTGAAGACTGTCATGCGGTCCGTAGAAGCCTCCTGTAGTGAGACCCCTGTATGCCAGAAGACCCGTGCGTCTGTCTCCAATAAGCTGAAAGCTAATCTGGCTAAGGACTGGCCCTCTCCCCAAAATCAATGGTCCACTGGGAAGGGACGGGGGAATACCATGCGCGAAATCACGTTGCCTAAAACATGGAGACGTACATTCAGACATACAGAGGTCATTGTGAGGGTCTCGCACTGACAGTAAAACGGAAAGAGAATTGTATGTCCAATGTCAGCCGGATAAAGAACTTCCTAGTATTCATGGCCCATGGTGTTGACCGGCTGTCAGACTGGCTGTTTCTAAAAGACACAAAGAGGGTCCGTGGCTGGAGCGAGTATATTTCAGAGTCGGGCTGGACAGTCACAACATCGCTGTTGTTCCTGAAGACTGTGAACCATTTCCTGAGGTACATGTCTGCATCAAAGCTCCGGGGGTGCAGGCTCACCCAGTCTGATATGACCCACATCATCAGAGAGGTGAAAGCCAACATTAACGATTTGAAAAAGTCTGTCACTCTCCACCAGTTTAAGGTGAAGAGGGACAAGCTGGATCGTCTGCCGAGCCAGGCGGAGCTTCTCGCCGCCATGGCGGCCGCTGAGAAGCGCATCCCTGATCTCCTTGACCTGATGGCGAGCAATCCGACCTCAATCACCCAGTACCTGCTATATGGCTATCTAACCCTCCATTGGAGCCTCCTGTATGGCCACCGTCCGGGTGTGTACGCAAACATGACCAACACGGAGGTCTTTGAGGCGGACAGAAGGGGCACTGCTGAGGGCTACATCATCCACGTGCAGGATCACAAGACTGCCAAGACATTTGGTGAAGCACAGCTGGTGCTTACAATAAAGGAGTTTAGCTGGGTCATGCGGTGGATGGGGATAAAAGAGGGCTTGTCGGGTCCTCAGAGTGAATTCTTCCTTTTCACATCGGGGAAGCAGGCTTCCAAGAACCTGAACGCTCACTTGAAGAGGGCTTGGGCTGATGCTGGGCTAGAAACAGCCGTCACCTTCACCATCTTGCGCACTGCCCTGGCTGACAATATCAAGCATCACCAAGATCCAGAAAGCAGGTTGATTCTCGCTAGGTTTATGTGCCACGACGTAAGCACTGCAGACCGGTTCTACGCGAATACGCCTGGAATAAAGGAGGCATTGAAGATCCGCTCCATGTTCAGGGCGGCGGCAGCAGCTGCAGCAGCATCATCATCAGAAGGAGGTCTACCACCGTCAGCTACCTCCGAAGAGGACTCAGGGGCGGAGAGCAGCGATACCTCTTCTTCAGGACCGATTGATACTCCTGATGAGGGGAAAGGGGCCGTGGACTCAACCTTTTTTCCCCGGTGCACTGTACAAGTTAGACGGCTAATATGGCCCCCAGGCCCATGTTAATCATGTTGTAATCATGTTGTTATTATGTTTATTTTGTATACTGTTTTTGTAAAAATGGTGTGATAATTAAATAAATAAAAAAACATTAGTATAACCTTGAAGGTTCCCAGGGGCAAATACAGTGCCAGGTATCAGACTATTTAAACAATGTGTACCAATGATTAAGACACCTTCCCTGGCTTGTAAAATGCGGTGATGCGCCCTGGATGTATCAGACTATTTTAAACAACTTTTCCCTGCCTTTCAAACACGTATCCCTGGGTGTTTTAGCCTGTCATTTTGCAGGATATCATTTAACATTGACCCTCTCCTGAAAATGGACATATTCTGTGCATTTCCGGGAGAGGTTACATGTTAAATTATATCCTGCAAAATGACAGGCTAAAACGCTCTTCCATACGTTTAAAAACACTTTTCCGACTATTTTAAACAACTTTTCCCCGCCTTTCAAACACTTGTTCCTGGGTTATAGCCTGTCATTTTGCAGGATATCATTTAACATGGAATCTCTCCTGGAAATGGACATATTCTGTGCATTTCCAGGAGAGGTTACATGTTAAATGATATCCTGCAAAATGACAGGCTACAACTCTCTTCCAGACGTTTAAAAACACTTTCCCCGACCATTTAAACATTATCTCTGGCTTGTAAAGTGCGGTGATGAGCCCTGACAGTATCAGACTATTTAAAGGGTTACCAGGAGCATGAGAATATCCTCCAAAGAAGGGGTGGTAGTGGCATGAATAAGGCCGAATATGGATGCCGATGTGCGGACGGTAAAGCACCGCAAAATCCACCCCCTTTAGGGTAACCAGGGGCATGAAGTTCTGTAGGGTGTGAACATCTGGGATTAGTCCGTGGGGGAGTGCTTAAGTCTGGGGGCCCGGGGTCTCATGGTGCACGAGGTTATGGAAGTACCACTGTTGCCGGAGGTCCTCAGTCCGTCCTTTGGGGCTCTATCAGGGGCTACAGAGAGGTGGTTTTCCCGGTCCCTCTCCTGGAGGTATGAAATAACCTGAGCTCCATGTGAGGGAGAGAGGAGGTCATTAGGCCGTCCTTTGGGGCTCTGTGAGGTGCCCAAGAGAGGTGCTTTTCCCGGTCAATTTTAATGGAAGTCTGACATGAGCAGAGTGTGCATGTGAGGGAGCCGTGCTGGAGCTGCTTAGTCCGTCCTTTGGGGCTCTGTGAGGTGCTTTTCCCGGTCTATTTTAATGGAAGTCTGACATGAGCAGAGTGTGCATGTGAGGGAGCCGTGCTGGAGCTGCTTAGTCCTTCCTTTGGGGCTCTGTGAGGTGCTTTTCCCGGTCTATTTTAATGTAAGTCTGACATGAGCAGAGTGTGCATGTGAGGGAGCCGTGCTGGAGCTGCTTAGTCCGTCCTTTGGGGCTCTGTGAGGGGCTAAATAGAGGTGTTTTTCCCGGTCTATTTTAATGTAAGTCTGACATGAGCAGAGTGTGCATGCTTTGAAACTAATCCACCCACGCTTAGCATGCTATTTTAGGGTATAAATCGTACCTTGTCACCATGCACTGTGCTCCCTGGGACGACGCGCCCTCCTGTGGGGACACATGAGAACTGCACTCAAATAACTTTGTGCTTTTTAAACAGTTTAACATATTTTTTTCCACATTTAAAAACCGCTTTCTGCCCTGGAAATCATTTCTAATCATTATTACCGTTATGGAGGGGCTGCAGGAACACTTTCCCCGCCTTGCAAACATTTATTCCTGGTTAAAATAATCAATTTGTTCCGCCTGCTTTCCGTCAGCACCTCTGCGGCTGTCGGATTAACACAGATGAATGCACTTTTAACACTCACGCAGCCAGAATTCCTGCTCTTTTCCTGGGTTACAAAGTGAGGTGACGCAGCCTGTCCTCTGAGTCTCCCCGCCTCTCAGAGACTTATTTCTGGGTAAAAAAAGCCATGTGCTCCGCCCCCTGGATCTCTGCATGTGTGTGTGCCTGTGAGTCTCTGGCTACTGTCCACATGCCCGCATTATGAGGCACTATTTTCGGATACATTTTCTCATTTTCACCACTTTTCATGTTTTTATTATGTATATTGTTATATTATTATTATTATTGTATATATGTATACTGTGTATACTGTTTTTGTAAAAATCATGTGATTATTAAATAAATAATAAAACATGAATATAACCTTGAAGGTTCCCAGGGGCAAATACAGTGCCAGGTGTCAGACTATTTAAAATATGTTTACCCAGGATTCAGACACCTTCCCTGGCTTGTAAAATGCGGTGATGCGCCCTGGAGGTATCAGACTATTTTAAACAACTTTTCCCCGCCTTTCAAACACTTGTTCCTGGGTTATAGCCTGTCATTTTGCAGGATATAATTTAACATGGAATCTCTCCTGGAAATGGACATATTCTGTGCATTTCCAGGAGAGGTTACATGTTAAATGATATCCTGCAAAATGACAGGCTACAACTCTCTTCCATACGTTTAAAAACACTTTTCCGACTATTTTAAACAACTTTTCCCCGCCTTTCAAACACTTGTTCCTGGGTTATAGCCTGTCATTTTGCAGGATATCATTTAACATGGAATCTCTCCTGGAAATGGACATATTCTGTGCATTTCCAGGATAGGTTACATGTTAAATTATATCCTGCAAAATGACACAGCCGGAAAAAATCTGCCACTTCCTTACAGAGCTCCTCCTCCAACACACACGAATGTGCACATGACCAATGATGGCACGAGATAAATGTGTGCACAGATGGAAGGCTGACAGGCAGGTAGGCCATCCAGTTATTTTAGCCGGGCCAGCTAAAATGATTGGTCATGCTTTTTACAGTACTACGGCTTCCACAGATGACATTTTAAGAGCATTCCATGGAATATAACAAAAAGTGTATCTCGAGCCGGTTTCTCAAACTTACCTGCCCCACCTTTAAGTGCTTTGACAAAAAATCCACAATCAGCTTTCATCTGTGGAAGCCTTAGTACTGTAAAAAGCACGACCAATCACATATTGATTGGTCGTGCGTTGGAGGAAGGGCTCTGTAAGGGAGTGGCAGATTTGTTCCGGCTGTGTATTTTCAAATTCTAGCGCACTCGAGCTGGTTTCTCCAAAATGACCTACCCCACCTTTAATCTCATACATTCATGGAATTTATGTAACAGTAAAACAGAGAATAAGTGTGCACCCACATGCAGTATTTTAGTTTTTATATGCTAGCCTGTTCAAAATCATTTTTTTGATGCCACATTCAGGACATTCAGTGTCCTTTTGTTAACAGAAGATCGTTGCTAGAAGTATTGTTTTTTGTTTTTGAGGGTGGAACAATTTCACACACAGATATAGGGAGGCTAGACCTATACAATTGAGATGGAGGTTATAAATCTCCAAAATCATGTTCCTCTTAAGTCTCAGCAAAACTTTTCTGGAGCCTTGTAGACCCAGAAAACTATTAGAACATTCACCAAGCACTGAAAATGTCTGCTTTATTTGGCTCTACATACCTTTGTGAAGAAGCTTTTTATTTTTCATGAAATCTAAATACAGAACAAGACTGACTGATGAACATTTAAATGCCTCTATTAGAGTGAACCTAAGTGGGTACACTCCAGCATACACCTCTATGGTGGAGTCCATGCAGTGCCAGTCATCTCACTAACTGTAAAAAAGAGTGAATGCACTTATTTTCCACATGTGCCATAAGATGCTTGTAAGGTGGTGATTAGGGTGATGTATTTAATATGTGGGCCATAATAAGAAGTGAAAACATTGTCGTTTTCTTTGACCTTGATGTGAAGTTAAGATTTTTTATACGTTTTGGGTATTGCAATTTCACACGTGTACAAAAGTAGCTTCATTCAACTGATGAGTGCTATGTGAATAAATGTAAGCGATGTGATGCAAGTAGCTCTTGGCCACTTTCATTTTTCAAAGTAGCTCTCAGATGAAGAAAAGGTTGGAGACCCCTGACCATTCCCCCATAGACTATTAAGATTTGAAACTGTCATATGAATAAACAAATGTGTTTTTAAAATTCAAGTTTTCCACATATTTACATGCAATACAATGTTACAACATGTTACAGATTTTACATGAAATGTGTCGATGCTGCTACACATTTTAAACTTAGCTGCACATTTCAGTGTAAGCAAGTATGACTTCATTTCCTTTAACCTCACTTGGCATTACAAAACTGGATAGATTTTACATCGATCAACTCATCCGTTGTGTAGAAATGATTCAGATATTTAAGTAAAAATAATCTACAGTATCAACATTATTTATTACAAGTAAAAGTCCTTGATTCAAAATAAAATGAAATTGCCCTCTGAATTTAAATGAAGCAAGATTCATTACTCATAAAAAAAGTACACTTCAAAATTGTAAAATGTGCTTGAGAAGTTTTTTTGTACTATTTTCCAGTGTTACCATGGAAACAGCAGAGTTCCGGCGTAGGGGGAAGGAGATGGTGGACTATGTGGCCGACTACCTGGAAAACGTGGAGCAGCGACCGGTCTACCCAGATGTGGAACCAGGGTACCTCCGTTCTCTGATCCCCGCTGAGGCCCCTCTGGAGCCTGAGACATATGATGATATAATGACAGACGTGGAGAGGGTCATAATGCCAGGGGTGAGATCATGCTTCGGTTGAATTGTTGATGCGCTCTATGGCGTTGGTGATAAACATATTCCCTTGTGCTTCTTCTGACTGTGTAGTTCAGATTAGCTCGTTTAGAAAAGTTATACTGGTATAGAGAAGACAGTTATTTTATTGAATCATGACAACATATTTTGAGATTATATCAAGTAATCTAATTACATGTTTTTAGGTGTCCAAAGCTTTCTATTGGACTCAGAATTGTGTGTCAATGTATTGGCTTTGGAGGAAGGCCATAAAGGAGGGGCTGAGATTTTAGATTTTAAAAAAAAGTGATACATTTCATGAAGTGCTATTTTTTAGGATTAGCAGAACCAAAGTTGTTTTTTTGGCTTTATGAAGACATATTTAAAGGACATTCATACAGCAAACCAATCCATCTGGGGGGGATTTCTCCCAATTCATTACATGTATTAGTCTCATTGTGTCCTTGGCTTTCTAAACAAATTATAGGAACCATAGAAAGGTAAAATACGTTTTTTGAAAAAATAATGACAATGACAAATGACAAACGAATGACTATCCAATGTTTTTTTCCAGGTCACTCACTGGAACAGCCCATACTTCTATGCCTACTTTGCATCTGCTTCCTCTTACCCTGCCATGTTGGCTGACATGCTGAGTACAGCTATTGGATGCATTGGATTTTCCTGGGTAAAAAACACTTTGCTGTGTCTCCGATTTACAATGTTATGAATATATGGAAACACAGAACATTTGAGAAAATTGTTTTATATTTTGGGTTTGTTTTCCAGGCTGCCAGCCCAGCATGTACAGAGCTGGAGACAGTGATGTTGGATTGGCTGGGCAAGATGCTGAACCTGCCTGAGGATTTTATCGCTGGGACAGAAGGCCAAGGAGGAGGAGTCATCCAGGTAAAGGTTTTTTGTGTTTTTTATGCTTCCCTGTAAACATTTTCCCAGGCAGTCCAAGAAGTAAACCTACGTTTTATAATCTACCCTGGTTTGAGACAAGCCAAGTCAAAGGCTTAGTTTTATAGGCTTAAAAGAACCGTGACTCACAACTGACCCCCGCTGAAATCATATTCACCAGGAATGTGGGTACTTTTGATTGTTGCTTTTTCTCCCCCTGGTTCACTGACAATTGGCAGGAAATTGCCTTTAATGTGTCATCAACAGGCAGACAGAAATGACGATGCTGGGATTATTTCGTGTGGCAAAAGGCTAAGCGTTAGTTTAGTGTTCCATCGACAGAAGTGCAGTAGCAGCAGAGGATGCTTTCTATATACGTGTGTGTGTGTGTGTGTGTGTGTGTGTGTGTGTGTGTGTGTGTGTGTGTGTCTGTGTGTGTGTGTGCGTGTGTGTGCGTGTGTGTGTGTGTGTGTGTGTGTGTGTGTGTGTGTGTGTGTGTGTGTGTGTGTGTGTGTGTGTGTGATGGTGAGTAGTGGAGCATGAGAGTGCACTCTGATGACAGATCATTTCATGCCTCTTCTATTGTGACCACCTGTGTGTGTGTGAGTGTGTGTGTGTCTTGCCACTCTCCTTTTTAAGTGCAGCCTACAAGCTCAATATGGCAACCAATGGGGCTCTTCTCCCCGCAGCAGGGCTAATGAGGGTTGTGACAGCACATTGCCAGCCTATTATTATAAACCTTATGCCAACACAAAGAGGAACGGGGATTGTTTCAAAAGGACCCTCGTGACCTTAGATCTTCCTTTCTATGCCTGTGTGGGTCATTAGATTTGACGGCAAAAAAAAACAGTTTGCCTATGATTAAAATAAATTACAAATGACAAAAGAGTATGGAGATTAATTGACAACAATGTGCTACTTAAATATGTTAAAGACATAAACTTGCACTTTCTCTTTACATTTTTACTTTACGATAAAGACATGTATACTTAAAAGCAGTGTTTATAATTTCAGCTGCAACAGGTTTCAATTATTTTGTGCTAAATAGTATATTTGGTTATATTTGAAGCAGAAATGGCTCTAGTTCACTATTACAGGTGGTAGCTAGGAGGGTGGATGAGCGCTGGTAGACTTTTGCAGAGGAAGGACATAAAGCCCAGTTTGGTATGTTTGGAATACTTGAGGTTATTTGCTTTTTGCATTTATAAAAATGTATTTTCTTTGGTAATTTCATCTGAGCTAGTGCCATGTTTACATCATTGCAGTGAGTTGATGGATTTGTTTATTGATCTTTTGAGTCTCTGATATCTAAAATTGGCTTAATTTTACTCTTCCTGTCTATTTGTTTCGACGCAAATGAAATAGCCTATATTGCCTTGTCTGGGGTGAGATTTGTGCTTATTGATTAAGTAATTTGATAAATGTAATGATGTTTTTGTGGTAATGACCCAGATACCTGAGAAGCCATGACTCATTATGTTGCCTCAAACAATTGTCAGACTGGGTGATGACTCAAGACATTGAGAATTGTATTCTCTATTAAGGAAGTGGATGTGTCACCAGCTTCATATCAGTGGGAATAGCACAAACTGTTTACTTAATGTCCTGCTTTGTATGAAGGTGTTTGCAAATGGTTTGGTATCTGTCAATTAACATCAGTGTATCTGCCAAATAAAATCTAGATATGGATTGTTTACACCTTTCATTCTGTTTAAAAGCAGAGATAGGTACACAATGCCTAGGATAGATGACTTTTCTGTAAGCATGAAAATCAACTCTTTCCAAATATATATATTTTTAGAGATCTTGCAGAAAAAACAAGTGCTCTGGATTCCTTGAAGACTCCATGTATTTCATGCTTGCTTCTATAAAATGTAAAGATGCTTATCAATTTCCTTCTTATTCCCACAGGGCACAGCCTGTGAGGCTACCCTGGTGTCCATGCTCGCCGCCCGCTGTAAAGCAGTCCGCCGCATTCAGGCCTCCAACCCTGAGAAATCAGAGGCTGACATCCTCTCTAAACTGGTGGCTTACACTTCAGAGCAGGTAAGCACACATATTTACAATCTTACATACCTCCTGTTTAATGCACAGGCCAAGTGTGTATGCTACTTATACAGATTTCATATTTATTATATCTACAAGTGCAACAACCTTGACTTCTGTAGGGTTTTACTCAACATATTGTTCTTGTAAACTTCCTTTATTAAAGGTTACCTCAGGAACAGTAAAAGAGATTTTCAGTGATTTAGCGAGACAGAGGGTCAAGGCAGTAGCTAACTCTGATCAGGTTTAATACCAGGCTGACTGTGATTGGGTTAGGGAGTCGCCTGAGGGCCACACAGACCTTTACAGGGACAGCAGTTTGTGTTTCTACTGAAGAACACCATCCTTATATCTAGGTGTACATGTCTAATCTATGTGTGTATTTATTTCTGCACACGTGTTGTGAAGTTAAGATGGGTTTATCTTCTAAAAGCTGAAGGAGATTCATCTGGTGTACAGTGCATTTCTACAACATGTTGCATTTACTTCCTCCTCAGGCTCATTCTTCAGTGGAGCGTGCTTCTCTGATTGCTGGAGTGATGATGAAGAAGATTCCTGCAGACAACAACTATGGTGTAGAAGGAGCCATGCTTAAGAGGATGCTGGAGGAGGACAAAGCAGATGGACTCATCCCTTTCTTTGTAAGAAAATCAAACACTATTTATTCATCCCATTTGCACAGAACACATGGAAATAAAATACATTTCAACCTTAGATATGGGTGATTTTACCATTGAGCTACACACATCTGTCAGTACATAGCTTTGCAAAACATGTACATCTAACAAACACACACAACTGAGGGAAAAGCTGCAATGATACAAAGTGTGTGATGATGCTATGCACACCCTGAGGCTTCTGCTGTTTGTGGTGAATTGAATGTATGTCTATCAGGTTAAGGACAATAATCCCTGTCTCAGCTGGTCTCACCGATCACTATCAGTGAACAACAGTAGGCTGAAATGGTCCAGGAGCACTGAACCATCAAAGATATCCAGATTTAGATTTAGGATATAAAAGGGATTAGATAAAAGTGATATTGCACAGTAGCTGAAATTGTGTGAATTTGTCATTTTTACATTTATATTATAGAGAGTGCCATTGTTGTGACAGTAAAAATGAAAACATTTTGTACCAATTTTTGAAATTGCTACAGGTAACAAAGCACTTCGGGACGTTAATGATTTGTATGTCTGTGTATTTTTCAGTTCTGTGCGACCCTTGGCACCACGTCATCATGTGCTTTTGATCACATCACCGAGCTGGGGCCAATATGTGAGTCAAGCTCACACACACCATTTCCTTTTGTTTCACAACAGGAAATGGATTGTAAGCTTTTGTGTGTGTGATTTGAGAAACAGACAGACAAAAAATTATTTAGTCAGTTTACCAAACATCCTTCCATCAGAATTCAGTACAAATTATATGCAACTCGTTTCCAAATATATATTTGGAAAATTCATGAATCATATTTTTTATATCTCATGTTATTAAATCTTGAGACTGTCAAAAGTTGTTATTTTTAAAACATTAATAGCCTCTCTGTTTTGTGTCTGTTCCAGGTAATGAAGAACAGATGTGGATGCACATTGACGCAGCATATGCAGGGAGTGCATTCATCTGTCCTGAATTTAGACCTCTGTTGAATGGCATTGAGGTGAGTGGCATATAAAATATCAAAGCGATCCTGTTCAATTAGTAATTATGTTTAGTTACTCAGTTTTGACATGGTTTAAATCTCGATCCTCCCAATATGTGCAGAACAGACTTGATATCGTGTGGTCAAAATTTGAAGTGTGCATCCACCTAAATACATGCTGAAGGAGAAAACAGCCTATTTCTGTAAATTAGTTGTAAAATATCTCTCATAGCATCTATAAAAGGCAACACTAACTAAATGCTGATTATATCCAGCTGCTTTATTTTTGTTTCAAAATGTCATGACGTTAATGTCAAGGAGGAAGCATGCACGAGTGAGTAATAGGCCGAACAATCGGCATTGGCGCAGGAGCATCAATCTGCCTTTTGAAGCTGCCGAGGAGGCTGTTGCTCCCCGAGCCGTGCAGAGACGCAGAGATAAGGACAGAGTAATTTCCTGAGGCAGCGTTAGACCTTTATATATCACTGTTTATTAGACACACAAGTTCAAACAATGTTGGTGGGAAGACTCAGAAATCGACTTGACTGTAAAGACCAACTGTGGTTGCATCTAAAATAATATATTGGAACACATTTCCCTCTTATACTTGCAATTTTACATTTTATTGGAATTAGTATTTAGGGTCCTTCTATGAGGAAGTGGTGAAGGGATTACTTATAAGAAAAACCTACTAATTTTATCCGCATGCTGTTATATACTGTATATGGTGGAAGCCATAAAGTATATTGTAGTTATAATATAAACATTTGGAGCCAAAAAAGGTGAATTTGAATTATCCAATGAGAAGATGGTGTGTGTTTTAGGATGAGAGTGCAGCCCTGCTGGAGGGCTGGTTGCTAGGATATGACTGATGGGCGAGCAGGAAACCAGCCCCCTTTGAATCAGTCAGCATGGCAACAGTCAGCCAGGAGTCTGCCTCACATTGTCTCTCCACGCTGTGTTATTGCATTTGTGGAGGTAGAGAAAAGGATATTACAAAAGATAGCCAACATAGAGATGAGAACATATTAGGAAAGGTTTGTTTCTCTTTGAAGAAATGCTGCCAGGAAAGGGTTACTTTCCCTGCGCTCTGCAAGCTGTCGGCTGAGTGTTCCTCCTTTGCATTTCAAATAAACTGAGGATGCTTTAGTCCAGATAACGCTGTTGGTGAAAGGGTGTCACTGCGTCAGTAATGGTAAAATAAGATGTAGTAAGATGTGTGTTTTGGTCAACACACATTTTTTAAGTTGAACTAAAGATACAGAAATAATATTAATACTTTTATAACTATTGACTTCATGTATTTTGTTTTACTTCCGAAAAATATCAAGCAGTATATGCACACAATGAAAGACACTGATATTTAATGAAATCATAAATTCTTTTTTTTAATTTTCATTATTTCATACATACATGTTAAATCAAACTTGATTCCTTACTATTGTTTATTCTCTTTCCTTCTAAAGTTTGCAGACTCATTCAACTTCAACCCACACAAGTGGCTTTTGGTCAACTTTGACTGCTCTACAATGTGGTAAGTTATACATTTCATTATAGCGTGTGACACTAAACCCTGAGATTTATCATCCCTCTTTTTAGCATTTAACATGGTGTGTTTGTGAGTGTCCAAAAAGGACAGAACTTAAATGTGTTATAAAAGGCCACAGGGCTCAAATTACCTTTGTCACATTTAAAGAAAACATACAGATATGAGGGTGTCTGATACAAAATGATAACCAATGACGTCAACAAAAAGGAGGTTGTTCAAGTCACACTATTATATACTGATGTACTGAAATGAACAGTGTGAAGAATAAGACATTTAAAAAGGGCATATGAGTAAGCATTTTTTACATAATGTCAGTATATTTGTCATATCAGTAAACGTATTATAATAAACTCAATTGAGGATCAGTGTGTCATTTGCTTTGATGAAAATATTACAAAGATGTGGAAGATCCTGTAGACTTCTGGCCCAGCTGCAGGTCCATGGGCCATGACAATAGTACCTTCTGTATTTTGTCAGATTATTTACCAATTTAGCTCAGAGTGACTCATTGCCCCATGAAGTAACAAAGAGTAAACCATTTGAAACCGGTTTCCATCTACACCTCAATCATTCGTAGAGTAAAAATAGAACTACGCCTCCCATCTGCCCTTCTGTCAGCAGCAAACAAAACGAGACAAGATGCAAACAGGTGAATCAAACCTGACAGAAGGGGATGGGAAGAGGGGATAAACCCTTTTTCCATCAGCTCTGGCTCAGCCTGTCACTGCTCACAGGATAACTGTTGACTTCTGACACATTTTCATATTTACTTATTTAATGCAGTATATTTAGACACTAAGAATACCCTATACTGTGTAAATCAGCACATCATACTAATAATGTAGTGTATTACTATCAGGTTATTTAAGACACATGTCATATGTAAAATACAAGGGGAACACTAAACTATTACTAAACATAATATATGATGCCACATCTATAAGATTCCTTTGCCCTTATTAAATGGTCAGTTAATATTTGATGTAAACATTATCTCTGCTTGTCAAAACCTATCAACAGGGTAAAGAAGAGAGAGTCAATTATTGGAGCCTTCAAGGTGGAACCTCTTTACCTGAAACACGAAAACCAGGAGTCAGGTAAGGTCATTCACTTATAGTATTTGAATCAATGATTACAGATCAGGTTGAATTGACTTTGGCCTTTACAGCAGAACCTGACAACAATGAACACCTTTTACCTTGTTTACTGTTTAGTTGTGAATAGGGCAGTTAGTTTGAGCCATCTTTACGATTAAACATTAACTGCTGAAGCATGCACCAACCTCTTAAAACGCAGTGTTGTGAAGCCTATCCAGCTTAAATAGGCATGAAGGTGAATGTCTGACAACCAGACAGTTGTACAAGAGTGTTCTTGTAAACCTATGTTTGTGAGAACATTTTCATAACTCGATGCTACAGTAGCTGAAGTTAAGTTGTTACCTTTGTGACCTCACATAATATATATACAGCCCAAAAACATAATCTCGAACAATTTCAACAAGACCTAACATAGAAAAGAATGTATAATATGCATCAATGTCTGCATGTGTGTTTGTCTTCTGTGTGTATTCTTTACATGCTATTAGCTTGCAGATGGGCTCAGAGCTGCTCTGTAATTTGTCTGTCACACAAGCACACAGAGGGAAAGACAAAGCTACCTCACCAAACTGAGGCCTCACGAAAAGCCATTCACTTACACAATGTGGGTTCTTCCATCTAATGAGTGGTTCCTAACTCCAGCTAAAAAGAGATGAGCTATCTGTATCTGCAGCCAGTAGCCTGTGTGGACTGACTGAGATGTGGGAGGGGGGCACGATGACACAACACCTGGACGGTGGAAGGCAATGCCAAATACAGCACCTGACAATAGATCCTTTTCTAAAGCGAATAATGTTAAATGTCAACTCTTGTTCACTTCACTTATACAATAGGTGCCAATTGTTGTTGTCTGTTGTTCTCAATATTTTTGTTCGGATGTCGTGACCAGAACACTAATCCCTAAATATCTTTTTATAACAAGTTGCTTTTAAAATGTAAACTATAAGTATATGAAGTGAACTTTTTAACTGAAATGTGTATTCTTTCACAGGGGTGATCACAGATTATAGGGTAAGATAACAGTTCTTTAAATAAGTTATTTCCACAATTTACAAAATATAACATTTTCCAAATTACCCAAAAACATGCAGAGGGTTAAACCTATATTGGACTCTCTACCTCCTGTGCCCTGTAGCACTGGCAGATTCCCCTTGGCAGAAGATTTCGCTCACTCAAGTTGTGGTTTGTCTTCCGTATGTACGGGCTCCAAGGCCTACAGGATCATATACGCAAGGTAGGACACCAGCTGAATAATCCATCATGTATCATTGCTCTTACATTTCTTTAATGGTCAAAATCTTAACATTTATCTCTGAAAGTATTAAGAGAAATTCAGTTGATAGGTTCTGTTGATTCATTACCTTTAACATATTATATTTTCATTACTCTAACCCAGGGGTTCCCAAACTTTTTCAGCATGAGACCCAAAACAGAAATGTTGTGGTCCTAAGGGACCCAAGCTCGAAAAATGTCATGATTTTCCATAATATCTACAGTTATAAACAAAGAATGCAACACACCATGAATTTAAAATGTAAATGAAAATATTTATTTAATTATAAAAGTGCATCGCAGCAATTAGGTTTCTCACCATAACAACCTTCCCTTTGAGCTTGCCCAGAAAAAATAAGGATCAAAGCAGAAAGACGAAACATGGGACGTGCAGTCAAGTATATACAGTACAAATCAAATTTAAATTATACAATTATCAAAAGTGCAATATTAAGTTTGTCGCTAGCTCAAAAACTATGTACACACCATTTTAAACTATTTTAAATGAACAAAGAACAAACATGTTGTAAACAGAAAGGGACAAAACACTAACTATAGGAAGTGCAGTATACAGTACATCACAGGTGAAACCAAATATAAATTATCAGAAGTGCAACATTAAGTTTGTCACTAGATGAAAAACTGTGTACACACATTTTTAAAACACTTTTAAATGAACAGAGCTGTTTTAGAACACTCTGAGAGACAAATAAACTCCAACACTTGGCAACTGATTAACTTTTTTTTGTGGAGGCTGACTTGATAGGATGCCCTCAGTGCCCCTCTATTATTGGGTGATTTTTAACACCAGCCGGCGTACGCTGTATACCCAATGTGGACCTGGCAACCGCATTTATAGCGCATTACATTACATGTTACTTGTTAGACGCTTTTATCCAAAGCGACTTACATACTCAATACTGTGGGGAATCCCCACAGAGGGATTTTGACAGGGTTGTTGCACAAAAGATCCAAGCGCGCACAGAAGAAATCTGAGAGCAGACATTTCACGAGCGCACAGAAACAGCCTGAGTGCGAGGAGAAGGTTTTAAGCTGGAACACAGGAAGTCTGTAAGCAGAAATATATCTGAGTACAAGCGTACAGTTTGAGCAGAAGCGGAGCAAATCTAAGCGCAAGCAGGCACTATTTGAGTGTGAGGACAGGGTTTGAGGGAAAGAAATGCATATTCTGAACGTAAAATCAATAAAGTATTCTCTCAAATTTAAAGACCACGCTCTTGAATAAAGATAGGGAATAACCCCCATATGTATTCCTATGTGCATCACACTGCAGCAGTCACGTCCGTGCGGCTGATACTTTCTCTCGCTTTCCTTCTCATACTGCCTGTCACTTTCCCTCTAATCTTCCTGTAGTTATTGTTTCTCCGTTTTTCTCCCGGCCATTTTAAAAACATTTCAGGCTAGTAAAAGTTGAAACATCGCTCTGTGCCGCTGCAGAATGTAGTGGACTCGCGGGAGCGAGTAGAGGACGCGTGAGAGCGCGCAGCTGGCGGTCCGCTCCGGGGCTATGTCTGCATTTCATCCAACTTTGCATTAATGAAACAATTTCACAACAGACACTGACAAACTCACAAAAACACAAAAATGATTAAAATGAGTGACTTACTTTTCCGCCGTCAAAACACTGCTTCTTGAAAGACTCTTCTTTGCAGATGAAAAAATCCTTCGATTTGTCCCGATGCAGAGGATGTTTTGTTTGGAGATGCCGGTCCAATTTATTCATTGTCAAGCTTTCGTTACTGAGCACCTCTCCACATAAAACACACTGAGGCCGCTCCTCTCCATTCCTAACAGCTTTTTTGAAGCCAACGTTTAAAAACTCCTCTTTGTATCGTCTTTTTGCCATCATGTACGATCAGGATTAATCAACAGACAATAAACAGACAGCGCGAAAACTTTCACGGGGGACGCGTCAGAGCTGATACAAATACAATCTTTTATTTTTAGTTTATTTGTATTTAGAAAATTAAATCATTAAATATACAATGCTATATTGCATAATTTCATTTTCAAAATAAAAAATAAAATACAAAAATTATAAAATAAATTATATTTGCAACGCAGCCATCAGCTCTGACTGTGTGTGTGTGTGTGTGTAGCAATGCATTTAACTGGCAACCCAATCAAAACGGGTCCGCGACCCATTTTGGTTCGCGACCCTGAGTTTGAGAAAGGCTGCTCTAACCAGTTAATTGAGGTAGTTGTATGCATACAATAGTTTTATAATAAATGCCGTCCCATCCGTCCATCAAACGCCTCACCCAACATAATCTTCCTTAGCACTAAAGTCTATTCCCTGCCCTCATCTCTGCCTCCATCAGCGCATCCTGTCAGTCTTATACGTCTGGTCTGCATCTTCTTTTTATAGCAACATTTCTCCTCCAATGCCCATCCTTTTCCCATGCCTCTCTCTCCCCCCTTTCATATTCCTCTTCCTCCCTCCAGTCAACTCTGTCAATCAAATGAGACTGTTTTGCATTTACTTCCATTTAAAATGAAGCGGCAGCAGCAGCAGTGAGCCCTGCGGCCATAACCCATGACACACTGCTCCACTGTGCATCCATCCTCTTGATTAGATAAAACCGTTTGATCTGTATTTTTTATCCTTTAAATCTAATCAAACAATATTTAGCCTTCAAATTGAAATACAGAATGCAAAAGAAACTGAAGTGTCTTCTTTCCCAGTGGAGGAAAAACATTTACTTTGTTTCTTACGAATACCTAATGAATCTTCTTTCCCTGAGAAAAAGTTGTAAATTAAGCATTTTAATGTCAAAGGCATGTGGAATGTGAGTCTAACTAGCGTACAGTAATTATAAATGAGGTCATTATAGTATATTGGCTTGTAAACACCTCTGAGTGATGGTGAATTACTGGCTGGGAATGAGAAAACAAGGTGGTGGTCAATCCGTTGGTCATTCACTGCTTTCATCAGCTTTATAGAGAAGCAGGAAAGTGGAGTTCCTCCTTGTTATTTTGATCAGATGCAAGAATACAGGTTTAGTGTTTCACCATTCTTTGATCATACGTGAATTAATGATGTTTGTGTTGTATGTATGATCATACTTTGCCATTTAGAAATGTGTAAAAAGGAGGGCACATTATTTGATGGAAGCAGACTATTTCATGGTTAATGGCAGTGCTTCCTATCCTGCAAAAAACCCTTGAATCAATGGGGTTGTTTATCAATCGTTTCAAATGGTTCCATTGAGATTATAGTAAGGATGTTACACTATAAGGTATAGAGTAGACTGAACCAGTTGGAAACCGTTTTCTTTTCCAGTGGGGAAAAAAAGGCTCTGATCTGTATGACTGAAAGCCATTATAATACAGCACTGCCATCTAGTGAACATCATTGAAATGACAACATTTAGCAGAGTTGCTTCTCAAATATTGTCTTGTTGAGGTTATCTGATATACTTTAATCTACATGCACAGTCAATTATAAAGGTACATGTACCAACCTGCATGAGTCATAGCAGATTACAGTTCTGTATTCTCTTTACAGCAAGTGACCTTGGCCAAAGAGTTTGAGAGTCTGGTGCGGGCAGACAACAGGTTTGAGATCTGTGCAAAGGTCGTCATGGGACTGGTCTGCTTCAGGCTCAAGGTAAGCACATCCAACATCTAAGGACCAAGTTTACTTGATCCATATGTTCCTCTTCTGTTTGTGAAAGTGTGGCTGTATTGTTGAATGTTGAATATATATTATTCAACATTGTTCTGAGACCTCCCAGTTATCAAAGAAATTGCAACATGATACATATTTTAACCCAGTAACCCAGTGTTTAGGCAAGACCCAATTCCAGACTTTGGTATATCTTCTCACTGTGATAGGCATGTTCTTCCTTCCCCCTTCTTTCAGGGCACCAATGGGTTGAGCGAGCTCTTGCTGAAAAGGATCAACAAGTGCAGAGAGATCCACCTCGTGCCTTGCCAGCTCTCCGCCCGCTTTGTCCTGCGCTTTGCCATCTGTGCACGCAGTACTGAATCAAGACACATCCAGCATGCATGGAAGCATATCACAAAGCTCACCTCTGAGATATTGAAGTACAGCCATTAATCAAAAAAGATTCTGAAAGGAGGACCAAAGTTAGTTCAAAACATCCAAATAATTTTGCAGGTATAATATTTCATAAAGGGAATGAACAATGCTTCATAACTCGCTTAGCAGTCAGGTTCTGTTCTTCGGAATTTTGAAAATGATTGTATGTGAAAGTAATTGTATTAAATCTAAAAAAATAATAATGCACATTCAAATAACATTTTCAATCTGCAACTTCTCCCTCCATTGACTTCGCTTTAAATGTCACTGTTTAATGAATATGTTATGATCCTCGTCATAATGCAGCCATCCTGAGATAGACCTGTTTTAACTGTTGATGCCGCTTCTGTGTCTTCTACATACAAAAAAGGTGATTGGAATGGAGAAAGGTTTTGTGTTACTATTGCACATTTTTTGTTTGATTGAGTTTTTTGAGTATGTCTATAATTTTCTATTGGTGGTGGTTTTTGATGTGGTACGCTACAAAATAAGGAGTTGTTATGGTTTGAAAGAGTTATTTGATCACATTGCTCATGTTATATGGCGATATATTTTATGGAGGACTTCGAAAAGCCTGTAAAGGTAAAGAAATTGTTGCTCCTACTAATCAGGTAAAACGCTTTTACAAGTGCATTCATTTATTCATGACCTTATTGGCAAAAGTACCTACGTGTGTAATAGATGATGATGGGCAAGGTTTTATCATTTTATTAAAAAATATTCTATTCTATTATTTCAATAGTGTCTTATGCACAGTGTATTACTGAGTGTATTCCCAAACATTACAGTGAGACAGGGAATTTATTTGTGACACAGATTTAACATAATCGGCATGTACTGTATTGTGTGTTCCAGTAATTTAGGATCCTTCAACACATCCACATGTATCTCTCCCTAAATACTGCTTGTGTAAGCCTCAAGATAAAAAAAAGATTGTCATGATTTACAAATGTAAAACTTCTAAAACAAGGCTAGTCTCCTGTCTGTCAATAAAACGTGTCACCATGGTGTCTCGGTTGCTATTCCCTCCTATATGCCACCTGCATACCTGTGGTGTGACCTCATCGAACCTTGTTGTCAATTCATTTGAATGTTTCAAAGTATACTACTTTCTGACGTGGTGGTGCAATGGTATGGGTTTGTTTCAATAAAGTCTTCTCTATTCTGCGAAGTGTTTGAATCTCTCTTTTTAAATAATCATCAAAGGTTTATAATATATCAGGGTAGCTATGTAAATATTGAAAAGGGGTGTTGTGGTGTTTTAAAGTTTTGGGAAAAATCTGGGCTACATTATATGGTATGAAAAGGTTCTGTCTGCACATATAATAATAATAATATAATAACTGTTACAACCCCTTAAATTAATAATGGCTCAAACAGAGAGCATAACATGTTCGGCACCACCAACCAGTGTTTATGTTTCCTGGTAGTCACTAAAAGACTGGTGAATACAAATTCAGCGTGATACTGTAGGAAGACGCTTAACTACAGAAACTTTTCCCCCTTTAATTTCTTTCTTGAGTTCTTCTATGCCGATTTCTATGGGAACTCCACTGATAACTCCAAGTATTTTCCGATTTGCTCCAGGAACATGGCATTTAATTCGAACTTCATTCAGGGTCTTCATTTTCAGTAACTTTTCCTGTTGTTTTGCATTCATCAATTCAACCAACATCCGTCCTTTGCTCAGAAATCTTTCTTGCTTTATCGATCCAATTTCTTTGTGAATCGCTTTAGTCAAGGCCACTGGATGTAGCTTAGCTGCAGATTGCTCACCAAACTCCACGATCACTTTCCACTCTTCATTCTTAATCTTTTTCTTTACTTTCTTCAATTCATTCTGCGAATCAGATTCACTAAGACTGTCACTTGACATGTCTATCTTCTTTCTTGAAGACTTTTTCCTTACTTCATTCCACCCTCCTTCTCCTTCAGATGCACTTTCCATATCCTCCTCTCCAGGACTCAAAGACGCCATTCCACCAGCTGCTCTCAATCTCGCACTCACGTCAACGTTCACTCCAATCTCCGTCTACTATCGCAATGTCCACTCACGTTTTTTGCCGCCAAGCAAAAACTGTGATCCAGCGCGTAGAAGTGCTGCAGTTAGGTGACGTAAATCAACTGAAAACTTAATGCGGTCGCTATTAAGATCTAGATCCCTCCGCGGGCTCCATGATCACACTGTGGGGATTTCCCCCCCCCCCCCTAATGACCACCTAGTAGCACATTATACCGCTTATTACACGGCTACATACTAAAAAAAAAAAAACATTATTCATACTATCAATTTTAAAATGATTTCATTGACTTAAAAACGATCGTGATGCTTCCGCCAAAATAAAAAGTCCGTTTCACGGCGCACCAACGAATGGAACTTTAATTCAGAAAATAAATGGCAGCATTATTCGAATTTACCTGTAACTGTTAAAGTCTGTTAACATTTTATTTTCCTCTAACAAGTACTTAAACAATGCGAGAGAAGCCCACACCGTGTTCCCGCTAGTTGATACTTCCTGTGGCTGTGTTACACCCAAAAGTACGATAATTCAACCAAGCCCTGTTAGCTAAATCACTCACCAGATTCAGTAGATAAGGCAGCCGTGCAGCGTCCCTCCTTTGGAAGCGTAGACAGCGCGGTGCAAGTGGTGCAAGTCTGGTGTTCAAAGTACTGCGGTCAAGCCAGCCTCCACTCGGGAAAACCTAGTCAAGCCAGCCCGCACGTGATATTGCGGTGCGCGAATATCCTATGCATTACGGTAGAGTAAAACAAAAAATCATCCCTCTGTGTTTAGATGAGAATAAAACAAAAACTGTCCAGTATCAAAGACTCATTTCACTTCAGGATGATAGCAGGACATCCCATCTAGTCACTAAGAAAAAAGCAGGACATTCTGATGTAGAGTTTCAAAATAAAAGACCTTTGAAATCTCTATTGTATGAGCTATCATCCCTGTTTTTAGATGAGAATAAAACAAAAACTGTCCAGTATCAAAGATCCATCTCACTCCAGGGTGATAGCAGGACAACCCATCTAGTCACTCAGAAAAATTCAGGACATTCTGATGTAGTTTCAAAATAAAAGACCTTTGAAGTCTCATATATGAGCTATCGTCCCTGTTTTTAGATGAGAATAAAACAAAAACTGTCGAGTATCAAAGACTCATCTCACTCCAGGGTGATAGCAGGACACCCCACCTAGTCACTCAGGGAGAATCAGGACATTCTGATGTAGAGTTTCAAAATAAAAGACCTTTGAAGTCTCATATATGAGCTATCATCCCTGTTTTTAGATGGGAGGGATTATAGCCAATATCTGAGACTTCAAAGGTATTTTATTTTGAAACTCTACATCAGATTGTCCTGATTTTTGCTGAGTGGGCTGTCAGGAGAGAGAGAGAGAGAGAGAGAGAGAGAGAGAGAGAGAGAGAGAGAGAGAGAGAGAGAGAGAGAGAGAGAGAGAGAGAGAGAGACTTTTGACTTTTAATAAAACCTTTATTTAAGTCATTTTAAATAAGAACTTACAAATTCATCATATTCATGACTTTCTTTTTTTTTTTTTTTTTAAATATTCATATCAAAGCTCACACATAAAAAACCCACATTTTTTTTTAAATTTCAGCTCCAGCGTACCATCTTCCCTTGCCGTACATGGAACATGATTGACCCCCCAAAGAGTCCTGAAAGCAGGCAGGTTGTTTGTCACACTGTAAAAGGCATGTTCTACTTTTAGCTGAGCAGCCACCAAACCCTTCACACTCTGAACAACATCTGTCCAGCCCTGCCCTAGCATCTGGTTCTTCCTGGTCCTCCAAATTGCTAGCTTAGCAGTTGCAAAAATAGCATTAATCAGAGAGAGAGTTACTCCTCTTTTTGCCACATATTTAGGCCCATATACAAAGAAAGGAAGTGAAAACACTTCCCCTAACCCTTCCACCCATCCTTTCAGTAGCCCAAATAAGCCTGCTAGCCGGGTGCAAGAAACTACCAGGTGCTCAACTGTTTCACTCTGCTGGCAAAAAGGGCACTCCTCCCCAGCACTTGGATCAAGGTGAGCTCGGTGTCTGTTTGTAGCTAAAGCCCCATGTATAATCCTCCACTGGAGGTCAGCCATCCGTTTTTCAACAGGACGCTTATACAGGACCCTCCACCTGCCTTTAGGGGTAAAGTCTGAAGGGAAAAACTCGTTCCACCTTGACTCCTTGACCTCAGCTAGAAGACGGATGTTAAGCGTCTTGACACAGCACTGGTACAGCTGCTTTTTCCCACAGGAACTGAAACTGCCCAGAATTTGAGTTTTTAGCGAGAGAAGTTTGCCACGCTCCTCTTGCCACTCTCCGACAGCAGGACCAACGGTGAGTGAGGGAAACTCGTAGTCATTTTCCTCTTTCCAAGTGTCCAATCTAGCAGGATCCCCAATGAATGCCCTCTCTGGCGCCGACAGGGACTGCATGATGTCTTCAACGATCCTCTGTAGCACTCTGGAAGACCTGATGTTTATGGTGTTACAAAGAGTTTCAACTGACGTTCTTTTTAGATGACCCAGCTTGGTGATTCCAGCCTCAACAAACTTTGTTCCCAAAGCTGCAGATGAAAAGGTTGAAGTTGGGAAGAGGTCATTCTTTTGGAGTGGCTCCTCAAACAACCACATTCCCGGTCTCTGGTCCGGGGTCCGTGTGACCTTTAGTGTCTGCCAGGCATTAAGAACGGATCTGTAGAAGGATGTAAGTCCCGTCAGGTCAGCTTCAGTCGTCCTGATTAGGAAAAGGTGTTTATCCATCCCAAGCCTTCCAGCCTTCCTGAGGAGCAGCTGAGCAGGACCCAACCAGCACTGCCCGCTGCCGTACAGCAGTCTCTGAGCAGTCTGCAGTCTAAAAGCAGCTGTTCTGGACTGAATGTCTATCAGCCCTTGCCCTCCCTCTGCCACAGGGAGATACAGGGCCGAAGCCTTCAGCCAGTGTTGTCCAGACCAGAAAAAGTTTATAAGGCACCGCTGTAGTTCTTTCACCAGCCCTGGTGGTGGTGCCAACACTACGAGCTTGTGCCAAAGAGAAGAGAAGAGGCAACGAGATTATTCACAATCAGAGCTCTTCCCCTGTATGACAGCTGAGGTAGCAACCATCTCCATTTAGACAACTTAGCTTCCACCTTGTCAAGCACTCCCTCCCAGTTCTGTTTTTTAAACTCCTCAGTCCCTAACTGCACCCCTAGGACTTTAATCCCTCGTCTACCCCACCTGATGCCGCCAGGAAGACTAGGAACGTCCCCTACTCTCCACTGGCCCACTAAAACAGCCTCGTTCTTTCCCCAGTTGACCCTGGCTGAAGATGCTTTTTCGTAAAGGGCAAGGCTTTCTTTCAGTTCCTGTACATCTGTGTGACCCTGGATAATTATATCTATATCATCTGCTGACACAACAACAGGAGGGCTGTGAGACATCTCTGGTAGACAGAGACCCCTCAATCGGCTCCTCAACCTGCAGAGAAGAGGCTCAATGGCAATACTGTAAAGCTGACCTGAGATAGGACAGCCCTGCGTGGTCCCCCTCCCAACCGGCACAGGAACACTCAACCCTCCCCCCACTTTTATTACACAAAACGCTTCATGGTACAGAATCCTTACCCAGCACAGGAACCCCTCCCCAACACCAAAAGCCTGCAGTATTGTAAAGAGAAACTTGTGATCTACACGATCAAAAGCCTTCTCTTGGTCAATTGATATGATGCCAGCATTGTTATTATATAATTTACATATGTCAAAGACATCCCTCATTAAAAACAAACTATCAAGCATAGACCTATCTGGCACACAGTACGATTGATCCACAACAATCAATTGACCAATAAAAAGTTTTAATCTGTTTGATAAAACCTTTGAGAGGATTTTGTAGTCCGTACATAAAAGAGCCACTGGTCTCCAGTTTTTTAAAGAGGTCAAGTCTCCTTTTTTAGGAAGCAGAGAGAGAACTGCACGCCTGGAGGAAGCTGGGAGCATCCCTTCTTCAAAACATTCTTTAAAAACATCCAAAATGTCCTGTCCCATAAGACTCCAAAAACGCTTAAAAAAGTCTGATGATAATCCATCTATTCCAGGAGCCTTTCCTGACGCCATCTGAGACACAGCGGCAGTTAGTTCATCAAAAGTCAGCTCAGAGCTGAGCGTCTTCTGTTCCTCTGAGCTCAGCTGAGGAAGTCCCTGCAGCAGCTCTGCAGCAGAATCCACATCACATTCATCGGCCTTGAACAAATCTGTGTAGAAATCTACTGCATGCTTCCTCATCTCAGCCGGCTCCGTGGTCACCTTTCCCTCAGGAAGCCGCAGACACAACGTCTGTTTTCTCTTTACCACTGATTTTTCCAAACTGAAAAAGAAGGCAGTGGGTGCGTCTATGTCCTGGAGTTTGGTGAAACGGGCTCGGACTAAAGCTCCTTTGGCTCTTTCTTGCATAAAGGAGTTAAGCTCCTGTCTTTTTCCTTTTAAACTGGCATTATTCTGTGGATCAGCATATGAGACACTTTCCAAATCTATTATCTCTCTTTCTAAACTCTCCACTACTCTCTTAATGTTGGCTGTTGAATAGGAGGTGTATTGTTGACAAAAAACCTTAATTTGGGCTTTTCCTACCTCCCACCACTGAGTAAGGGAAGAAAAACTATCTTTCCTAGATCTCCAGTAAGCCCAAAACATTTCAAAATGTTCACAGAAATTCAAATCATGTAATAATCTTTTATTGAAATGCCAAAAAGATCTGGGTTTTCCGTTGGAAGATAAGATCAGCTCCATCAAAACTAAATGATGGTCTGTGAAAGCAACAGGGATGATCTGACAGTTTGTAACCCTAGCAGAAAAGGGCTTGGGTAAATAACATCTGTCCAATCTGGCTGCACTAACTCTACCATCTGATATTTTAACCCATGTGTATTGCTTGCATGTAGGATGCATCATCCTCCACACATCCACTAAATCACTTTTCTTTAGAACATGAGACAATACAGAGGAAGACTGAAGATGTGGCTAAACTCCAGTCCTATCCAAAGTAAAGTCAGTGCAACAATTCCAGTCTCCACCCAAAACAATAAACTCCCCTTGACCAATATCACTTATTTTCTGTTCCAATACTTTAAAGACCTCTTCACGCTCAGAGCCTTGGTTTGGTGCATACACATTAATAAAGCTAATCAGAAAATCATCTATTTCAGCTCTCACTAGAATAACTCTACCCTTCACTACCTCTGTGCTGGATATTATTTTTATATTTAAAAGCGGTGAGAATAGAATAGCTACTCCTGCACTCAAATTTGTCCCATGGCTAAGGACGTGCGGCCCCCCCCCACCATAGACCCCAGTCAGTTTCATTTCTGCTGTCACTGTGAGTTTCTTGTAGAAATATTACATCTAACTTTTTCTGTTGAATAACTTCTGTTACTAAGGCTCTCTTTTGAGCGTCTCTGCCCCCATTCATATTTAATGAGGCTACCCTTAAACCCTGAATGTGAGGAGAAGAGAGACAGGCCATTAAGAAAAAAGATAGAAAAAGACAGTAAGGAGGAAACACCCGGTTTTGTATGATCATATTCAATTATTTACGACTCCTTTTTTTAGGCACTTTGGTCTTTTTGTTTAAAGCTTTCCTCAGTGTATGTGTTTCTTGAGGCGATACCGTTTTTTTTCATCAAGTAATTCTAGCCCAACAACCCTCTGAATTGTCTTGGCTGACTTAATAAACTTTTCAACATCTGGGAAATAATTTTTTACATTTACTGATTTCCCGAAAGTTTCCTCCAGAAACTCCTGGATTTGTTCAAAAGAGTAGAGATCCTCACTCTGAGAAGCACTGTCAGATACGGAGACACTATCCGATTCAGAGTCATACTCCATATCTGCTCCATCATAACCAGCTGATTTGCCCCCCTGCTCTGCCTCACTGTCCAGTTTTTGTGACAGCTGAGCCTGTTTCCCAGAGACAACCTGCAGCTGCAGCTCCTGCTCTGAGCACTCCATCACACCCTCTCTGCATCCAGCCCTGACCTGAGCTTCAGCCTCCACAACTGCTTTCATCTGAATCCCCGCAAACAACGGCTTAACACCCACAGACATTGCGGCTTTAACGGCCATCATGGGACCAAACACAAAACCGCCTGGCACCACTGCTGCGGGCAACACAGGCACAGGCACGGCTACACTGGGCACAGCGAGTGCGGGCACGGCGGCCACGAGCACGTCTGCACCGGGTGTGGGTACAGCGGAAGCGGGCACGGGTGTAGCAGGAGCGGGCACCGCGGCCCCCGGCGCTGCAGCCGCGCACACGGCTGCACCGAGCGCGGCGGGCACGGCGGCTGCAGACACGAGAACGTCAGCTCCGGAAACAGGGGCCGTAACTCCGGTAGCTCCCCGCACGGGCCTAGCAACCCCGCTGGTTCCCTCTCCACTCTCATTCACAATATTTCCTTCCAATAGAAGTGCTGCTATCAGTCTCTGCGGACAAGCGATCTTCTTGTGCCCCACATCACCACAACCAAAACACTTGACACTGCCAGCACTCGCATACACCATGTAGAAACCTTCCTCATATTTAATACGGAAAGACACATCCAGTGTTTGTGATGTGCAGTCCAAAAACATAAACACCTGTCTCCGCAGAGACTGAACGTGCTTCAGCTTGGTGTCTTTACAGCCCAGACTCACCGTGCGGAAACCACTCGCCATTCTCCCGTAGCGTTTGAGCTCTTTCTCCAGCGTTTCGTTGGGAATAAATGGAGGGACTCCCGATATGGTAATCCGGGTAGAAGGCACTGCCAGCGGGGACACTTGTATAAACTCATCATTTAGGTTTAAACCACTTTCAATTAACTGGCTTATCAACTCCTGCTTCTTTACAAAAACCACCACAGCTTTATTCATGCGGGATGCGTAGGAGATGTTTCCGTGTCCCACCTGTTCCCCCACCGCCAGTAGCACACTCTCCACCGTGCTGTTCTCCTGAGGGATCACCCCCACCCCGTGCCGCAGGGACGGCATCTCACAGGAAGCCATCCCTGCAGAGAAACACGCTTCCCTCACGTAAGAAAAACTAAACTACACTCACAACAAACAAGACCAATGAACAATCATACAATGAACAAAGTAGAGGAAGAAAAAAGAGAAAACTTTTACGAAAAGTTACCATCAAACCTCACCACGCTCTCAGCTCACCACCACCGAACTCCTCACACACTCACTCTCAGAGAGAGAGAGAGAGAGAGAGAGAGAGGAAAAGAGATGCCTCGTTTATTTCCCCTGTGTTATTATCAGAAGTTACTGGAAACTTTTGAATAATGTAGTTCATCTACTTTAATAGTTTGTTTAAATGTTTTAATTATGTTGTTTTTGTTTGTAGAAGTGCATCATTCCTTGATTTATTTTAACATGAATCTAAACTTTTTGATCTGTTATGATGATAAACTGAAGCCATTTCTAAATTAACCCAATTAACTGAGTTTTAAATTGTCCTGCTTAGTTTATAAGGAAATTATGAAGAGGAAAAAATTAAATGGTTTGAAAACGATATCTATGTAGGTGCTGACGCTGTTGGCGGTTCTAGTGTTAACAGACATTTTAATTAAATATGTGTAATGGCAAATGCCATATATGATTTTCTTACCTGGAATTCTGCCTTTTTGAACAGACTTTTTGAGTCCTAGCTATATGTTCTACAGTTCTGGGGTTTATATGAATCTAATATGATTGTCATCTGTCTAAATTAGATTTCAAATGATTAACTGTGTATTTAATGAAGATCATAGTGTGGATTGAATCCATTTTCAAAACCACTGTCTTTTAACTGATTTAAATGCGGAAACTGGGCTTATTCATCAGAATTTCGTATGACTTGACTTGACTTGCTTGACCTGAGCAATGACTTGACTTGACTTGACTTGCTTGACTCTCACCACAGTGACTTGGGACTTGCTTGATACTTGTAGGCAGTGGCGGCTGGTGGAAATTATTTTAGGTGGGGCTATTGTAATGATGAATAAACCACACGGGGAACATTTTGAGAAATTACCCCTTAAATTAAATTGGCTACACTATTTCATTGTTGCTGTTGTATGATTGGCGTTTAGCTACGGTATTTAGCGTCTACAGCACCTCCGCTTTTAGGGTTGACGTTGACCCAAACGTCGCCCGGAGGTCCCCCGGTGTTGTTGCGGGAGCTGCTGCACTAGCTAACCCTCCACTAGCTAACGCTACATTAGCAAAAAAAACGCTTATTTCTTTTGCAAAAGGTGCAGCGGGCTTCAAACACGTTCCCCTCCACTGGTTTCAACCAAGCACTAAATTAGATGTTTTCCAACCAAATAGAGAGCCGCACTGACGCGTCCTTAAACCCGGAAGTAAACTTCTTCCGGTTCCTTCGTCTAAAACGCAATGCAATTTCTCCATAGGATTTTGGAAAATAGCTCGAAATAAGGTCTGTGGTTGACACATATTTAAGAGATGGATCACGTTTTGTTCAGCCGGATAATCTCCACATGTCAACCCTACTTTTATCATTTTTGAATAATAAATCTAGTCGGCAGAAGCAAAATGCTAACGTTATGCTATAAACGAACTACAAGCCAGTACAGCAGCAGGGTCGCACGACTTCAACGTCACGCCAACTTAAGATCGTTTCAACTGACTTGCACTGAAACTGCACTTTGAAAACTTTAAATATATTAACATTTTAAACTGTATACCCCGGTTATCTAGGCCCGTTTTGTTTAATGTATACCACGTTTATCTAGGCCCTTTTTGTTTTATGTATACATGTCACACTGTGGGAAACGATATTTCGATATTTCTGGATGTATAACACATGTAGAATTTTTGACAATAAAGCTGAATTTGACTTTCGCGTGCTTGCATATTTTAACAAAGCTTTTCATTTTAGCCACACTGAATTTAACTAGAAGTCATGGCTGTGTCAATTACCAGTCTGATATCGTTTTACAAAGATGACAAGAAGAGTGTAGATAGAGGAGAGAACCACTACAAGTCAGGACACGTTACAGTGCAGCCTAGATGAAGGTGTGCTTACCGGTGTTGTCAGGGCTAGCATGAGGGACAAGGTTTATAGTGTCGGTGAGTAGTGATAGCAAGAGTACCGTTAACCTTTTAAGACCGAGTTAATTTATTCACATTAATTCCCATCAACAAATCAATTTTATGTGTCACATGAAATCTTTATTAGGCAAGGCAAGTTTATTTATATAGCACTTTTCAACACAAGGCAATTCAAAGTGCTTTACAAAAAATGAAAGACATTAAGAAAATGGCATTTAAAATCAGTCATTAAAAAGAAAAGCTAATAAAATAAACATTAAAAGAAAAAATACATGGATAAAAGTTACAGTGCAGTCTAAGATATTAATAGTTCAATTAAGAGCAGCGACAAAAAGAAAAGTCTTCAGCCTGGATTTAAAAGTAGTAAGTTGCAGCGGACCTGCAGCTTTCTGGGAGTTTGTTCCAGATATTTGGAGCATAATAACTGAACGCTGCTTTACCATGTTTAGTTCTGACTCTGAGGACAGAAAGCTGACCAGTCCCTGAAGACCTGAGAGATCTGGATGGTTCATCATTTAGCAGGAGGTCAGAAATGCATTTTGGTCCTAAACCATTCAGTGCTTTATAAACAGCAGCAGTATTTTGAAATCTATTCTTTGACACACAGGAAGCCAGTGTAAAGACTTCAGAACAGGAGTGATGTGATCCACTTTCTTAGTGTTAGTGAGGACTCGAGCAGCGGTGTTCTAAATCAGCTGCAGCTTTCTAATAGATTTTTTAGTGAGACCTGTGAAGACACCATTGCAGTAGTCCAGTCTACTGAAGATAAAAGCATGGACACGTTTTTCCAAATCCTGCTGTGACTTTAGTCTTTTAATCCTAGATATGTTCTTTAGGTGATAGTAAGCTGATTTAGTAACTGGTTTAATGTGACTGTTGAAACCAATAACTAATTTAACCCGCTGACAAGAGAGCCTACAGTACCTCCGAAGATCGTGACTGGCTGAGGGACAGACTCGGGGGCAGGTTCTCAGGAATTTCTTGGCTTCTCTCCCCCGAGCCAGAAGAGGAACACTACAGCTTGGAAACACTTACTGTTCCTGAAATTATCAAATCTGTTGGGCATCAGGGACCTGAGGCAATTGTGGCAAGCATGGCATTGTCTGAAGAGCAACAGAGGGCAATTCAGGTAGCTACCACTGGTCAGCGAACCAAACCAAACTGGCATTTGTTCAGGAAAGGAAGGTTGACTGCCAGCAACTTTGGAGCTGTCCTGAGGTCAAAGCGTGTGACTGCTTCCTTTATTGCCAGGGTGCTAGGGCAACAACAGGCCCTTGATGGTGTTTTGTCTGTACAGTGGGGGACTAGGAATGAATGTGAGGGCGTCAGGGCATTCACCACTGCAACTCAGATGCAGGTCCATGAGTCAGATTTGTGGCTCTCCCAATCAGGAATGTTGGGGGCATCTCCAGATGGTCTGGTAGGGTCTTCCGCTGTGCTTGAGGTAAAGTGTCCCTACGGAGCAAGGGAAATGACAATTAGTGAAGCATTGCAAATCAAGGGCTTCTTTGTCAGTAAGGAAGGAGAAACATTCAGCCTGCGTGAGGAACATCCTTACTGGCACCAAGTTCAAGGTCAGCTTCACCTCACTGCAAGAAAGAAGAAGAAATAATAAAATTGTGAATTGTTTGTAATTTACATTTACTCGCCTTTGCAATGTTGTGGTTGTTAGAGTGTTAGGTTTTCTGTCAGCTCGTCTGTTGGGAAGATATAAAATATAGTTTCATGGAAGTCACACCGTCACATATACTGTAAGAGCATTAAGACATACAGTACATAGGCTAAAACAAAACATCTAAAGATATAACCTTGCACTTTGATAAGTCTCGTGAACATTTTCACTATTTTGACATTTTTATAGATGAAAATTGAACTAAAGAAATAAATGGTAGATTAATCCATATTGAAAATAGGTGTCAGCTGCTACACTAATTATAATAGTTATATTTCTTAATTAATTAAGATAAGATATTACTGTATTGATCCCAATTTGGGAAATGTTTGTGTTGCAGCAGCATAACAAGAAAAACAAAATATAAGTTATTATATATACAAAAGTATGTGAGGGATGGAATATTAAATTGATTATAAATGTAAAATGTACATGTGATTTTACGTCCAAGAGAAGCTATGGAGCAGAGAGTTCTCTGCCAGCCAGAGGTGATTTGTTATTAGTTCAATATGTCAAACTGATTTCCCTGACTACAATCTTTAGTTACATGGTGAAACGTTATGCTGCTTGTACTAATAAGACTTATCATATAAGCCAAACAGGTTTTAATAGGATGTATTCATTATCTTTATTTGTGTTGCGGTCTTTTCAGCAGCGCCATCTCTATAACGGCGATACAGTCACTACCCATTATTTACATTTCACAGTGACATGGACAAAAATGTAACGTCAGCTTACCTCATGGCACGAATCCAGACTCTCCTTTGGAAAACATTGGCCGGGAAACGATAGAACAAGCACGTTTCATGCGAAGACCTGTGGCTGCAACCCGGAGCAAAGCAACAAACCATTGCGTAGCTAACTAGTAGCGCTAGCTTTAGCTAACGAACTGCCGAGTAAAATTGGAAAACACTGGTAATTAATTATTCTATAATTTGTAAAACTACGGTGTTAAAAACGACAATTTCAAAAATACAGATTCTAATGGTCAGATATAGATATACAGATACTAAAGATAGGCAGGTACTTGCTTTTAAGCAGAACACAGGGGAAAACAAACTTAGCGGGAGTGTTTACGTGTTCGGCGTAATGACGTACAACGGCCTCGACAATTTCTGTAGTCCTATTCAGCCATTCGGTAACAACCATCGTTTTTCAGACACGTAAACTCTTCAAAAATCCCCAGTGGGGTCACTGCTGATGTATTTAATGTCGTAGAACAAAACGTCAATTACCTCTTAAATTTGTGTCAACCACAGACCTTATTTCGAGCTATTTTCCAAAACCCTATGGAAAAAATGCATTGCTTTTTGAGGAAGGAACCGGAAGTGCCAAAAATGCTAACTTACTTCCGGGTTTTACGACGCGTCACTGCGGTTCTTTATACGGTTGAACTGACACTTCCCCATATTAATTTGTAAGTAGATTCGAAGATACATGAGTTTCTGACTGCCGCAAGCTGAAGCTTGGTTGCTAGGTTACTAGCTGGGTGTTCTCCAATAAGGGGCCGGGGGAAACAAAGTTAGTGATTACTGGTTCCATGTTGATTTAATTCAATACAAATTGTTGTGGGGAACTGAAAGGCTATTACCGTACTGGTTACTTTGCAGCCCGGACATTTCCCCCAAAACACATTTAGACGCTATCGCAACACAGAAGTACCTTTCAAATCCGATCATTTTTAAGACCTTCTAAATCATATTTAAGACCTTTCTTATTGTTTTGGTCATATTTAAGACCTTTTTAAGGCCTTACATTCAAATTATCAAATGTAAGACTTTTTAATACCCCGCAGGAACCCTGAGGAGACTAAATACGAACATTATATGCAGACACAGACGTGGTTCAGAAACACAGAAATATTAGAAAACAGACCATTAAGGCAAAACATCTAGTTTGATGGATGCTGTCAAAACTCAACTACAATAATATGTGTGTGTGTGCGTGTGCGTGTGCGTGTGCGTGTGCGTGTGCGTGTGCGTGTGCGTGTGTGTGTGCGTGTGTGTGTGTGTGTGTGTGTGTGTGTGCGTTAAAGTTAATAATTAAAAAACAGTTTCGGAAATAGCAACCAACAACATTGTTATTTTGTTCTACTTGTTAATGAACAGTTTTCCATTTCAGTTTGAACTTTATTGCGCTCATCTAATATGTATGATGCATATGTCATGTGTTTGAGCTGTGTGTGTGTGTGTGTGTGTGTGTGTGTGTGTGTGTGTGTGTGTGTGTGTGTGTGTGTGTGTGTGTGTGTGTGTGTGTGTGTGTGTGTGTGTGTGTGTGTGTGTGTGTGTGTGTGTGTGTGTGTGTGTGTGTGTGTGTGTGTGTGTGTGTGTGTGTGTGTGTGTGTGTGTGTGTGTGCGTTAAAGTTAATAATTAAAAAACAGTTTCGGAAATAGCAACCAACAACATTGTTATTTTGTTCTACTTGTTAATGAACAGTTTTCCATTTCAGTTTGAAC
Source organism: Notothenia rossii (assembly GCF_949606895.1). Lineage (NCBI taxonomy): Eukaryota > Metazoa > Chordata > Actinopteri > Perciformes > Nototheniidae > Notothenia > Notothenia rossii. The sequence goes on from NC_136905.1 coordinate 25,713,598, forward strand.
TTTATTGCGCTCATCTAATATGTATGATGCATATGTCATGTGTTTGAGCTGTGTGTGTGTGTGTGTGTGTGTGTGTGTGTGTGTGTGTGTGTGTGTGTGTGTGTGTGTGTGTGTGTGTGTGTGTGTGTGTGTGTGTGTGTGTGTGTGTGTGTGTGTGTGTGTGTGTGTGTGTGTGTGTGTGTGTGTGTGTGTGTGTGTGTGTTTATTTAGCATGGGCACATAGTATCTGTCCCCGGCTGTTTGAAGAGCAAGCATGGGAAACAAAAGACAGTGTTTACCTCTTTGCATCCAGCTAGTCACACACACAGTTACAATCACACTCCCTGTAATTGACATAATTAATAGATAGTTTAGCTTCTCACCATCATTTGCTGTGGCCCACTGATGTTAACGATCGTAACTGAAAGGCTGCCTGTCAAACGTAAACATTCAGCCACGTGACTCGCGAACTCTCGCGAGAGTTTTACACAAGACCGATCCTTTCTAGCCATAACCCTGCACCGGGCGCTGACATTGTCGCCCGGTGAACATCAGATTTGACAACGCTGAATTTGGCTGAAATTATGTTTCTGAGCCATAGCTTACACATAGCAACAGTCAGTTGCTAGTGGCTGCTGCTGCACTGGTTGAGGGCTCCTCTCTTAGCGCCCAGACGAGAGAGGGTAATGATACACGGGCAAGGCCAGGCAGGAAACATGTGACTTATTGGTAATTTTAGACATCGTAACACCATTTTAAACTAGATTTTATTGTAGATTATACATTTTACTGATACCAATTATATAATATTTACCTTGTTCATTAAAAATTAAAATTAAAAAAAAAGATATATAAAAAAAAAGAAAACATTTTTTTTTTAATTTATTTAATTTTTTTTACTTCTAATTTGTAATGTGGGAAGAGGTGGGGCGGCGCCCCTAGCGCCCCTATGGGCCGGCCGCCACTGCTTGTAGGTCAAGACTTGAGACTTGCTCATGACTTGCACATGTAGGACTTACTCCCACCTCTTCCAATACCTAAAGGGAGACTTTACTCAATCTCTGGTCCTGAAAGAGATTCCCTGAAAGAATATATAGACGCTTCGCTAAGGTCAGGGCTTATTCGTCCCTCATCCTCCCCTGCGGGGGCGGGGGTTTTCTTTGTGGGGAAAAAGGACGGTTCTCTTAGGCCCTGTATTGACTATTCCCTGTTAAACAACATCACAGTCAGGAATACATATCCTCTCCCACTCATGGTTTCAGCTTTCGAGCAGCTTCAAGATGCCAAGATCTTCACCAAATTAGATCTTAGGAATGCATATCATCTGGTCAGGATTCGCAAAGGTGATGAATGGAAGACTGGTTTCAACACCCCCACTGGCCATTATGAGTATTTAGTTATGCCTTTTGGTCTCACCAATGCTCCTGCAGTTTTTCAAGCCCTTGTCAATGACGTTTTAAGAGAATGCTTGAATCGGTTTGTTTTTGTCTACCTCAACGACATTCTGATATACTCACCCGACAAAGACTCCCACATCCATCATGTACGCCAGGTTCTCCAGCGACTTCTCAGGAATCGGTTATTTGTCATGGCTGAAAAATGTGATTTCCATGCCACTACTGTTTCATTCCTTGGTTTCATCACATCCCCGGGTCTTATTCAAATGAATCCTAATAAGGTTAGTGCAGTAGCCCAGTGGAAGACTCCTGACGGTTGTGATTGACCAAATACACGGACCACTATTGCGGTAAGCATGTTGTAACTTCCGGTTGTTGTTGTCATCTCCGGGTATCCCGTGTGCCTGTTCTGTTGCTGATAGCTTATTATCTTAACTTAATCGATCGTTTTAAAACTCTTGATCACGGCAACTGCCTGACGTTGTAATCACACGTTACTACAGCTTAAGCACTCACAAACTCTCCTTCTCTTAGCGACTGTAACCCCACAGTTGCCTACACTCTTTTCGGGTTTGCTAACGGTAGCTACTTTAGCTTGATAGCTAGCCATGGCTCTTTCCCCACCCTCGGGTGCTATTTCCTGCTCTAACTGTCTCATGTTTGGTTACTCCCCTACCTCCTTTACTGGTACCGATACATGTGTTAAATGTAGTATAGTTGTTAGGTTGGAGGCGGGAATCATAGCCATAGAAGCCCGGCTCCGCATCTTAGAAAATAACTCAGCTACATTAAAGCCCATGTTAGCCGGTGCGGACCGGCAAAAGGTAGCTCCTCTTAGCCGTCCCCCGGCAACTCCCGAGCAGCAGGGAGAATGGGTGACTGTTCAGAAGGGGCATAACGCGAAACCCGCAGGTCCCCACCAACCCGTTCACGTATCTAACAGATATTCCCCATTCAGCGAGACACCCACTGAGAAGCCAACTCTGGTTATTGGTAGCTCTATTATGAGACACGTGAATTTAGAGACCGAAGCGTCCACAGTCACATGCATTCCGGGGGCCAGAGCGGGCGACGTTGAGGCGCATCTTAGACTGCTGGCTAAAAATAAACGTAAATACAATAGGATTGTTATTCACGTCGGTGGTAATGATGTTCGTTTACGCCAATCAGAATGCACCAAACTTAATGTGGCGTCGGTGTGTAGTTATGCTAAAACAATGTCGGACACCGTAATCTTCTCTGGTCCCCTCCCCAATCGGATCAATGATGACATGTACAGTATAGCCGCATGTCATCATTTCAGCGCTGGTTGTCTTGGTGGTGCCCAGCAAACAATGTGGGCTTCGTGAATAATTGGACAGCCTTCTGGGGAAAACCTGGTCTGATTAAGAGAGACGGCATTCATCCTACTTTGGAAGGTGCAAATCTCATTTCGGCAAACATTTCAGGGCTCTGTGGACTTAATCCATGACAAACTGGAGTTGAGACCAGGAGGCAGAGTCGCAGTCTTACACGCTTCTCTGCGCTCTCTCCTAGGCAGTCATCCATAGGAATCCCGAACCCAATAAAATACCCAATATTAACGGTGTGTGTGTCTGCCCAAGGACAATTTAAGGTAAAACCTAATAGAGGTGTCATACATAATAACCTAATAAAAGTCAATGTAACAACTACTACAGTGCAACAAAACAGGAAGATTAAATGTGGTCTCTTAAACATAAGATCTCTAGCATCTAAAGCAATACTGGTAAATGATTTAATATCAGATTATAATATTGATATATGTTGTCTCACTGAAACCTGGTTGAGACATGAAGAATATGTCAGCATAAATGAGGCCACTCCACCCAGCCATATCAATACTCATATTGCCCGAGGCACGGGCCGAGGAGGTGGAGTTGCAGCAATCTTTGACTCAAGTTTACTTATCAATACTAAACAAAAATTAAATTATACCTCCTTTGAAAGCCTCATTTTCAGTCTTACGCATCCGACCTGGAAAACTTTGCAGCCAATCTTATTTGTTACAGTGTACCGTGCACCAGGTCCTTATTCAGAATTCTTATCAGAATTCTCTGAGTTTTTATCAGCTTTGGTACTTAAAACAGATAAAGTAATTATCGTAGGTGACTTTAATATTCATGTTGACGATGATAAAAATAGCCTTACTGTTGCATTTAACTCTATATTAGATTCTGTTGGTTTCTGTCAGAGTGTAAATAAACCAACCCACTGCTATAATCACACTCTTGACCTTGTTCTGACTTATGGTATTGAAATTGAGCAACTATTAGTCGAACCGCATAATCCTGCTTTATCCGACCATTTCTTAGTAACTTTTGAAGTACTGTTACTAGACTACAAAGCATTAGCCAAAAGCTCCTGCAGCAGAAACCTATCTGTTAGTGCTATAGCCAAATTTAAGGAAGAGATTCCACCAATACTTAACTCGATAGCATGTCTGCATGTAGGGGAGGAAACTTATACAAAATGTACACCACCCCAAATTGATCATGTTGTTGATAGTGCTACAGATGCGCTGCGAATAAAATTAGACTCTGTTGCTCCTTTGAAAAAGAAGAAAATAAAACAACATAGATTAGCTCCATGGCATAATGCCGAAACCCGCAAAATAAAGCAAAAGTCGAGACAACTTGAAAGGATATGGCGTTCCACTAAACTTGAAGAATCTCGTTTAATTTGGCAAATTACACTCAATGAATATAAGAAAGCACTGCGTAAAGCCAGAGCAGCATACTACTCTTCATTAATAGATGAGAATAAGAATAATGCAAGATTTCTTTTCAGCACTGTAGCCAGGCTGACAGAGAGCCACAGCTCGACTGAACCTTCTATTCCCATAGCACTCAGTAGTAATGATTTTATGTGCTTTTTTAACGATAAAATTGTTACTCTTAGAAACAAAATCAATGACCTCTTGCCTTTAACCAGTATAGTGTTATCAACAGCTCCCGGAAACGTAAGTTCTAATATTACACTAGATAGTAAACTAGAATGCTTTTCAGCCATAAACCTTGAACAATTAAATTCAATGATTCTCTCTTCTAAACCATCAACGTGTATCTTAGACCCGATTCCAACTAAGCTGTTAAAATAAGTTTTTCCATTAATTAGCACTTCTTTATTAAATATTATGAATATGTCTTTATTATCAGGCTATGTTCCACAATCATTCAAAGTAGCAGTGATAAAACTGCTTCTTAAAAAGCACAACCTCGATCCAGAGGTTTTAGCCAACTATAGACCGATTTCTAATCTTCCGTTCCTCTCAAAGATTCTTGAGAAAGCAGTCGCAAAACAGCTGTGTGATTACTTAAAAAACTATGATTTATTTGAAGATTTTCAGTCTGGCTTTAGAACACAACATAGCACAGAGACAGCTCTGGTTAAAGTCACAAATGACATTCTAATAGCCTCTGACAAGGGACTTGTCTCTATTCTTGTCTTGCTCGATCTTAGTGCTGCATTTGATACTATCGACCATGATATCCTATTGCAAAGACTAGAGCACTTAGTTGGCATACAGGGAACTGCTTTAGGCTGGTTTAGGTCCTATCTATCTGAGCGCTCTCAGTTTGTACGTGTCAACGATGAATCTTCCATGCAAACCAAAGTTAGCCATGGAGTGCCACAGGGCTCAGTGCTTGGACCTATTTTGTTCACCCTATATATGCTTCCGTTAGGCAATATTATAAGGAATCATTCTGTAAACTTTCATTGTTATGCGGATGATACTCAACTATATTTATCAATCAAGCCTGATGAAATTAATCATCTAAATAAAATTCAAGACTGCCTCAAGGACTTAAAAACGTGGATGACCTTACATTTTTTGATGTTAAACACGACCAAAACTGAAGTTATTGTACTTGGCCCGAAGAATCTACGAAACAAATTATCTTAAGATATATTAACTATGGATGGCATTAATTTGGCCTCCAGTGAGACTGTAAGGAATCTTGGTGTTATATTTGATCAGGATTTATCCTTTAACGCCCACATAAAATCAATTTCAAGGACCGCCTACTTCCATCTACGTAACATTGCAAAAATCAGGCATATCTTGCCTCAAAACGATGCAGAGAAACTAGTCCATGCATTTGTTACTTCAAGGCTGGATTATTGTAACTCCTTATTATCAGGGTGTACCAAGAAGTCAGTCAAATCGCTTCAGCTGATTCAAAATGCTGCAGCTCGTGTACTAACCAGAGTTAGGAAAAGGGACCACATTACTCCTGTTCTGGCTGCCTTACACTGGCTCCCTATAGAACACAGGATAGAATTTAAAATTCTTCTTCTCGCCTACAAAGCCCTTAATGGGCAGGCGCCATCTTACCTTAAAGAACTCATTATACCCTATTGTCCTACTAGGGCATTGCGTTCCAAGAATGCAGGGTTGTTGGTTGTTCCTAGAGTCTCTAAAAGTACAATGGGAGCCAGAGCCTTTTCTTATCAAGCTCCACTTTTGTGGAATCAGCTTCCAGTTTGTGTTCGGACGGCAGACACCCTATCCGTTTTTAAGAGTGCGCTTAAGACCTTCCTTTTTGATAAAGCTTATAGTTAGGGCTGATTAGATTCAGCCCCTAGTTTTGCTGATATAGGCTTAGTTTGTCGGGGGACATCTTACTTCTTCCTTCTCTCTGTCTATACCTGTGTACTCTCATGTTCCGATTAACCCAGCTTCCCCAAATGTCTTTCTTTTTGGTGTCTATATACGCCGGGATCCGGAGTCATGGATGATCCTGCGGTCCTGTGTCATGGATTGCGAGTCCTGGATCTTGAGTCGTGGCTGTGGTCCTGGATCATAAGTCCTGGATGGATATACTCATGGATTCATCTTCCTATTATACACACATGCATTTCCAAACATTTGGACTACCTATGTTGCAAATGTATTATCTTTTCAATTTACACACGGCATCTATTGCACGTCTGTCCGTCCTGGGAGAGGGATCCCTCCTCTGTTGCTCTCCCTGAGGTTTCTCCCATTTTTCCCTTTAAACTGGGTTTTCTCTGGAAGTTTTTCCTTGTACGATGTGAGGGTCTAAGGACAGAGGGTGTCGTATTGTCATACTGATATTCTGTAAAAACTGTGAAGTCCACTGAGACAAATGTAACATTTGTGATATTGGGCTATATAAATAAACATTGATTGATTGATTGATTGATTGACTGACAGCAGAAAGAAGGTCCAGCAGTTTTTGGGGTTTTCTAACTTCTATCGAAGATTTATTAGAAACTTCAGCGCTATTGCGCTATTGCACTACCACTTCATGCTCTTACATCCCCGTTACGTTTGTGTGGTCTACTCAGGCCGAGGAGGCTTTCACTCGGCTCAAAACTGTGTTCACCTCTGCCCCCATTCTAACTGTTCCTGACCCAAGCCGTCAGTTTGTGGTGGAGGTGGATGCCTCCAATTTAGGTATAGGTGCTGTCCTGTCGCAGCGGTCGGAGGAGGACAACAAGATGCATCCCTGTGCTTTCCTCTCCAGAAAACTCTCGCCGGCTGAGCAGAACTACGATGTGGGAAACTGTGAGTTACTGGCTGTAAAGATAACTCTGGAGGAGTGGCGGCATTGGTTAGAGGGGGCTCAGTTTCCATTCTTAGTATGGACGGATCATAAGAATCTAGAATACATAAGAAAAGCTAAACGTTTGAACCCTCATCAGGCTAGATGGACTTTATTTTTCAACCGCTTTAATTTTACCTTGTCTTACAGGCCGGGGTCCCAGAACATGAAGCCCGATGCCCTGTCATTTGAACCCGAGCCTATTGCCAAAGAGCCTGAAGCCATCCTGCCACTGAACCTTGTGGTTGGAGTGGTGACTTGGCAGATAGAAACAGAGGTGAAGCAAGCTAACGGTGAGAGCCCTGCACCTAGTGGTTGCCCGCAAAATCGTCTGTTTGTGCCTATTACCATGCGTTCACAGGTGATCCATTGGGCTCACACCTTGCTGCTTACTTGCCATCCGGGGGTTAAGAGAACAATGTTTTTCATCAAGCAACGTTTCTGGTGGCCATCAATGGATCGAGAAGTTCGGGAGTATGTGGGGGCATGCCCTGTCTGTGCTCGGAATAAAACATCCTCCAGGGCGCCGATGGGGCTTCTCCGGCCACTCCCTATTCCCAGCCGGCCATGGTCTGAGATCTGAGTCTAAAGGTAACACCACCATACTCTGGACCGTTTCTCGAATATGGTACATTTGATTGCCTTGCCCAAGCTTCCATCAGCCAAAGAGACGGCTAACGTTTTTCGTGTTCATGGTTTTCCAAAAGACATTGTTTCAGACAGAGGACCACAGATCATATCGCGGTTCTGGAAGGAGTTCTGTAACCTGATCGGAGCCACAGTCAGCCTCTCGTCCGGATACCATCCAGAGTCCAATGGCCAAACAGAATGCCTGAACCAGGAGTTGGAGACGTGCCTTCGTTGTTTGGTTGCTCAGAACCCTTCGTCCTGGAGCAGATGCCTTACTTGGGTTGAATATGCCCGCAACTCGCTTCCCACCGCTGCTACCGGGTTAAACCCTTTCCAATGTGCCTATGGTTACCAGCCACCTGTGTTTCCGGAGACTGAGAAGGAGGTCACGGTTCCCTCTGCCCACGCCCTGGTGAGGCGTTGTCGCCACATCTGGAGTGCCACTCGCAGAGTACTTATGAGGAACTCTGAGCGAATGAAAAAGGCAGCAGATCAGAGGCGCCGACCAGCTCCCGTGTACAAGCCTGGCCAGAAGGTCTGGCTCTCGACGAAGGATCTTCCTTTTCACGTCGTCTCCCGAAAACTTGCACCTAGGTTTGTAGGTCCGTTTCCTGTGACAAAGGTTATTAATCCTGTGTCTGTCTGTTTGCTTCTTCCCAGGTCCCTGGGAGTCCACACAACTTTTCATGTGGGAAGACTGAAACCAGTGAAAGAAAGTGTATTGGTCCTCGCAGCCAAACCTCTTCCACCCCCCCGACTGATCGAGGGCGGCCCGGTTTATGCAGTCAAGGGTCTGTTGGCGGTACGCAAGAGAGGAAGAGGCAGACAATTCCTCGTTGACTGGGAGGGTTATGGGCCTGAAGAACACTCATGCGTTCCATCAAGTTTTGTTGCAGGTCAGGATCTTTTTGACGATTTCTACCGACGCCATCCACAAGTACCTGGGCCGTCAGGAGCCGTCCCTAGAAGGGGGGTACTGTTACGTCTAGTAAAATCTGTTAAGTTAATTTTTTTAGTTCAGTCTTGTATCCTGTTTTATTTTGTAGTAACCTTTCCATCTTGTTGCAGATTACCTCACTTCCTCCCTTTGTGTGTTTTCCCTCCACTGTGATTGTCGACTCCGCCCTAATTGTCTGCACCTGTTCCCCCTTAGCCTGCCTATATATAGATTCTGTCTCCCTTGTCTTGTTGCCAGTTCCTTTCGTCCCATGTGCCTGACTGCTAGCGTAAAGTCCATGTTTTCTGCTTAGAGCTAAGACCCGAGTTTTTGGAAGTTACTTTATCTTTTGACTTTTTGATACTATGTTAACCTTTTCCTCGTAAGAGTGTTTTTTGTTGTCTTAACCTGTTACCTCTACGGAGAGCTCACAGTGCCACTATTTTTCAGTAAAGACTTTCTTTTGTACTTCGTTTGCCGAGTCATGCTTTTGGGTTCATACTGGTTTGCCTAGCCTTGACACATTTGCCTAATCCACCCCCAGGAACTCATTGCGGTGTGAACGCAATCTGCTTTAGTTCATCAGAACTAAAAGAGTTCTGATGAACTATTGTGGGAAACGAACTTGGTGTGAACGCCCCGAATGCTTTCATCCCCTCCCGCATGGACCAGTGCAATTCTCTGCTCGCAGGCCTTCCAACAAAATCCACCCAGAGACTGTTTTATGTTCAGAACAGTGCCGCCCGGATTCTCACTAAAACACGCAAATCAGAGCACATACTATAACAGCCACACTGACCCCACTTACCTCCAGGAATTGCTCACCAAACAACATTTACAGACATCAGGCACAGGCCTGGCAGCTCCATCTATTTGCTGTTCCATTGACAAAACTGTCCATCATGGGAGACTGTGCTCTCTCCTACCTGGCTCCACCTCTGGAATCAGCTCCCAGAGGATATCTTGATCATTCTTTGTTTTGAAAAGCCTTAAAGGCCCTGACACACCGAGCCGATTTTGTCCGTCGATAGATGTCTGGCCGTCGATGAGTGCCCTGTCGCCCTACTCAGATTGGTGTGTCCCGCACCGTTGTGTCATTTCGGCCTTGCCGCCACCGAATCAACATGTTGAATCGGGAGGCTGTCTGCAGAAGAAATCACTCTGATTGTCTGTTCAGCTTAGCAAATCAGTATGTGAGAAGCGAAACGGAAGTGAAGAAGGCACACACAGGCGGCTATTGTTTTTCATTTTCCAGTACCGCACTAAACATGATTTTGATTATAAGTCGTTATGTGAAACAGTCTGTGATGGACGAGAGTGAAAATGGAACGTGCGCTATTTGTTGTTTGTATCACGTAGTCTGTCTTCCGGTTGCCTCTTTTGAATGACGAATACACACTACCGCTGCTTGCTTGTAAGGAGAGTTATTGCCACTCACGCATGCTACTTGGCTGTCGGCTGAAGTCTTTGCGGTGTGTTCCAGTGCAACTGTTGGCCAAGACGCAGGAGACGTGAGGCGACACAACAGTCGTGTTCCGTCGGGACGTGTTCTTGGGGGGCAGTTTGATGTGTCAGGGCCTTAACTTGTTATGCTCTTAAACTAATACATAGCTGTTTCGACGATAATGTCTTGATCCATTGTCACCTTGCCAAATGTTACAGTCTGCAAAAATTCGCTCATGTATATCGGTAATATACGTGAGTAAACTGACCTTAAACCACACAGCTCTGAACTCAACACTATTGTTTGGAAACCGATATCTGACCTTCATATTTCCATATCATGTGCAAAAGTATATTTGAAAGTGCTTTTTGGTATTTTACAGTTCTTCTCCCTCTTCAACTTCTTCTTGTTCTTGTGTTTCTATTCTTATTATTCTTATGATTATTTCTATTATTACAGTTTTCATAATGATTGTCATAATTATAAGTCTTAATACATCTTATTCTTCAAACGGAGTCAGACATGTCTATTAATTCATATTTGTTTTATTTTCATTTTTTTTGGGGGGGGGGGTTATGTAGTCAAGACACAATTATATTTCTATTTACTGACATTCAAACTCCTACTCTATTCAGCGACACAGATAGAGGAACAGGACAGAAGTTAGACTAATCTTGACTGATGTTGCAATTAAGTTTAGTTAACTGTAAATACTTAAAATACAGAATACTTAAAAAGTATATTTTCTACTTAAAAGTAACAACTATACAATGTTTAATGTTATAATTGTCCATGCATGAAATCTTCTATCATTACATGCATTAAGAATACAAAATCTGAAATGTACTAAATATAATTATTTTGTTTGTTATTTTTTCAACCTGGCTTTATTATTAGACATTTCAATTACGGCGTGCAATTCATCCAGATTTAATAAAGCCATTAGAGCAATATTCTTTTAAACATTTTTTAGGGTTTTTTTCTTACAATGTACAATTGGTACATTTGGTGACTCATAAGCCTGTGTAGAATCAGGAAATAATAGAAATGAAAAAAACATGTGTATAATATTTTATATAACATCTTTTTTACTTTTATTATTTCATGTCTGTTTCTTTACCACTGTACATGTCCCCGCTGTGAGACTAATAAAGGATTTCTGATTCCGATTCTGATAATACTGTAATGTATTTTTATCTCAGATTCTCTTCGAAAATCATACATTCTTAATCTTTTCTTGGTGTACCTTGGTTATTTCAATGCTAACTATATACATGTATACATGTTTTGTAAGTATACACCTAAATGTGTGTGTGCGTGTGTTCCGTGGATATCCTTGTGAATCAACCAACACTTGTACTGACCGTGAGCCCTGTTCCCATTGGCTAGGGGCTGGGGGGTGGGGGTGTGAGGGTGCGATAGTAGCAAGATAAAAGGAGCAAATGTCTCTCGTCCTGCTTACACACACAGACACACTCACCCTGCCTGCCTGTCTGTCTGTCCGTCTGATTGTGGAGGCTAAAGAAGAGGAGAGGCTCCACCACCTGAAGCTTTCACTTGAAAATGTAAGTACGCTCACACACACACACACACACACACACACATACACACACACACACACACACACACACACACACACACACACACACACACACACACACACACACACACACACACGTGTAATCCTATTTGAGATAAGGCTGAGGATAAGGGCTCTGCTTCTTAACAAGGGAGAGAGACATGCAGGGTAAAACACTTGTTGAACAACACGCCCTGGTGTAGAAAAATTGACAATGTTCACATGTTTACATTTGAATAAGCACCGCTAACAATTTGTAAAGAAATATGTTCAAAGTGTTTTTCTACAATACAATTAACTTAGTGTTGTCGAACTGCAACAGGATTTTTCTTCAATACAATGTATAGCATGCTTTTTTCGTTAACAAAAAAGCTTAGAGTAATTGTATTTTCCGTTGGTCATTATGTTTATGTGATGTGATCTTGATAAGACTATTAACCGGGTTTATGTGACTGTACTTTGGCCCATTGTGTTATGTGAGAATTAGTTTTTAACAGTCAATAAACTATAAACTTGAGAAAATGTATTTTTTTATGCCAATCTGTTCTGTTTGCATATAAATTGAAAGAAAACTAAGGGATTATCACACTGGCTTAATGTGTCGGTAAGAGGGTCAAGGGTTCATCCATTCATTTATATTGTGCAAGGCTTTGGGTTTGTGTGTGTGTGTGTGTGTGTGTGTGTGTGTGTGTGTGTGTGTGTGTGTGTGTGTGTGTGTGTGTGTGTGTGTGTGTGTGTGTGTGTGTGTGTGTGTGTGTGTGTGTGTGTGTGTGTGTGTGTGTGTGTGTGTGTGTGTGTGTGTGTGTGTGTGTGTGTGTGTGTGTGTGTGTGTGTGGCGCCTAGCATTACGATACTTGTGGGGACTTAAATCTGTTCACACAGTCACGTGTGGGGACTCGCCTCCTTTACGGGGACAAATTGAAGGTCCCCATGAGGGGAATCATTACAGTTTTTCTCAATTGCTAAACCCACTATTTAGAATCAAAATTAATTTCTTCAAAACAAGAACATAGCCATCTAAACAGAAACACACTTGCCATAACTCTGAATATCTTTTTGCAAAATGCACTTACATGACCAAAACTGAAAATACTGGTCACAAAAAAGAATAAGTCGATCGAAACAGAACAAATTGTCCTCTAATGAGACAAATGTGTTTTCATAACTGCAACTCCGGTCACCATAATAACACATTCTACCATAACAATATACATTTCTTGCAAAGTGCTCTAAGGCACTCAACACTAAAAATACCCCTTCCAAAACCAGATACCTTCTCCAAAAACAAAAGGGGTTAGGGTTAGGATTAGGGTTAGGGTTAGGGTAATGTTGTGAATCGAGTGGCCCATGGTGGTGGTGGGGTTATTGTATGGGCAGGCGTATGTGATGGACGATGAACACAGGCCACTCGATTCACAACATTACCCTAACCCTAGCCCTAACCCTAACCCTAACCCTATTCCTATTCCTAACCCTCACACCAGATACTGACTGGTTTTCGGACCCCCCCAGACCCCCCCAATAAAGCAAAAATGCATGTTTCAGAGTGGCCTTTTATTGTGGCCAGCCTAAGGCACACCTGTGCAATAATCATGCTGTCTAATCAGCATCTTGATATGCCACACCTGTGAGGTGGGATGGATTATCTCGGCAAAGGAGAAGTGCTCACTATCACAGATTTGTTCAGATTTGTGAACAATATTTGAGAGAAATGGTTATTTTGTGTATATAGAAAATGTTTTAGATCTTTGAGTTCATCTCATGAAAAATGGGAGCAAAAACAAAAGTGTTGCGTTTATATTTTTGTTCAGTGTATGTCATTGTTTTTATTGTCTCATTTTCAGAAGAGCACCGTAACAGAAACAAAAGATGAATAGCAATACACTGGAAAAAAAATAACATGGGTAAATGATGTAAATCAGCCGTAAAGCAGATAATGAGATCTATATAGCTTTACTGATCTGCTCTTTGGCGTCTGTCTGGCCACATAGCCTCATCTACGTCACGGCGTATGTCTTCCCTTGCAAGGCAGCGTGGGAAATATCTCCTTGCGTGTCGACACCACCCTTGACAGGATTCCGCAGAGATGTCCCGACAGCCAGCATTCATTGCGTCCAAAAGGGGTATTCTGTCATGAGGATGATGGTCATAAACCTTCCATCTCCAGGCAGAGAAGAACTCCTCAATGGGGTTTAGAAATGGGGAGTATGGAGGGAGGAACTCCATGGCCATGTGTGGATGAGCCTCAAACCATGCCCTCACGTCACAAGAGTGGTGGAATGCCACATTGTCCCATATGACCACGTGAACCGACCTCACTTGATCCCTCTCTTCTGGTGGCACAAGTCGGTCATACAGGACATCCAGGAAGGCAAGGACACGTTGCGTGTTATATGCTCCCATTACAGGGATGTGAGCAAGGACGCCTTGTGTCGAGATAGCCGCACACAATGTTATGTTTCCTCCCCTTTGGCCTGGAACAAAGACTGTTGCTCTTTGCCCAATAAGGTTCCTCCCACGTCTCCTTTGGAGAGGTTGAAGCCTGCTTCATCCACATATACAATAACATGTGGTAATGCATTGCCTTCCAGCTCCATCATTCGCTAAAGAAAATGAAACAAACAGAGGACCGTTTTACATTACTGTAAGCAGTCCAACATACTAAAAATATAGTCAAGCCATCACTGTGATTGAGGTCCTTACCTGTACATACCGGTGCCTTAACTCCTTCACACGGTCAGAGTTGCGTTCAAAAGGAACCTTATAGATCCGTTTCATTCTGAGGTGGTGCCTCTTTAACACCCGGTCAATGGTTGCAACACTTATAGATGGAATGTTATTTAAGACATCCTTGTCTGCAATTATTCTGGCCTGAATCTCCCTTAAGCGGATTTCATTGTTGGCCACAACCATATCAACAATGGCAGACTCTTGTTCTTGAGTAAAGGCCTTTCCTCTGCCGGGGTGCTCTTTCAGTTCTATCAATAAATATTTGAGAATGTTATGTACTGTAATATAAAAACAGTGATTGAAACCTACATAAAAATAGAAATGCATGAAGTGCTGTAAAAAAGGGTTACAGTAGCTTACCTATTTTCGTGCCTGAAGATCCTAATAATGGATGCCACTGTTGATCTCCGTATATTGGGCTGAACCCTTTGGCCAGCCTCACTGAGGGACATGCCATGGTTTATGACGTGGTCCACAATAGTTGCACGGGTGTTGTCCGAAACTACTGTTCGCATTGGTCCCCTTTCCACTCTTCCACCACGCATACGTACAGCCCTCCCTCTTCCTCTCTGAACAACAGGGTTCCCTCTTCCTCTCTGAACATCAGCCCTCCCTCTTCCTCGCTGAACAACATGGTTCCTTCTTCCTCTCAGAGCTCCTCTACCTACTCGATCAGCCATTTTGTTCACACAAACATCTTACTGAAGTGAGGGAAGTCTTTTATAGGATTCTCACAAATTACAATTACTATAGGAAAGTCATTGATATCAGCTGTGAGCAATTAATTTACATGGAAGTGAAGTACTCAATTCACCCCAATACAAAAAAAACATTTCTCAATGTGCAAAAAGGAAAAGACCACAATTACTGACTGTAAAAATGTATTGCTCTACTATCAACTATAGCTAATCCTCCCCATATGAACATCTTAAAGAGCTATGCAAGTCATATCAACACTATTATAGCTTTACCGGCACCATTTTAAAAAATATTTTAAGTACAGTCCTGCAAATTCTGTCTTGTAAATATTTTCAATGTAACATCATTACTGTAAGGTATACAGTACATTCCATGCAGTTACCATTTTCAATGGGGTGATTGACTGATAACAAGTGTTAATATTTTGCACATCAAGTTTCAATTAGTGTATCTATGGTGTAAGTTTATGAGGAGTAAGTGTTATCCACTGTGAGAAGATTATTTAGTTTTGTAGACATGAGTTACACAAAAGATTGTTGATGTTTGTGTAGAGAATTGTAACTTCCGATAGAGAATTGTGTGATCTGTTTTGCAAAACACTGCTTAGCATCTGCATTTTGTGTGATATCAATGATAAATGGTATACTGTTGTAGAGAACTGGTTTTCTGTTTCGATGGCTGTGCTGTTGGTTTGATGAAAGGAATTTTGATTCTAAATAGTGGGTTTAGCGATTGAGAAAAACTGTAATTTTAGGGTGAAGACTTGGTTAGGTTTAGGATAAGGTTAAGGGTAAGGGTTAGGGTTAGGCATGTGTTGGTTATTGTTAAGGTTAGAATAAGTCTCCAGGAAATGCATGTAGATCAATGTAATGTCCCCTGAAGTGATGAATACATGGTGTGTGTGTGTGTGTGTGTGTGTGTGTGTGTGTGTGTGTGTGTGTGTGTGTGTGTGTGTGTGTGTGTGTGTGTGTGTGTGTGTGTGTGTGTGTGTGTGTGTGTGTGTGTGTGTGTGTGTGTGTGTGTGTGTGTGTGTGTGTGAGTAGTTATATTCATCCCACTTTCGTCTCATTAGTATGCATACAAAAGTGACAGGTCACACCTCCCCCATTATGCAAATGAGCTAAGTCCCGCCTCCCCTTTGATCGAGGTGTGAGATCTCAAGTAGGTGTGATATCCCAAGTAGGTGTGAGATCCGTCGATAGGAGGGGGGTGATGTGTATTCACAGGTGTGAAAAGCCCCCACTGTTACGCCTTATGGTGTATAATACAAAATGTTTCAATCACATTAGTATGCATAAAAAGTGAAAGGTGGGCCTGCCCCCAAGTGTGTGTGTGTGTTTGTATGTGTTTGTGTGTGTGGGTGTGGGGACCTTCACTGATGTCCTCCCAAGGAGGTGTGTGTGTGTGTGCGTGTGCGTGTGCGTGTGTGTGTGTGTGTGTGTGTGTGCGTGTGTGTGTGTGTGTGTGTGTGTGTGTGTGTGGGGACCTTCACTCCTGAGCTATAGATGCCTGTCTTAACACCCCATGGCCCTGCAGTTGGCCAGAGGCTGTAAAAGTCCTGGAAAGCAGGCAGGCACCTCGTTTGAGAGATGACTGTTTGTGTATTAGAGAGCCTGAGGAGACACATTTTTACCGCCCATGCTTGACTGTTTATCTGTGCATTTTCAACTGTATACAATACAACACAAAAATGCCCAGTGCTGCTAAGAAATAAGTTCAGAAAGCTCTGAAAGCTCTAACAAAAGTAACTCTCCAGGTATTTCAGACAGAGTATGCGGATTTGGTCTGATCAGAACAAAGAAAGCACCTTTTGCCTTCCTACTGTCACACTTTCCTCTTACTATGGCCAGTGTCTGTAAAGGTGGGGGGGGACTGTCTCCCCCCTTCCTGCCATCTCTCTCTGTTTCTGCTGATGTGTAAAATATACAAAATAACGTTTTATATACTTAGTCTCTTGTTAAAAAGGCGATGAAGTTTGCAGCGTAAGCCAGCCATCAGTGTTCTAGTTTTAAGGCTTTGCATACCTCAAAGTGTGTCTAAAAGTATCTTGGCAAGAGAAAAAAAAAGCCAAAATGCGCTTAGGCCATTACAAAGAAACCGAATTGCTGCGAAGAAATAAGTTCAGAAAGCTATGACTCCAGTGGAACACTGTTAGAGTCAAAAGTAACTCTCAATGTATTCAGACAGAGTATGCAGATTCGGGCTGATCAGAACAAAGAAAGCACCTTTTGCCTTCCTAGTCAAAAAGTGTTGATTAAGTTAGTTTACACACACTCCCTTACTGTCACACTTTCCTCTTACTATGGCTGTCAGGCCTTTTGGTGTGTGTGTGTGTGTGTGTGTGTGTGTGTGTGTGTGTGTGTGTGTGTGTGTGTGTGTGTGTGTGTGTGTGTGTGTGTGTGTGTGTGTGTGTGTGTGTGTGTGTGTGTGTGTGTGTGTGTGTGTGTGTGTGTGTGTGTGTGTGTGTGTGTGTGTGTGTGTGTGTGTGTGTGTGTGTGTGTGTGTGTGTGTTTGAGCCTGGCCCTGCCCCCTCCTCCCCCCTTCCTGCCATCTTATCACTAGACAGAGGGGGGAAGGGTTCTCTCTAAAACACAGTATCTGTAAAGGTGGGGGAGACTGTCTCCCCCCTTCCTGCCATCTCTCTCTCTGTTTCTGCTGATGTGTAAAATATACAAAATAACGTTTTATATACTTAGTCTCTTGTTAAAAGGTGATGAAGTTTGCAGCGTAAGCCAGCCATCAGTGTTCTAGTTTTAAGGTTTTGCATACCTCAAAGTGTGTCTAAAAGTATCTTGGCAAGAGGAAAAAAAGCCAAAATCCGCCTAGGACATTAAAAAGAAACCGAATTCCACGTTTTACAAATGAACAGACACAAATGCAGACTTGACTACTTGGCAGTTGATTAAAGCAGATGTGTCCTTTTTCATCTCTCAAAGGTTTGGGTCCTGTTCAACACTGGGTACAGAAATATATTCAATATACAGTCATTTGTACGTAAAGATTTTTGAAGTTGTAAGCACTTAGAAATATACATTTGATTGCATTTAAAGTGGCTGTAGACAACTTATAATAATGAAGTAGTTGATTGCACAAATTTGTAATGGATGTAAAATAAAGACGACATTAGCATTTAAATTGGCTCCCTATAAGACTTGCTTTCTCTATGAAATTATGTCGGGTTCTGAGTTGTGTTCTCCCTTTCACAATAAAAAGCCCAAACACAATACTTTCTGAATCACTGCAGGAAGTAATGTGCTAAAATGCAAATACAAATAGCTTACAGTAGCTGCCAATTAGTTGAACAATTGGAAAATCGCAAGGACTGTGGAAACACCTACTGGCAAAGGATTGTGGATGCAAATTATGCAAAGAGGAAAAAAAAACATTCTATCTAAAGCTATATAACACAATCTGCATATTGACAGTATGAGTACAGCAAAAACAGTATGCATGTTGATGCAAACGACGATGTTCAGTAAACGATCAATCAAAATCGAAGGATCCAATGTATTTTTAAATGGAGCAGAAATAGAACTAGTCTCCCAGTTGAAGTATCTTGAACAGGGAGTGTCATATTGGACTCGCACTTGACTTTTTAAGAAACATATCCAGAAAGTATCCAATACCATTAAATTCAACTTGCAACATTTTAAACAAATTAGACCTTTTCTTAACTGTCAATGCTGCAAAGTCATACCTCCACTGTATGATTCTATCCCACATTGAATACGGTTTTACAAACTAGTCTTCTGCTTGTGCCACACACCTGAAACCCATAGAACAGCTGTTCAAGAGAGCTATCCAGGTGTTTGACAGAAAGCCACAGTCATACCACCACTGTACCATCCTTGAAAATCACAATTTCTTGAGTTTTTGACCATTTTAAGTCTTTTAAAAGTATGTGTTTTTTAAATAATATTTACATGGGCTGGCCCCCCTCCCCTTGGGGGAATTCATCCACAGAAAACACACTGGACGCAGCACTAGGTCAGAAACCAGAGGAGACTGTGAAGTCCACCACAGACGGACCACCTTTGGACAAAATGTCCTCTCCATTAAAGGCAGCTCATTGTGGAATAGCCCCCCAACTGAGATACGGGATTGTCCCACTCTCAATAGTTTTAAAGGTCATCTTAAAGAATGGTTGAGCAACAAACAGAGGTGTAATCACCGCTAAATAAATGCACTTTAACACAGGGGTATCTCCTCTTGCACTTTATGTAGCGCTTTTATCTGATCTTGCACTTTATATATCATAGCTGCTACATTGTACTGCCATGTGGTAAATGCTTGTATGCTGCTCATGCTCTTTCTGCATATCATGTATTTATTTTTGCTGTATATATATATATATATATATATATATATATATATATATATATATATATATAAATGTCATGTTCTTATATGCTGTATGTGACGGGACTATAGATGGAAATTAGCTCAAAGCTAAAATCCGGCTCATTTACACTTGTAGGCATTATTTTTGTTTTAAAGTGTTCATCAATGTGCACTACGGTAGCCCTGAAGAAAATTAAACATTAAAATATGTTATCGATGTCCCCATTCCCAGTTTGTTTTGGGAATAATTGTGATGTTTACTATGTTTTGGTAGCTCTTATCAAAACAGAATTTTTGTAAAAGACTGCGACTCTAAAAGGCAAGTTTGTGATTTTAACACTGTTTCGATGAAACAATAAATTATACAATATTACGACTTTTTGCCATATTTTTAACACAATATACTTGTACCTTTTGTTTTTTTGTGGTTGTAGGGCTTCAAGATATTTTGCATCTCATGCATAAACACGGTGTCATCTTTTCCTTGAAACTGACGTGCTGCCCGTTTTACAAAACAAGTTATTTTTCTGCTTCTTCATCCTCTGAATTTTCCTCCCCCGTCCCTCTTCCTTCAGCCAGCACAACAAGAATCAAGGTGGATCTGTGAAATGAAACACCTCTTCCCAAAGCGTGACTTCCCTATTGAGAGCATGCGTCTTCGGCAGTAGGGTCTAAACCAATTGGCCATATATACTAACATGCAGAACGTACGGTATGTTTGAAGACTAACCATTTATCCAGTTCAAGCTGTCTTTAAGATGTGACATTGCGCTCTGACTATTCCCCGTAAAATCGTGACAAACTATTACTTATTCTTAAATTCGACCTCTTGCTGCTTGGTTGAAAATGATAGATGAAAAATAACTTAAAAAAAAAAAAAAGACTCAAACAGCGAGGGACATTATACTGGTGAAAAAACTCTCAATTCTACAGATGACTCCCCCCACTCAACGCAATAAGTCCCTCCCTCCACTCAGCAAAGCATCTAAAACTAAGACGACAGTTTGAAAACTAGCTATGGATCTGAGAAAAACCAAGTCTCCCCCCGCGAGTTGCAGCCAGGAACAAACTCCTGGACTACCATCATCACCACCATTCTGGACACCCGAATCTTGCAATACTACTGCTGCTTATTTTGCTCCTTGGGCCAAGACGTCTCTGTTTATGGACACAGTGAAATCAGTGTTGGTTGATATTGTGGAGAGGGTGATACATCAGTACAGAGAAGAAATATGCAACGGATGCCGAGTCAGTCACCCCGGCCGGAGGCAACACGATTGTCTGAATGACATGCCCGTTTTTTTCTTCAGAAACAATTACAACGCGTTAATGAAAAGACTCTGGCTCACCGACTTCATTACTGAGATCGACCAGATTCTTATTGATAAAGAAATTTTCACGGATGATTGGAGGATCCAAGGCGCTTCGGAGGCTTTTCTGCACAATCTCAAAAATTGTAGACGCCACAAGGAGAGACTTGAAAAGATCCATGCCGAGTTGGATGGAGAAGAAGAAGACTAATAACCTGCGGTTGGTTGAAGCCAGGGATTTTTTCTTTTTCGATACATTGATTTTTTCTTTAAAGTAAAATAAAAATGGGGAACTACTATGCAAAACGCTCGGTATATATTGATCAGAATGTAGTCAATACCCTTTTAATAAGTGTGGTGATGAGGACGATTGAAAACAGAGTGAATAGTGATCCCCGTGTAAACAGAATGGCTGAAGTTTGTAAACTAGAAGACATTTTGGATATCGTTCGTTCTGGCAGTACTATTCCATGTCATTGGGAAACGATTGTAAACGAAACATTTAAAGTGGTCCTGGAATCTTCATTTTCCAAAACATTCTGTAACATTATCGAAGAAATGAAACAAAAATCAAAAGTGTATCATGTGCTCTCATTGTATGCTCTGTTTGTAGATGTAATACATCTTTGTGTCAAAAACAGCATACACATGAATATTTTGACTGAAGTGAAAAAACTCCATCATGATATTTCCATTAATCTGGGGCATTCTAAGCTGGAGACGGTCCTGGGGATGTTACAATCAGTATAACTATTGATTTTGTGTGTGAAATTTTTTAAATGTAAATAGGACATTTTAAAAATAAATAAATAAAAAAAGTGTTTTTTACATTTTAAAAACTGTTGTCTTCATTATAGCAAGGGGAGCGTGTCTGATACATGTGTATTACAGTCCTTCACATGCACTGTTGTCTTCATTATAACAAGGGGAGGGTAACAGTGAAGATGTATGATACATGTGTATTGAAACGTACGTATTATACCCCCACAGAAACACAGAAACACAGAAAACACTGAAAACACAGAAAACACAAAAACACAGAAAACACAGAAACACAGAAACACAAAAACACTGAAACACCGACACACAGAAACACCGAAAACACTGAAAACACAAAAAACAGGCTTGTGTGCTAGTATGGTTTTTGAATAAACACATCAGTATTTAAAAAAGTCAATTAGTATCAGCCTCCTATCGACTTTTTAAAAATACTGATGTGTTTATTCAAAAACCATACTAGCACACAAGCCTGTTTTTTGTGTTTTCAGTGTTTTCGGTGTTTCTGTGTGTCGGTGTTTCAGTGTTTTTGTGTTTTTGTGTTTCTGTGTTTTTGTGTTTTTGTGTTTCTGTGTTTTGTGTTTCTGTGTTTTTGTGTTTTTGTGGTTTCTGTGTTTCTGTGTTTTTGTGTTTCTGTGTTTCTGTGTCTCGGTGTTTCAGTGTTTCTGTGTTTTTTCAGTGTTTCAGTGGTTTCAGTGTTTTCTGTGTTTCTGTGTTTCTGTGTTTCCATGTTTCTGTGTTTCTGTGGGGGTATAATACGCACGTTTCAATACAGATGTATCATACATCTTCACTGTTAACCTCCCCTTGTTATAATGAAGACAACAGTGCATGTGAAGGACTGTAATACACATGTATCAGACACGCTCCCCTTGCTATAATGAAGACAACAGTTTTTAAAATGTAAAAAAGACTTTTTTAAATTAATTTTTTTAAAGATGTCCTATTTAACATTAAAAAAAAATCACACACAAAATCAATAGTTATACTGATTGTAACATCCCCAGGACCGTCTCCAGCTTAGAATTCCCCAGATTAATGGAAATATCATGATGGAGTTTTTTCACTTCAGTCAAAATATTCATGTGTATGCTGTTTTTGACACAAAGATGCATTACATCTACAAACAGAGCATACAACAGAATGAACGATATCCAAAATGTCTTCTAGTTTACAAACTTTAGCCATTCTGTTTACACGGGGATCACTATTCACTCTGTTTTCAATCGTCCTCATCACCACACTTATTAAAATGGTATTGACTACATTCTGATCAATATATACCGAGCGTTTTGCATAGTAGTTCCCCATTTTTATTTTACTTTAAAGAAAAAGTCAATGTATCAAAAAAGAAAAAATCCCTGGCTTCAACCAACCGCAGGTTATTAGTCTTCTTCTTCTCCATCCAACTCGGCATGGATCTTTTCAAGTCTCTCCTTGAGGCGTCTACAATTTTTGAGATTGTGCAGAAAAGCCTCCGAAGCGCCTTGGATCCTCCAATCATCCGTGAAAATTTCTTTATCAATAAGAATCTGGTCGATCTCAGTAATGAACTCGGTGAGCCAGAGTCTTTTCATTAACGCGTTGTAATTGTTTCTGAAGAAAAAAACGGGCATGTCATTCAGACAATCGTGTTGCCTCTGGCCGGGGTGACTGACTCGGCATCCGTTGCATATTTCTTCTCTGTACCGATGTATCACCCTCTCCACAATATCAACCAACACTGATTTCACTGTGTCCATAAACAGAGACATCTTGGCCCAAGGAGCAAAATAAGCAGCAGTAGTATTGCAAGATTCGGGTGTCCAGAATGGTGGTGATGATGGTAGTCCAGGAGTTTGTTCCTGGCTGCAACTCGCGGGGGGAGACTTGGTTTTTCTCAGATCCATAGCTAGTTTTCAAACTGTCGTCTTAGTTTTAGATGCTTTGCTGAGTGGAGGGAGGGACTTATTGCGTTGAGTGGGGGGAGTCATCTGTAGAATTGAGAGTTTTTTCACCAGTATAATGTCCCTCGCTGTTTGAGTCTTTTTTAAGTTATTTTTCATCTATAATTTTCAACCAAGCAGCAAGAGGTCGAATTTAAGAATAAGTAATAGTTTGTCACGATTTTACGGGGAATAGTCAGAGCGCAATGTCACATCTTAAAGACAGCTTGATCAGGATAAATGGTTAGTCTTCAAACATACCGTACGTTCTGCATGTTAGTATATATGGCCAATTGGTTTAGACCCTACTGCCGAAGACGCATGCTCTCAATAGGGAAGTCACGCTTTGGGAAGAGGTGTTTCATCTCACAGATCCACCTTGATTCTTGTTGTGCTGGCTGAAGGAAGAGGGACGGGGGAGGAAAATTCAGAGGATGAAGAAGCAGAAAAATAACTTGTTTTGTAAAACGGGCAGCACGTCAGTTTCAAGGAAAAGATGACACCGTGTTTATGCATGAGATGCAAAATATCTTGAAGCCCTACAACCACAAAAAACAAAAGGTACAAGTATATTGTGTTAAAAATATGGCAAAAAGTCGTAATGTTGTATAATGTATTGTTTCATCGAAACAGTGTTAAAATCACAAACTTGCCTTTTAGAGTCGCAGTCTTTTACAAAAATTCTGTTTTGTTAAGAGCTACCAAAACATAGTAAACATCACAATTATTCCCAAAACAAACTGGGAATGGGGACATCGATAACATATTTTAATGTTTAATTTTCTTCAGGGCTACCGTTGTGCACATTGATGAACACTTTAAAACAAAAATAATGCCTACAAGTGTAAATGAGCCGGATTTTAGCTTTGAGCTAATTTCCATCTATAGTCCCGTCACATATAGCATATAAGAACATGACATTTATATATATATATATATATATATATATACAGCAAAAATAAATACATGATATGCAGAAAGAGCATGAGCAGCATACAAGCATTTACCACATGGCAGTACAATGTAGCAGCTATGATATATAAAGTGCAAGATCAGATAAAAGCGCTACATAAAGTGCAAGAGGAGATACCCCTGTGTTAAAGTGCATTTATTTAGCGGTGATTACACATCTGTTTGTTGCTCAACCATTCTTTAAGATGACCTTTAAAACTATTGAGAGTGGGACAATCCCGTATCTCAGTTGGGGGGCTATTCCACAATGAGCTGCCTTTAATGGAGAGGACATTTTGTCCAAAGGTGGTCCGTCTGTGGTGGACTTCACAGTCTCCTCTGGTTTCTGACCTAGTGCTGCGTCCAGTGTGTTTTCTGTGGATGAATTCTCCCCAGGGGAGGGGGGCCAGCCCATGTAAATATTATTTTAAAACGCATACTTTTAAAAGACTTAAAATGGTCAAAAACTCAAGAAATTGTGATTTTCAAGGATGGTACAGTGGTGGTATGACTGTGGCTTTCTGTCAAACACCTGGATAGCTCTCTTGAACAGCTGTTCTATGGGTTTCAGGTGTGTGGCACAAGCAGAAGACTAGTTTGTAAAACCATATTCAATGTGGGATAGAATCATACAGTGGAGGTATGACTTTGCAGCATTGACAGTTAAGAAAAGGTCTAATTTGTTTAAAATGTTGCAAGTTGAATTTAATGGTATTGGATACTTTCTGGATATGTTTCTTAAAAAGTCAAGTGCGAGTCCAATATGACACTCCCTGTTCAAGATACTTCAACTGGGAGACTAGTTCTATTTCTGCTCCGTTTAAAAATACATTGGATCCTTCGATTTTGATTGATCGTTTACTGAACATCGTCGTTTGCATCAACATGCATACTGTTTTTGTTGTACTCATACTGTCAATATGCAGATTGTGTTATATAGCTTTAGATAGAATGTTTTTTTTTCCTCTTTGCATAATTTGCATCCACAATCCTTTGCCAGTAGGTGTTTCCACAGTCCTTGCGATTTTCCAATTGTTCAACTGTTACGATGTGAGGTGCAGGTGAAAGAACGATACGTGGAGAGAGGGTTTTCTTACAAAAGATGGATGAGACCGAACATACGTACTAAGGAGGAGATTGGAGAGACTATCGTTTGGGAGCAGTACCTCCGTGTGCTTCAACCAGACGTCCGCACCTGGGTCAAGGAGCACAATCCCCAGACTGGGGAAGAAGCGGCAGATCTAGCAGAACGGTATGCAGCGTCCCAAAGGGAACCTTCAAAGAAAAGAGTGACTGTTGGGAAGCCAAGGTGTGGGGAGGGCAAACCTCACACTTGGCCAGCTGTTGAGAGCATGGACACTGGGGTTGATAAGAAACCTGCATATCCAAACTTCAAAAAGAACTTCATATGTTATTACTGTCAGCAACCTGGTCACAAGGCTTCATTGTGTCCATTAAGAAAGTCTAAGTCGGTTGAGATGTGTTCGGTACCTCGTCCAGAAAGTGTTGACCCTGCTAATGTTACTGATAGTGGAATTGTTCCACATAGACATGTAGTAGAGGTCACTGTAAATGGTCAAGCAGTGAAAGCCCTAGCTGACACTGGTAGTTCACAAACCTTGGTGAAGTCCAGCTTACTTAGCAATGCAATAACTGCTTTTGATGGCAGGGTAAATATCACATGTGTTCATGGTTGTAAAAAAGATTACCCAACTGCAGATGTTATCATTGAGGTTGAAGGGCAAGCCTTTATGCTAACTGTTGGTGTGCTAGAGCACCTAGCTTATGACGTGATCCTTGGAGATGATTTGCCAATCTTAGACATCTTGGTACAGCAAAACTCACTAGCATACTCCTATGTAGCTACGCGCTCTATGACTAAGGGGTTAGAACCTTTACCAGATGCAGATGATAGTTTGTGTGAAGGGGGTGATAAGCTTAAGAAAACAAGGCGACAGCGCCGTCAAGAGAAAAACAGAAATCACGATAAGGCTAAATGCCCTGAGCTTACTCTCCCTGTAACTCCCCTCATAGAGCCTTAATGGCAAATCCCAGATAACTTCAGAGAGAGTCAGGAGAATGACCCATCTCTAAAACCTCTATTTTCAAAAGCATGCAAAGTAGATGGGGAGGAAGATGCAAACACAGGGGGGCAGAAAAATCTAATTGGGGATCTCTTCATCATAAAAGACAACCTTTTGTATTTGGCAGACATAGAGAAACCTAGGCTAGTCATTCCTAAAGAGTTTCGCCAAGTAATCCTGCAGGTGGGTCATACTGTGCCATGGGCTGGGCATCTGGGGCAGGCAAAAACGTATGACCGAATTGCTCAGCGTTTCTATTGGCCAGGATTATACAAGGAGATAATTGATTACTGTAAAACGTGCCATGAGTGTCAGGTTGTAGCTCCTACCAAACTTTCAAACAGAGCCCCTCTACAACCATTACCAATAATGAGTGTACCTTATGAAAGAATAGCCATGGATATAATTGGTCCTCTGCCAAAAAGTAGCAAGGGTCACAGGTTTGCCCTGGTTATTTGTGACTACTCCACCAGATATCCAGATGTCTATCCATTGCGTTCCATTCAGGTCAAACATATAGTGCGGTGTTTAGTAGAGCTATTCTCTAGAGTTGGCATCCCTAAAGAGATCTTAACAGATCAAGGTACAAACTTTATGTCCCATCTGATGAAGTCACTGTACTCGCAACTTGGGGTTAAAGGGATCAGAACGACTCCATACCACCCTGAAACTGATGGTCTGGTAGAACGTTTTAATGGTACACTGAAACAAATGTTGAGAAAATGTATTGACGATACTGGCAAAGATTGGGATAAATGGTTGCCGTTCCTTTTGTTTGCATACAGAGAAGTGCCACAGGCTTCAACTGGTTTCTCCCCTTTTGAGTTGTTACATGGCAGACAGGTCAGAGGCCCTTTGGATGTGCTGAAGGAGAAATGGGTGGCTGGTGAGGCAGTGGCAACTACAACCAACAGCATCATCTCTTACATTCTGCAGATGAGAGACAAACTGGACAGTTACAGAGAAACGGTCAAAGAACACATGCATGAAGCTCAACATAAGCAGAAGGTGTGGTGATTACTTGGTGCTTGTGTATTTTACAGACTGACACATTAATTCAGATGCATTTTATTAGTTTGTCTATGTAAACTGTTTCTATAACTTTAACTGAAATAAAGACAACTCTGAAAAAACATGTACTACCTTTCTTAACAAACAAATAGTTAAGACCAACATGTTAGTGAGGGAGTGTGTACGCTTCCTCACA
Organism: Notothenia rossii; assembly: GCF_949606895.1. Classification (NCBI taxonomy): domain Eukaryota; kingdom Metazoa; phylum Chordata; class Actinopteri; order Perciformes; family Nototheniidae; genus Notothenia; species Notothenia rossii. Next base: position 25,741,179 of record NC_136905.1, read on the forward strand.
TCAACTAATTGGGAGCTACTGTAAGCTATTTGTATTTGCATTTTAGCACATTACTTCCTGCAGTGATTCAGAAAGTATTGTGTTTGGGCTTTTTATTGTGAAAGGGAGAACACAACTCAGAACCCGACATAATTTCATAGAGAAAGCAAGTCTTATAGGGAGGCAATTTAAATGCTAATGTCGTCTTTATTTTACATCCATTACAAATTTGTGCAATCAACTACTTCATTATGATAAGTTGTCTACAGCCACTTTAAATGCAATCAAATGTATATTTCTAAGTGCTTACAACTTCAAAAATCTTTACGTACAAATGACTGTATATTGAATATATTTCTGTACCCAGTGTTGAACAGGACCCAAACCTTTGAGAGATGAAAAAGGACACATCTGCTTTAATCAACTGCCAAGTAGTCAAGTCTGCATTTGTGTCTGTTTATTTGTAAAACGTGGAATTCGGTTTCTTTTTAATGGCCTAGGCGGATTTTGGCTTTTCTTTCTCTTCCCAAGATACTTTTAGACACACTTTGAGGTATGCAAAACCTTACAACTAGAACACTGATGGCTGGCTTACGCTGCAAACTTCATCACCTTTTAACAAGAGACTAAGTATATAACACGTTATTTTGTATATTTTACACATCAGCAGAAATAGAGAGAGAGATGGCAGGAAGGGGGGAGACAATCTCCTCCCACCTTTACAGACACTGTGTTTTAGAGAGAACCCCTCCCCCCTCTGTCTAGTGATAAGATGGCAGGAAGGGGGGAGGAGGGGGCCGGGCCAGGCTCACACACACACACACACACACACACACACACACACACACACACACACACACACACACACACACACACACACACACACACACACACACACCAGGTGCCATCATGCTCACTTTACTGTACTGTAACTGCACACACAAGAACATGCACACGCACACGCACCAAAAGGCCTGACAGCCATAGTAGGAGGAAAGTGTGACAGTAAGGGAGTGTGTGTAGACTAACTTAATCAACACTTTTTGACTAGGAAGGCAAAAGGTGCTTTCTTTGTTCTGATCAGCCCCAATCTGCATACTCTGTCTGAATACATTGAGAGTTACTTTTGACTCTAACTGTGCTCCACTGGAGTCATAGCTTTCTGAACTTATTTCTTAGCAGCAATTCGGTTTATTTTTAATGGCCTAGGCGCATTTTGGCTTTTTTTTTCTCTTGCCAAGATACTTTTAGACACACTTTGAGGTATGCAAAGCCTTAAAACTAGAACACTGATGAATGGCTTACGCTGCAAACTTCATCGCCTTTTTAACAAGAGAGTAAGTATATAAAACGTTATTTTGTATATTTTACACATCAGCAGAAACAGAGAGAGATGGCAGGAAGGGGGGAGACAGTCCCCCCCACTTGGGGGCGGGCCCACCTGTCACTTTTTATGCATACTAATGTGATTGAAACATTTTTTATTATACACCATAAGGCGCAACAGTGGGGGCTTTTCACACCTGTGAATACACATCACCCCCCTCCTATCGACGGATCTCACACCTACTTGGGGTATTACACCTACTTGAGATCTCACACCTCGATCAAAGGGGAGGTGGGACTTAGCTCATTTGCATAATGGGGAAGGTGTGACCTGTCACTTTTTTATGCATACTAATGAGACGAAAGCGGGAGGAATATAACTGTGTGTGTGTGTGTGTGTGTGTGTGTGTGTGTGTGTGTGTGTGTGTGTGTGTGTGTGTGTGTGTGTGTGTGTGTGTGTGTGTGTGTGTGTGTGTGTGTGTGTGTGTGTGTGTGTGTGTGTGTGTGTGTGTGTGTGTGTGTGTGTGTGATGGTGAGTAGTGGAGCATGAGAGTGCACTCTGATGACAGATCATTTCATGCCTCTTCTATTGTGACCACCTGTGTGTGTGTGTGTGTGTGTGTGTGTGTGTGTGTGTGTGTGTGTGTGTGTGTGTGTGTGTGTGTGTGTGTGTGTGTGTGTGTGTCTGTGTGTATTAAAGTTAATAATTAAAAAACAGTTTTGGAAATAGCAACCAACAACATTGTTATTTTGTTCTACTTGTTAATGAACAGTTTTCATTTCAGTTTGAACTTTATTGCGCTCACCTAATATGTATGATGCATATGTCATGTGTTTGAGCTGCCAGTTTTTTCATATGATATATTCCTTCACAATTTAAATAAAATACATTTGGTTTTCAGTTAAAAGTAGAACAAAAATTGGTGGCTCACCAATCCAATTGAAACTGCTTACTATTAGACTGGGTCGGGTATCCAACACGTCGATATTGAGCCACCTGTAGCTCGCGGGCAACTTTTCAGTAGCTCGCCGCTCACAGACTGTGTAGATTAAATCCGACGACATTAATGCACCTGAATCAGTCCGTGTCGCTGCGGCTCAGACACACATGGATTTATGTTAAAAAAAGAATACTCGCCTTAGCACGATGTCAGGTGTTTGGTGGTTTTAATCAAGTGTTGGATTACAGAGTATGAATGTCCTCTTGCTATTTTCAGTTGATAAATACGTGTGTAAAGTATGTGAAGGCAGGAGGAAAAAGCTTCCGTAATCACGTCACCTCTCTGTTCCTTCAAACCCCGCCCCGTCCCTAAAAATAATGAGTGACAGGCTGATAGTAACCTGATAGAAACGTTATTATTCACTTAATCACTGATTGAGATATGATGAAGCTAAATTAAAGGTGGGGTAGGTAAGTTTGAGAAACCGGCTCGAGATACACTTTTTGTTATATTCCATGGAATTTCTTAACATCCCGATAGCAATGAATCTTAAAGGTGGGGTAGGTCATTTTGGAGAAACCAACTCGAGTGCGCTAGAATTTGAAAATACACAGCCGGAAAAAATCTGCCACTTCCTTACAGAGCCCCTCCTCCAACACACACGAACGTGCACATGACCAATGATGGCACGAGATAAATGTGTGCACAGATGAAAGGCTGACAGGCAGGTAGGACATCCAGTTATTTTAGCCGGGCCAGCTAAAATGATTGGTCATGCTTTTTACAGTACTACGGCTTCCACAGATGACATTTTAAGAGCATTCCATGGAATATAACAAAAAGTGTATCTCGAGCCGGTTTCTCAAACTTACTTGTCCCACCTTTAAGTGCTTTGACAAAAAATCCACAATCAGCTTTCATCTGTGGAAGCCTTAGTACTGTAAAAAGCACAACCAATCACATATTGATTGGTCGTGCGTTGTAGGAGGGGCTCTGTAAGGAAGTGGCAGATTTGTTCCGGCTGTGTATTTTCAAATTCTAGCGCACTCGAGCTGGTTTCTCCAAAATGACCTACCCCACCTTTAATCTCATACATTCATGGAATTTATGTAACAGTAAAACAGAGAATAAGTGTGCACCCACATGCAGTATTTTTGTTTTTATATGCTAGCCTGTTCAAAATCATTTTTTTGATGCCACATTCAGGACATTCAGTGCCCTTTTTTTAACAGAAGACCGTTGCTAGAAGTATTGTTTTTTGTTTTTGAGGGTGGAACAATTTCACACAGAGATATAGGGAGGCTAGACCTATACAATTGAGATGGAGGTTATAAATCTCCAAAATCATGTTCATCTTAAGTCTCAGCAAAACTTTTCTGGAGCCTTGTAGACCCAGAAAACTATTAGAACATTCACCAAGCACTGAAAATGTCTGCTTTATTTGGCCACTTTCATTTTTTCAAAGTAGCTCTCAGATGAAGAAAAGGTTGGAGACCCCTGACCATTCCCCCATAGACTATTAAGATTTGAAACTGTCATATGAATAAACAAATGTGTTTTTAAAATTCAAGTTTTCCACATATTTACATGCAATACAATGTTACAACATGTTACAGATTTTACATCAATCAATCAATCAATGTTTATTTATATAGCCCAATATCACAAATGTTACATTTGTCTCAGTGGACTTCACATGAAATGTGTCAATGCTGCTACACATTTTAAACTTAGCTGCACATTTCAGTGTAAGCAAGTATGACTTTAACCTCACTTGGCATTACAAAACTGGATAGATTTTACATCGATCAACTCATCCGTTGTGTAGAAATGATTCAGATATTTAAGTAAAAATAATCTACAGTGTCAACATTATTTATTACAAGTAAAAGTCCTTGATTCAAAATAAAATGAAATTGCCCTCTGAAATTAAATGAAGCAAGATTCATTACTCATAAAAAAGTACACTTCAAAATTGTCAAATGTGATTGAGAAGTTTTTTTGGACTATTTTCCAGTGTTACCATGGACACAGCAGAGTTCCGGCGTAGAGGGAAGGAGATGGTGGACTATGTGGCCGACTACCTGGAAAACGTGGAGCAGCGACCGGTATACCCAGATGTGGAACCAGGGTACCTCCGTTCTCTGATCCCCGCTGAGGCCCCTCTGGAGCCTGAGACATATGATGATATAATGAAAGACGTGGAGAGGGTCATAATGCCAGGGGTGAGATCATGCTTCGGTTGAATTGTTGATGCGCTCTATGGCGTTGGTGATAAACATATTTCCTTGTGCTTCTTCTGACTGTGTAGTTCAGATTAGCTCGTTTAGAAAAGTTATACTGGTATAGAGAAGACAGTTATTTTATTGAATCATGACAACACATTTTGAGATTATATCAAGTAATCTGATTACAACATGTTTTTAGGTGTCCAAAGCTTTCTATTGGACTCAGAATTGTGTGTCAATGTATTGGCTTTGAAGGAAGGCCATAAAGGAGGGGCTGGGATTTTAGATTTAAAAAATAAGTGATACATTTCATGAAGTGCTATTTTTTAGGATTAGCAGAACCAAAGTTGTTTTTTTGGCTTTATGAAGACATATTTAAAGGACATTCATACAGCAAACCAATCCATCTGGGGGGGATTTCTCCCAATACATTACATGTATTACTCTCATTGTGTCCTTGGCTTTCTAAACAAATTATAGGAACCATAGAAAGGTAAAAATATGTTTTTTGAAAAAATAATGACAATGACAAATGACAAATGAATGACTATCCAATGTTTTTTAACAGGTCACTCACTGGCACAGCCCATACTTCTATGCCTACTTTGCAGCTGCTTCCTCTTACCCTGCCATGTTGGCTGATATGCTGAGTGCAGCTATTGGATGCATTGGATTTTCCTGGGTAAAAAACACTTTGCTGTGTCTCCGATTTACAATGTTATGAATATATGGAAACACAGAACATTTGAGAAAATTGTTTTATATTTTGTGTTTGTTTTCCAGGCTGCCAGCCCAGCATGTACAGAGCTGGAGACAGTGATGTTGGATTGGCTGGGCAAGATGCTGAACCTGCCTGAGGATTTTATCGCTGGGACAGAAGGCCAAGGAGGAGGAGTCATCCAGGTAAAGGTCTTTTGTGTTTTTTATGCTTCCCTGTAAACATTTTCCCAGGCAGTCCAAGAAGTAAACCTACGTTTTATAATCTACCCTGGTTTGAGACAAGCCAAGTCAAAGGCTTAGTTTTATAGGCTTAAAAGAACCGTGACTCACAACTGACCCCCGCTGAAATCATATTCACCAGGAATGTGGGTACTTTTGATTGTTGCTTTTTCTCCCCCTGGTTCACTGACAATTGGCAGGAAATTGCCTTTAATGTGTCATCAACAGGCAGACAGAAATGATGATGCTGGGATTATTTCGTGTGGCAAAAGGCTAAGCGTTAGTTTAGTGTTCCATCGACAGAAGTGCAGTAGCAGCAGAGGATGCTTTCTATATACGTGTGTGTGTGTGTGTGTGTGTGTGTGTGTGTGTGTGTGTGTGTGTGTGTGTGTGTGTGTGTGTGTGTGTGTGTGTGTGTGTGTGTGTGTGTGTGTGTGTGTGTGTGTGTGTGTGTGTGTGTGTGTGTGTGTGTGTGTGTGTGTGTGTGTGTGTGTGTGTGTGTGTGTGTGTGTGTGTGTGTGTGTGTGTGTGTGATGGTGAGTAGTGGAGCATGAGAGTGCACTCTGATGACAGATCATTTCATGCCTCTTCTATTGTGACCACCTGTGTGTGAGTGTGTGTGTGTCTTGCCACTCTCCTTTTTAAGTGCAGCCTACAAGCTCACTATGGTAACCAATGGGGCTCTTCTCCCCGCAGCAGGGCTAATGAGGGTTGTGACAGCACATTGCCAGCCTATTATTATAAACCTTATGCCAACACAAAGAGGAACGGGGATTGTTTCAAAAGGACCCTCGTGACCTTAGATCTTCCTTTCTATGCCTGTGTGGGTCATTAGATTTGACGGCAAAAAAAAACAGTTTGCCTATGATTAAAATAAATTACAAATGACAAAAGAGTATGGAGACTAATTGACAAAAATGTGCTACACTTCTGTGTGTACTTAAATATGTTAAAGACACAAACTTGCACTTTCTCTTTACATTTTACTTTACGATAATGACATGTATACTTAAAAGCAGTGTTTATAATTTCAGCTGCAACAGGTTTCAATTATTTTGTGCTAAATAGTATATTTGGTTATATTTGAAGCAGAAAAGGCTCTAGTTCACTATTACAGGTGGTAGCTAGGAGGGTGGATGAGCGCTGGTAGACTTTTGCAGAGGAAGGATATAAAGCCCAGTTTGGTATGTTTGGAATACTTGAGGTTATTTGCTTTTTGCATTTATAAAAATGTATTTTCTTTGGTAATTTCATCTGAGCTAGTGCCATGTTTACATAATTGCAGTGAGTTGATGGATTTGTTTATTGATGTTTTGGGTCTTTGATATCTAAAATTGGCTTCATTTTACTCTTCCTGTCTATTTGTTTCGACGCAAATGAAATAGCCTATATTGCCTTGTCTGGGGTGAGATTTGTGCTTATTGATTAAGTAATTTGAAAAATGTAATGATGTTTTTGTGGTAATGACCCAGATACCTGAGAAGCCATGACTCATTATGTTGCCTCAAACAATTGTCAGACTGGGTGATGACTCAAGACATTGAGAATTGTATTCTCTATTAAGGAAGTGGATGTGTCACCAGCTTCATGTCAGTGGGAATAGCACAAACTGTTTACTTAATGTCCTGCTTTGTATGAAGGTGTTTGCAAATGGTTTGTTATCTGTCAATTAACATCAGTGTATCTGCCAAATAAAATCTAGATATGGATTGTTTACACCTTTCATTCTGTTTAAAAGCAGAGATAGGTACACAATGCCTAGGATAGATGACTTTTCTGTAAGCATGAAAATCAACTCTTTTCCAAATATATATATTTTTAGAGATCTTGCAGAAAAAACCGGTGCTCTGGATTCCTTGAAGACTCCATGTATTTCATGTTTGCTTCTATAAAATGTAAAGATGATTATCAATTTCCTTCTTATTCCCAAAGGGCACAGCCAGTGAGGCTACCCTGGTGTCCATGCTCGCCGCCCGCTGTAAAGCAGTCCGCCGCATTCAGGCCTCCAACCCTGAGAAATCAGAGGCTGACATCCTCTCTAAACTGGTGGCTTACACTTCAGAGCAGGTAAACACACATATTTACAATCTTACATACCTCCTGTTTAACGCACAGGCCAAGTGCTACTTATACAGATTTCATATTTATTATATCTAAAAGTGCAACAACCTTGACTTCTGTAGGGTTTTACTCAACATATTGTTCTTGTAAACTTCCATTATTAAAGGTTACCTCAGGAACAGTAAAATAGATTTTCAGTGATTTAGCGAGACAGAGGGTCAAGGCAGTAGCTAACTCTGATCAGGTTTAATACCAGGCTGACTGTGATTGGGTTAGGGAGTCGCCTGAGGGCCACACAGACATTTACAGGGACAGCAGTTTGTGTTTCTACTGAAGAACACCATCCTTATATCTAGGTGTACATGTTTAATCTATGTGTGTATTTATTTCTGCACACGTGTTGTGAAGTTAAGATGGGTTTATCTTCTAAAAGCTGAAGGAGATTCATCTGGTGTACAGTGCATTTCTACAACATGTTGCATTTACTTCCTCCTAAGGCTCATTCTTCAGTGGAGCGTGCTTCTCTGATTGCTGGAGTGATGATGAAGAAGATTCCTGCAGACAAAAACTATGGTGTAGAAGGAGCCATGCTTAAGAGGATGCTGGAGGAGGACAAAGCAGATGGATTCATCCCTTTCTATGTAAGAAAATCAAACACTATTTATTCATCCCATTTGCATAGAACACATGGAAATAAAATACATTTCAACCTTAGATATGGGTGATTTTACCATTGAGATACACACATCTGTCAGTACATAGCTTTGCAAAACATGTACATCTAACAAACACACACAACTGAGGGAAAAGCTGCAATGATACAAAGTGTGTGATGATGCTGTGCACACCCTGAGGCTTCTGCTGTTTGTGGTGAATTGACTGTATGTCTATCAGGTTAAGGACAATAATCCCTGTCTCAGCTGGTCTCACCAATCACTATCAGTGAACAAAAGTAGAAATGGTCCAGGAGCACTGAACCATCAAAGATATCCAGATTTAGATTTAGGATATAAAAGGGATTAGATAAAAGTGATATTGCACAGTAGCTGAAATTGTGTGAATTTGTCATTTTTAAATGTATATTATAGAGAGTGCCATTGTTGTGACAGTAAAAATGAAAACATTTTGTACCAATTTTTGAAATTGCTACAGGTAACAAAGCGCTTCGGGACGTTAATGATTTGTATGTCTGTGTATTTTTCAGTTCTGTGCGACCCTTGGCACCACGCCATCATGTGCTTTTGATCACATCACCGAGCTGGGGCCAATATGTGAGTCAAGCTCACACACACCATTTCCTTGTTTCACAACAGGAAATGGATTGTAAGCTTTTGTGTGTGTGATTTGAGAAACAGACAGACAAAAAATTATTTAGTCAGTTTACCAAATATCCTTCCTTCAAAATTCAGTACAAATGATATGCAACTCGTTTCCAAATATATATTTTGAAAATTCATGAATCATATTTTTTGTATCTCATGTTATTAAATCTTGAGACTGTCAAAAGTTGTTATTTTTAAAACATTAATAGCCTCTCTGTTTTGTGTCTGTTCCAGGTAATGAAGAACAGATGTGGATGCACATTGACGCAGCATATGCAGGGAGTGCATTCATCTGTCCTGAATTTAGACCTCTGTTGAATGGCATTGAGGTGAGTGGCATATAAAATATCAAAGCGATCCTGTTCAATTAGTAATGATGTTTAGTTACTCAGTTTTGACATGGTTTAAATCTCGATCATCCCAATATGTGCAGAACAGACTTGATATCGTGTGGTCAAAATTTGAAGTGTGCCTCCACCTAAATGCATGCTGAAGGAGAAAACAGCCTATTTCTGTTCAATTAGTTGTAAAATATCTCTCATAGCATCTATAAAAGGCAACACTAACTAAATGCTGATTATATCCAGCTGCTTTATTTTTGTTTCAAAATGTCATGACGTTAATGTCAAGGAGGAAGCATGCACGAGTGAGTAATAGGCCGAACAATCGGCATTGGCGCAGGAGCATCAATCTGCCTTTTGAAGCTGCCGAGGAGGCTGTTGCTCCCCGAGCCGTGCAGAGACGCAGAGATAAGGACAGAGTAATTTCCTGAGGCAGCGTTAGACCTTTATATATCACTGTTTATTAGACATACAAGTTCAAACAATGTTGGTGGGAAGACTCAGAAATCAACTTGACTGTAAAGACCAACTGTGGTTGCATCTAAAATAATATATTGGAACACATTTCCCTCTTATACTTGCAATTTTACATTTTATTGGAATTAGTATTTAGGGTCCTTCTATGAGGAAGTGGTGAAGGGATTACTTATAAGAAAAACCTACTAATTTTATCCGCATGCTGTTATATACTGTATATGGTGGAAGCCATAAAGTATATTGTAGTTATAATATAAACATTTGGAGCCAAAAAAGGTGAATTTGAATTATCCAATGAGAAGATGGTGTGTGTTTTAGGATGAGAGTGCAGCCCTGTTGGAGGGCTGGTTGCTAGGATATGACTGATGGGCGAGCAGGAAACCAGCCCCCTTTGAATCAGTCAGCATGGCAACAGTCAGCCAGGAGTCTGCCTCACATTGTCTTTCCACGCTGTGTTATTGCATTTGTGGAGGTAGAGAAAAGGATATTACAAAAGATAGCCAACATAGAGATGAGAACATATTAGGAAAGGTTTGTTTCTCTTTGAAGAAATGCTCCCAGGAAAGGGTTACTTTCCCTGCGCTCTGCAAGCTGTCGGCTGAGTGTTCCTCCTTTGCATTTCAAATAAACTGAGGATGCTTTAGTCCAGATAACGCTGTTGGTGGGTGAAAGGGTGTCACTGCGTCAGTAATGGTAAAATAAGATGTAGTAAGATGTGTGTTTTGGTCAACACACATTTTTTAAGTTTAACTAAAGATACAGAAATAATATTAATACTTTCATAACCATTAACTTCATGTATTTTGTTTTACTTCCGAAAAATATCAAGCAGTATATGCACACAATGAAAGACACTGATATTTAATGAAATCATAAATGTTTTATTTTTATTTTCATTATTTCATACATACATGTTAAATCAAACTTGATTCCTTACTATTGTTTATTCTCTTTCCTTCTAAAGTTTGCAGACTCATTCAACTTCAACCCACACAAGTGGCTTTTGGTCAACTTTGACTGCTCTACAATGTGGTAAGTTATACATTTCATTATAGCGTGTGACACTAAACCCTGAGATTTATCATCCCTCTTTTTAGCATTTAACATGGTGTGTTTGTGAGTGTCCAAAAAGGACAGAACTTAAATGTGTTATAAAAGGCCACAGGGCTCAAATTACCTTTGTCACATTTAAAGCAAACATACAGATATGAGGGTGTCTGATACAAAATGATAACCAATGACGTCAACAAAAAGGAGGTTGTTCAAGTCACACTATTATATACTGATGTACTGAAATGAACAGTGTGAAGAATAAGACATTTAAAAAGGGCATATGAGTAAGCATTTTTGTTGACAAAATAATGTTGTTTAATCAAATAATTATTTACCAATTTAGCTCAGAGTGACTCATTGCCCCATGAAGTAACAAAGAGTAATCCATTTAAAACCGGTTTCCATCTGCACCTCAATCATTCGTAGAGTAAAAATAGAACTACGCCTCCCATCTGCCCTTCTGTCAGCAGCAAACAAAACGAGACAAGATGCAAACAGGTGAATCAAACCTGACAGAAGGGGATGGGAAGAGGGGATAAACCCTTTTTCCATCAGCTCTGGCTCAGCCTGTCACTGCTCACAGGATAACTGTTGACTTCTGACACATTTTCATATTTACTTATTTAATGCAGTATATTTAGACACTAAGAATACCCTATACTGTGTAAATCAGCACATCATACTAATAATGTAGTGTATTACTATCAGGTTATTTAAGACACATGTCATATGTAAAATACAAGGGGAACACTAAACTATTACTAAACATAATATATGATGCCACATCTATAAGATTCCTTTGCCCTTATTAAATGGTCAGTTAATATTTGATGTAAACATTATCTCTGCTTGTCAAAACCTATCAACAGGGTAAAGAAGAGAGAGTCAATTATTGGAGCCTTCAAGGTGGAACCTCTTTACCTGAAACACGAAAACCAGGAGTCAGGTAAGGTCATTCACTTATAGTATTTGAATCAATGATTACAGATCAGGTTGAATTGACTTTGGCCTTTACAGCAGAACCTGACAACAATGAACACCTTTTACCTTGTTTACTGTTTAGTTGTGAATAGGGCAGTTAGTTTGAGCCATCTTTACGATTAAACATTAACTGCTGAAGCATGCACCAACCTCTTAAAACGCAGTGTTGTGAAGCCTATCCAGCTTAAATAGGCATGAAGGTGAATGTCTGACAACCAGACAGTTGTACAAGAGTGTTCTTGTAAACCTATGTTTGTGAGGACATTTTCACAACTCGATGCTACAGTAGCTGAAGTTAAGTTGTTACCTTTGTGACCTCACATAATATATATACAGCCCAAAAACATAATCTCGAACAATTTCAACAAGACCTAACATAGAAAAGAATGTATAATATGCATCAATGTCTGCATGTGTGTTTGTCTTCTGTGTGTATTCTTTACATGCTATTAGCTTGCAGATGGGCTCAGAGCTGCTCTGTAATTTGTCTGTCACACAAGCACACAGAGGGAAAGACAAAGCTACCTCACCAAACTGAGGCCTCACGAAAAGCCATTCACTTACACAATGTGGGTTCTTCCATCTAATGAGTGGTTCCTAACTCCAGCTAAAAAGAGATGAGCTATCTGTATCTGCAGCCAGTAGCCTGTGTGGACTGACTGAGATGTGGGAGGGGGGCACGATGACACAACACCTGGACGGTGGAAGGCAATGCCAAATACAGCACCTGACAATAGATCCTTTTCTAAAGCGAATAATGTTAAATGTCAATGCTTTGTTCACTTCACTTATACAGTAGGTGCCAGTTGTTGTTGTCTGTTGTTTTCAATATTTTTGTTCGGATGTCGTGACCAGAATACTAATCCCTAAATATCTTTTTATAACAAGTTGCTTTTAAAATGTAAACTATAAGTATATGAAGTTACATTTTTAACTGAAATGTGTATTCTTTCACAGGGGTGATCACAGATTATAGGGTAAGATAACAGTTCTTTAAATAAGTTATTTCCACAATTTACAAAATATAACATTTTCCAAATGACCCAAAAACGTGCAGAGGGTTAAACCTATATTGGACTCTCTACCTCCTGTGCCCTGTAGCACTGGCAGATTCCCCTTGGCAGAAGATTTCGCTCACTCAAGTTGTGGTTTGTCTTCCGTATGTACGGGCTCCAAGGCCTACAGGATCATATACGCAAGGTAGGACACCAGCTGAATAATCCATCATGTATCATTGCTCTTACATTTCTTTAATGGTCAAAATCTTAAAATGTATCTCTGAAAGAATTAAGAGAAATTCAGTTGATAGGTTCTGTTGATTCATTACCTTTAACATATTATATTTTCATTACTCTAACCAATTAATTGAGGTAGTTGTATGCATACAATAGTTTTATAATAAATGCCGTCCCATCCGTCCATCAAACGCCTCACCCAACATAATCTTCCTTAGCACTAAAGTCTATTCCCTGCCCTCATCTCTGCCTCCATCAGCGCATCCTGTCAGTCTTATACGTCTGGTCTGCATCTTCTTTTTATAGCAACATTTCTCCTCCAATGCCCATCCTTTTCCCATGCCTCTCTCTCCCCCCTTTCATATTCCTCTTCCTCCCTCCAGTCAACTCTGTCAATCAAATGAGACTGTTTTGCGTTTTCTTCCATTTAAAATGAAGCGGCAGCAGCAGCAGTGAGCCCTGCGGCCATAACCCATGACACACTGCTCCAGTGTGCATCCATCCTCTTGATTAGATACAACAGTTTGATCTGTATTTTTTATCCTTTAAATCTAATCAAACAATATTTAGCCTTCAAATTGAAATACAGAATGCCAAAGAAACTGAAGTGTCTTCTTTCCCAGCGGAGGAAAAACATTTACTTTGTTTCTTTACGAATACCTAATGAATCTTCTTTCCCTGAGAAAAAGTTGTAAATTAAGCATTTTAATGTCAAAGGCATGTGGAATGTGAGTCTAACTAGCGTACAGTAATTATAAATGAGGTCATTATAGTATATTGGCTTGTAAACACCTCTGAGTGATGGTGAATTACTGGCTGGGAATGAGAAAACAAGGTGGTGGTCAATCCGTTGGTCATTCACTGCTTTCATCAGCTTTATAGAGAAGCAGGAAAGTGGAGTTCCTCCTTGTTATTTTGATCAGATGCAAGAATACAGGTTTAGTGTTTCACCATTCTTTGATCATACGTGAATTAATGAGGTTTGTGTTGTATGTATGATCATACTTTGCCATTTAGAAATGTGTAAAAAGGAGGGCACATTATTTGATGGAAGCAGACTATTTCATGGTTAATGGCAGTGCTTCCTATCCTGCAAAAAACCCTTGAATCAATGGGGTTGTTTATCAATCGTTTCAAATGGTTCCATTGAGATTATAGTAAGGATGTTACACTATAAGGTATAGAGTAGACTGAACCAGTTGGAAACCGTTTTCTTTTCCAGTGGGGAAAAAAAGGCTCTGATCTGTATGACTGAAAGCCATTATAATACAGCACTACCATCTAGTGAACATCATTGAAATGACAACATTTAGCAGAGTTGCTTCTCAAATATTGTCTTGTTGAGGTTATCTGATATACTTTAATCTACATGCACAGTCAATTATAAAGGTACATGTACCAACCTGCATGAGTCATAGCAGATTACAGTTCTGTATTCTCTTTACAGCAAGTGAACTTGGCCAAAGAGTTTGAGAGTCTGGTGCGGGCAGACAACAGGTTTGAGATCTGTGCAAAAGTCGTCATGGGACTGGTCTGCTTCAGGCTCAAGGTAAGCACATCCAACATCTAAGGACCACGTTTACTTGATCCATATGTTCCTCTTCTGTTTGTGAAAGTGTGGCTGTATTGTTGAATGTTGAATATATATTATTCAACATTGTTCTGAGACCTCCCAGTTATCAAAGAAATTGCAACATGATACATATTTTAACCCAGTAACCCAGTGTTTAGGCAAGACCCAATTCCAGACTTTGGTATATCTTCTCACTGTGATAGGCATGTTCTTCCTTCCCCCTTCTTTCAGGGCACCAATGGGTTGAGCGAGCTCTTGCTGAAAAGGATCAACAAGTGCAGAGAGATCCACCTCGTGCCTTGCCAGCTCTCCGCCCGCTTTGTCCTGCGCTTTGCCATCTGTGCACGCAGTACTGAATCAAGACACATCCAGCATGCATGGAAGCATATCACGAAGCTCACCTCTGAGATATTGAAGTAGAGCCATTAATCAAAAAAGATTCTGAAAGGAGGACCAAAGTTAGTTCAAAACATCTAAATCATTTTGCAGGTATAACATTTCATAAAGGGAATGAACAATGCTTCATAACTCGCTTAGCAGTCAGGTTCTGTTCTTCGGAATTTTGAAAATGATTGTATGTGAAAGTAATTGTATTAAATCTAAAAAAGAAATAATGCACATTCAAATAACATTTTCAATCTGCAACTTCTCCCTCCATTGACTTCGCTTTAAATGTCACTGTTTAATGAATATGTTATGATCCTCGTCATAATGCAGCCATCCTGAGATAGACCTGTTTTAACTGTTGATGCCGCTTCTGTGTCTTCTACATACAAAAAAGGTGATTGGAATGGAGAAAGGTTTTGTGTTAGTATTGCACATTTTTTGTTTGATTGAGTTTTTTGAGTATGTCTATAATTTTCTATTGGTGGTGGTTTTTGATGTGGTACGCTACAAAATAAGGAGTTGTTATGGTGTGAAAGAGTTATTTGATCAGATTGCTCATGTTATATGGCGATATATTTTATGGAGGACTTCGAAAAGCCTGTAAAGGTAAAGAAATTGTTACTCCTACTAATCAGGTAAAACGCTTTTACAAGTGCATTCATTTATTCATGACCTTATTGGCAAAAGTACCTACGTGTGTAATAGATGATGATGGGCAAGGTTTTATAATTTTATTAAAAAATATTCTATTCTATTATTTCAATAGTGTCTTATGCACAGTGTATTACTGAGTGTATTCCCAAACATTACAGTGAGACAGGGAATTTATTTGTGGCACAGATTTAACATAATCGGCATGTACTGTATTGTGTGTTCCAGTAATCTAGGATCCTTCAACACATCCACATGTATCTCTCCCTAAATACTGCTTGTGTAAGCCTCAAGATAAAAAAAAGATTGTCATGATTTACAAATGTAAAACTTCTAAAACAAGGCTAGTCTCCTGTCTGTCAATAAAACGTGTCACCATGGTGTCTGGGTTGCTATTCCCTCCTATATGCCACCTGCATACCTGTGGTGTGACCTCATCGAACCTTGTTGTCAATTCATTTGAATGTTTCAAAGTATACTACTTTCTGACGTGGTGGTGCAATGGTATGGGTTTGTTTCAATAAAGTCTTCTCTAGTCTGCGAAGTGTTTGAATCTCTCTTTTTACATCATCATCAAAGGTTTATAATATATCAGGGTTGCTATGTAAATATTGAAAAGGGGTGTTGTGGTGTTTTAAAGTTTTGGGAAAAATCTGGGCTACATTATATGGTATGGAAAAGGTTCTGTCTGCACATATAATATATAATAATATAATAATAATATAATAACTGTTACAACCCCTTAAATTAATAATGGCTCAAACAGAGAGCAAAACATGTTCGCCACCACCAACCAGTGTTTATGTTTCCTGGTAGTCACTAAAAGACTGGTGAATACAAATTCAGCGTGATATAGCCCTGCTTTCACTTTACTGCAGTGTACTAAATTAAAGATGACAGACGCACACACACACACACACACACACACACACACACACACACACACACACACACACACACACACACACACACACACACACACACACACACACACACACACACACACACACTCACACACACTCACACACAGCAACCATTATGCTGTGCCACTGAGTTTCTCTGAGCAACCTATAATCCCTGAGGACAAAGGCCAGCGTAATATAAATACAGATAAGGATTCCGTTGTAGAGGTTAATTCTGAGCAGCTGATTACTGGTCAACAGTATTGGCCTGTTCACTTGCTTGAAAAGCTAAATTATGATTGTTCTGCAGGCTGTATACAAGAAGATCTTTATAGTTTTTGTTTTGAGTATTTTGCTTTAACTGTCAAACACTTACAATTGTGCAGCTGATTGAAAAAAATGCAAGGAGACAAGTTCTTAAGGACTGTCTGCTCAGACAAACTGTAAACTAGGATGATGGCACACATGGGATATAACAATGCTATTACAGGGGTGCAAGTTCAAATGCTTGTGTGAGTGCTCTTGGCCATATAAATAAAATATATGCCTGTGCGAGACGCTCTGTTTGCATTGGTTATCGAGTGAGATGTCAGTCCTTAAATGCACAAAGAGAGATAAAAGCCAAGGGGTTTATTTTTTGCAGGTTTTTTTTGCAAATAATGTTTCTCAAAGCATTGCTTTGGGAACAGTAAAATTCATCAGTGTGGTACACATGTTCAATGTGGTACATACTTGTATTTTTAAGGCCTCAATAATTCTACATAGTATATCTTGTTGACGTCAGTATAAATGTGGTCTATATATGACGATAACATTTTCCAGTAAAACACTCTGTAGCTTCTCGTCAGAATAACAAAATCATGAGTATAATCAGTTTGAGGCATCACTTTAGTTGAGGGTGCACAAATAGATACTAGTGCTCAAGTAATGTATAATGAATAAGTAGTTAGTGCTCATTAGCAACTATGCCGCTCAGCGAAAGTGGATGACATTCTAAATTACAGACATTTAAAAATGAGTGCCTCAAGGTTCTTGTCATTCATCATTATCTAATATTAGTTCAACTCACACTTGTGTGCACTTTGTGTGCTGTGTTTGTCTACTTTGTTGTTGCTCTTCCTCAATGTAATGCTATCTTTTTGCAATGATTGCCTGGAGTTGCAACTGCTCAGTTTGCCCACAAGAGCTCGCCATTACACATGTTTCCCAGAGAAATGCTGCCACAACTGCTGTCAACTGACATTCACACCGCTGTCATTGAATGACCCGAATCAGCACACTAATGATAAAGGCACCAATTGATAGACTCTAACATTGTTTTCTCACTTTCAACTGGTCTGTACTTGTTATTAACTGATATTGATGAAACTGATTTGCTCGACTGTCTCAAATTGTAATGATTTTGTGCATTGCTTGAATTTTACTTAACAGACTGTATGTGGTTTGTCTTGTGTGTCATGTTTTGCATTTTGTCTTTTTGTTTATGTATGTGTGTAAGTTGTTGCTATTGTCGGGACCCCCTTGAGAACGAGATGGTGCATCTCAAGGGGTTTATCCCAATGAATAAAAATGTCTATATATATAATAGATTAGTGCCTGCCCTCTGCATGTCCAATATTTTTCTTCTAGACAAAATACACTGCAGTGTACTATGTCAAGGCATTGTTACTGTACTTGTGGCGTCACAGTCGTTAAGGGTGCCAAATGTCTTTTTAATTGAAAGTACATTATAGTGCCCCGGGCAAAGCAGTTAAACTTCATTGGTATGTGACTGCTGAGAAGTATCCTCTTGAAGAAGATACAGTGGAACTTTGACTATACAAAGACTCTAAAGGCCAATTGAGATGCAGTCAGTTGACTCCTCAGGCTATACACATACTGTATGACTTTCACAACTTAGTCACACTGTATCTGCATGAACCAGAACAGTCAGGGAATTCATTTAGATTTCAGAGTTTTTATCAGTTTTAACATGCAAGGAGCTCTTCTTATATTTACTACTAACACCTTTAGGAAGTAATGACCTGCTGTATGTGGCTGTTGAATATATGAGTTATCTGACCTTATTTATGTTTTTATATCGACAGCGATGGATCACATTACTACTTAAAAGTGAAAGGGCTCGCTCTTAGTGAAAAATAATCAATCAACTCCGCAGTTCCCCTCAGTTCTTTTAAGCTTTATGACGCTTGTTGTTTTGGTTTTCTGACCAGTAATCTTACTGTTTTGGTTTACTTTCACCATTCTCGTGACACAGCACTAAACAGCAGACGGACACAGTGAGCGACAATCTTGTGAGCATTTGGCACGACTGACTAATGGACTTGCTTTCATCTGGTTGTCAGAAAAACGAATGAATGCTTATGTTGTTCAGTATCTGCTAGATGTGTGAATAGGCTTCTGTATACTTACCGTGTCAACTTAAAAGATGATTTTGGCGTCAGTGTTGTGTTCCAAACTTGTGGCATGAAAGTCAATATGTGGGACAGAGAGTATCACTGATGATTAGATTGAAACCAGGAACAATACGGGACCATTTGCGGCAATAAGAAAAGTATATTGTGTCCATTACTGGCACCCAATGTAGCTTTGGGCCAACTCTGAGTCTTGGCTCTTTGCTTTATTAAATGTCCTCTAACGTCCTTGCCTTTCATTTGACTCTCCATGCTTTCACTAACTGATCAATTGAGCTGAAGTGCATAACAAATAAATATAATATATTAAAAAAAGTATTACTGACATCATTGTCTAATCATATCAATCTATCATGAATCAGTCAATAGGTCCAAATGCAATTTTGAAAGAAAAACCCTTTTTATAATAAAAAAAAGTGTACATAAGAGCACACTGACAAAACTGAAACGCTGAATTTAATGAAATGTATTATGTCAACACATTTCACATAACTGTATTATGTTAGTTGAAAGCAATAATATTAAATTGAACCTAATATTTTACAAAGTGATGTGAAATCTGTTGAAATAATCATTTAAATAAAGTCAACCTTTAGTTTTTTCTTGTGTACAAGTAGTAGTAAGTATAATCTGTGTTTTGTTAATGAAGGATTGCATGAGAAATGTTCCCCTGCAAGTTTGAGAACCCCTGTTTTAAACACTAAACTGTGTACACAATCATTCATGGTGGACAAAAAACAATTCTGACCCAATCTTTTCAGGTGCTGAAAAGTCCCATTGTGCCTGGATGGTGGAGTCCAACACACGATTTCAGCTCCACTGTTTTCTTGGCACAAGCAACAGCAGCTTTCAAACATTTATCATATGAGGTTACTGGTTGAATGCTTGCCACAGACATGTTTTCACTTGGGAGGCATCAGATGGGGAAACATTACAATCCAGCAGCCATCAGCACATAACTCAATCTGAAGTCACAGCTACACTTGAGACCTCCGAGATCAAGTTACATTACAAGCATTTAATGCCTCATGTTGAACTGTGCACTGATTGCTGTTAACACTAATACTTCCAATTATATTAGGATAAGTGTTTCCTTTCTGATGATTCAATAGTAGGGTGATGAGTGTTATTATGCAGCTTTAGTATGCAAGACATACCGGGTTGTGTTACATATTTCCTGGAGATGTCTCTCTGTAATATCCCTGGCGGATCTGAGAGAGTGTTTTCTATATTATATAAAGGCCACGTCATAAAGAGAGTTTGCCACTGTATTGAGCTGGGTTTGAGGTATAGGGAGCAGGGCAAATGTTGATGCAATAAGAAGGGGTTTGGGTTTAAAGTGCACAAGCCCACACATTACAAACCTACACAGAGGCATGATGGATTACTTTCCTTCATCATGGCAGGACAGAATGCTTCAGTATGCATAATGTGTGTGCTCATATCCTTTTTTTCACATTAAGACATTAAAAGGCGTTTGACAAATGTTGAGCATGAGTCAGAAAGAAAGTATACAGAGATGAAGATGGATGCAAACCCCATTATCAGCCGTGGCTCAAATTGAGATATTTGAATAGCAGACAGGGTCTTTCTGCGGATCTGAAGTGCATCTGCCCTCTAATTGATCTGGCCGCAACACCACCACAACATTTCCTCCCCGCTGTGGCGGAGATTCCTGGGGATGCTTACTGTATGTTGAAAGCTCAGAATGAGACAGAGACAATTAGTGAGAACTCCTCTGGGCAGCTCTTCAAATCCCGCAGCGGACTAGTAACAGCCTTAATGCAGTTGGTAATGCTGTGAGGCAGATGGAGCTGCACTTGGTTGTTAAGAAGACTAAATCTTACTATAGTTAAATCTTTAATAAAAACACTTGGAAGTATGAATTATTATATGATTTTTTTCTCAGAAAAGCACGCGTTTTTCCTACGGTAAGGAAAATGTTTCATTTTTTTAAAAAGGATTGACACAAAATAATGCCCAATTATTTATTATCTGGCAGTATACTAGTGATAACTTTAACATTTACGACAAGACAATATAGAATATACAATGCATGTAATAGAAATAACTTATTAAATAACAATAGGCAACTTAGACTTAGCTTTACTGTTTATAATAAGTATATAATGGAGTAGCTTTAAAGGATATTACAGCTTTACTGCCTAGATTTTATTAATAGGAGTCTGAAGCATTGTGCCAGTGTCCATAGCATCTGAATAAAAAACCTCCCCTGTGCAGACTGATTTATGTGTTGATAATAATGTACAGTGAAAATCCTTGTTATTTGTTTAATGTGTGTATCATTTCATATTTTTTACACATGAGTTCCATCAGGAATACCAGCTGTCGCTTATTTCCCTTTGCTGGTGGATTTTCTTTTGTTGTTTTGCTAAAATGTTCTTAGACATAGATATCTTTCAACATGCATCATTGAGGTGGATGACATTACTTTGTGTTCCAGCACAATATAACAATTGCATTCAACAAAGCTATTGCTCTCACCTGTCTTGTGAAAGAACTTCCCAAAGTTGATCCCTTCATCTTCTTTCTTACTTCTGTTTGTTAATTCTCAAATTAGTACAAGTACAGAGCAGTTTTCAAATAAATGTCAGCAATACAAGAAAGGACACACCTCTGTATCTAACCGGTTTGAAGTACTACAGAAATGTAATGCAATCTATATTCAGGAGGCGTGAATCAAGTTAAGTAGGAGCTCTCTGCCTCTCTTCTATTTCCTCTTTCTGTACAAATCGAATTTTCAGCGTCCTGTCCGTCCGCTTCATTCAGACCAGCAGGTTTCAGGTCTCCCTTTGGGAAGCTAAAAATACTTTATCTTCACTCTCTGAGAACTGAATCAGACATGTAATTCACTTATGACTGGCCCTATAAGTGTGTTCTTTGTAGACAGTCCAGATAACCAGTAGACCACTGACGTGCTAAAATGTTTAGGAATTCACCAGAAATATAGAGCAGCCACCGTCGATAGGAAGCACTGCAGCAAATTAAAGTCATTGTAAAAGCAAATATGAAAAATACAAAATATGACATGGGCCAAGTACAGGATGGAGCACCAGATGTTCACATTCCTAGTTTACTCTCAACTCAGAGGAGCAGTTAACACAAAGCTGAGCCTTTGGCTACCTGAGTGAACAATATGACCGACTGAGCTGAGTCTAAGCTATTTCATTTAGATCCCTGGAGCCTGGGCTTGAGTGTGTGAATAACTACACCCACTCAGAATAACATTCAAACTATTGCATTAATGAAAAACATTTAAAAAATATATATGCTCTATTTTTCATACGGGACATTCACAAAGAGTTTGTCTCCAATAAAATGTTCATTCAATGAAACTGAAGCTGGGTTCGGTTTCATTATTGTATTAAAGTTTATTACAGCAATTACCTTGTTAAGAGTGCCCTCCAGGTCTTTAGCGTTACTCCCATGATTTTGAAAAAGAAATGTCAAAAGCAGCCCCCGAGGCCGACATATCCTGCCTTTTGGTACCTTTTTACCAAAGTTTTAAATTGGACCCTTTCTGCCTTGTAAACTTTTGTAGCTTTAAAACGTCATGCTTCATTTTTAAAGTGCAGTCTCCAAGCTGACTCCAAGCTGACATGCTTAGGTTGATTTTTACTTGAGTTATTTTCCTGGATGCACTAAGATCTTCCAGAGCCTCAGTGGAAATGTTTTTCAGAGGCTGGGTATGATCCTCTAATGACTAGTAAATGTACTTTGACATGTATAATTGGTGGAGTGCCTCTTGGAGGTTATCAGAACATTGTGGTCATGGTAAAATTACCAGGTTTCTGTGGCGCCTTAAGAACGTTAATACTTCCTGTATTGGCCTGTGAAAACAAAGCATAAAAGACAAGGTTGGAAACTATGGGGTATGTAAAGAAAAGAGTGAAATAGTGAGCGCTATTTTGGATAAAAGACATTTAAATAGAGTGTTTTGTAAAATAGAATGTATGATTGTTTAGAAACTGGTTGAAGTCGTTTTGGCCAACAATCTGGACTTTGAAGGGTGATGCATTGAGAGGACCCTCCACCTCCTTACAGTATGTGATTTTTGACTAACAAGTCAAATCCAGCATGTTTTGATCAAATATAAAAAATACAGTCACATCCCTGCGTGCAAATACAACTACTCACACACGCACAGACACAATAAAAATGACACTATTGGTTATTTACTGTCGGCCGTTGTAAGCAAAAAAAACACCGGATTACAGCACAATCATCCATTCATTTGCAAAATGAATGACTCATGGCTTTTACTGTGAGAACTTGAGTTTTCCTTTAAATGTGGAGCTTGCAGGTACGAACACATCCATGGTTGTTGATACAGAACTTGATCCTCTACTTTTCATCGCACTTACCTTTAATTCAGGCCCGTCAAATAAGAGCTGACTTTGTGATAACGTGTGCAGCAGATACTCAACCACATTGCACTTTATCTTATTGATTACATCAATTAACTTCAACCCAAGTCAACCTCTCCCTTATTACATTATGTTATGCATACACAACAACACCTTAATCTGTGCTAAATCATTACACAAAGACAGTGAGCGAGGAACAAGCCCTGCATCATTCCCTGCCTGCTCCTACGGGCTGCTTGCTGTGTGTATTCAGTGCAATGGGATTGGTGAAAACTTGAGTTTCCCCACATTGCTCCTCCCATGTTTCCTTCCTCCCTCACTATCTCACTTTTGTTGGGGTCCAACAGCTCCTGCTCCTGTGGGAAAATCACTCCTTCAATCGCCCACGCTCACAACTGACTCTCTATCTTCCTCTCCCTCCCTCTGCTGATCCCTTGTTGCCTGCTGTGTTTCTTTATCCTTCCTTCAGAGCCACCTCACTAGGATCCAACCAGGATCCACAAACCAGCTCTTCAAGGTAAGAAACAAACAAAGCTACTTTCCTTCACATGCATACATATTTATTTAGCGCACACAACACTCTATAATATTTCAAACACAGTTAAGACTGCTTTACTTTCACTGGGTTTATCTCCTGTTATTATGCTACAGTAGATGGGTGTGTGGACATGTTTCAACACACTCCTTTACTCATGAGGACCAGTCCCCACAAGCAGAGGCTACATGTTCAAATGTTCTTGCAGGGGTGATGTGGGTGTTCATTATTGCTATGCATTATGTAAAGGAAATACTTTAAATAACATTGTTTGCGGTATTGTGCAATTTGTTTACCTTGTGCACAAATGAACTGTAATAGGGGTGTGGTTGTGCATAGGGCTGGATAACAGAGTACTAGATTTCAAAAACAGCATATTGATATATTTTTCTTGGGCACACAGCAACCGTAAACGCCAAACTCATTATACTGAAGCACATATTTAAATCTTCGGGTTACATTAGACAACATAAAAGAGAAAAAGCTTAAATAATAGAGAGCAGAAAAGCAATCGTAAATCAGCTCTGATTTATTTCGTTTTTCTTACCTTTCTTATCTTTCTATCCTCTCAAGTCCATGTGTATCACAAGCCTGGGAAAAGCCATTAATCGCTATAAAAATAAAACACAAAAATATATACATTTCATATATAAAATACCAACAAAGACACACACAAAAGTGTTGAGCCAACTAAATCTGCATCTGTCTGAGGATGGTCTGAGACATGTTTGTTGACATTTCTTCAGGTTTGAATCACAACTTGTCTGGCAGCGATTACCTGGGCAATTTCACCTGGAGTTGCCGTGTTGACTGTAAATATCCTGTTGCTGCTGGCTTGTTACACTGAAAACAGAGGTGTCAAATATTTATTTGGGGTTTAAACAGCTTAAAAGATGATTAAAGTAAGAAATAAAGAGGGAAAAAGAAAGAGGGGAGAGAATTGTGTTGCAGCTTACCAAATGTTTGTCAGTCTGATAATGAAAGGGCTGTTGGAGGAGCCTGTGACCTAACATTTTCATCGTCATAACTACACTGTAGCTATGTACGTATGACTAATAAAAGCCTTGAACCTTGATACCAATGATACTAGCAAAATGTAAAAAGTATAGAATTGACAGCATGAAAGGAAAAGGGAATAAACCAGATAATTTACAAATATTTTTTTTTGAGTTTGCACACATTCAGATACAAGCAGCTGCTGTTCAAAGTTTGTGTGTGAACTGTTTATTGCATCAATAATGCATTTGACTGAAATACTGGAGAAATGCTTGTGTGATTCTGGTCTTGTGTGACTTTCCTCCTCCAAAGCACTATGGTGGTTTTAAGTGCTTTCCTCCTCCAAAGCACATATTGTGGATCTGTTTTCTGTAATTCAGTAAAAACTTGAAGCTCAAGAAGAGCATGCAATGTTTATAAACAAGATCCAAATCTGAGTGAAAAAGAGTTTATCTGAGGATAGGATTTTTTCATTGCCGGATGTTTGACATCAAGTTCCTTTTTTCTGAGTGTTTGTACTGAAGGTATTTTTGTTTCATAATAGCCAAACATTAGAGTTTAAAACAAAACAAACCTAATGATCTGCAGATTTTCCTGTCCAGTGGGGTTCGTGCAATATTGAAATGTGGTAATCATATTGTGTTGGAGTTTATACAAACATCACAACCAAAACGTCAAGGCTAAATAACATGTACGGCTTTCATGAGCAGAACATTTTCTAGTTGGCTGTTGAATTAAAGCATTGGTCTTTGAGTCTTTGCTCACTTCTTGCCCTTGAAAAAAACTTCCCTTAACTTTGGAAAGCACTGACACCCACTATAATATCTTTTATATCAAACCCCAAATCCACAGTTCACTCTCTTCAAAGAATCTGAAGCTGAAAGAGGCCTATATTCTCCTCTACAGATCATACAAAAACTTTCCTTTTCATTCCATTGCTTTGTATAGCTCAAAGATAATTTTATGGGATTAAAGTATCTCATAAGATTATCATTGCCTGGAATAAAGGTATACATTTAAACTGAACAAGACAAAAACAGCCAATCATTATCCACCATTTTCCTCATGATTCTGTTTCCAGTTATATTTGTGTATGTTTTCGATAAACCTGGTGGTCATACTTATTCCATCAATACTGCTAATGTTTTTTATTCTATTATTGCTCGTCATTGCTCAAACCTCTCCTCATGTAATCACTTTGAGTGCTCAAATGCTTTTAGTGAGAACATCACTTTTTTCCCCCTTTTTTTTTAAAACCCACATTCCTTGTTCACAGGAAATGGCTTTCAAACAGCCAATTGGCTACAAATGTTGCATAGCAGGAGTGCTGCTTCTCCTCTTGGCCAGCGTTGCCGCCCTAGTTGCTGTTGCTGTCATCCAGGACACCTGGAGGTTCAAAGACTACAGCTCTGAGGTAAACATGAACACACACAATGGATGGTCCCATCAATCTTTGCACTATTTGGCTGCAGATCTTCCTCAAATCAACAAAGAACAAAACAGCTCTCAATACAGAGAGAGGGACAAGAACTGGTTTACAAACCCTTCAGATCACCAACACCAACACACATTCATAAGTGAATGTGATGCCAGAAAGTTTCCAGATGTTAGGTTAATTTCCATTGAAAGGGGTCATCAGTAAGTGACACTGACAATGTGTTTTTTCAGGGGTGGACAGGGTAACAACAGCCTCTTTAAAGTTGAATGTAATGTTTATAGTCTCAGCTCTCTTTATATATGTATACATACATATATATATATATATATATATATATATATATATATATTTATATATATATATATATATACACATACAAACCTCTTCATTAGGTTTATTTAACTAATCAAGGCAGAGGGTAAATCGGGTAAAAAGGAAATGAAACATGTGGACCAGTAACAATTAGTTTTTCTTTTCAGTATGGCATCGTGATAGACTCAGGTTCATCACGTTCAACTATTTACCTGTACAAGTGGCCGGGGGAGAAAGAAAATGAAACAGGAGTGGTGACTGAGCAAATGAACTGTAGAGTTGATGGTGAGTCATGGTCAATAAAAAAAAATTATATTTTGTACTTAATAGTTTTACATTTTCAAGAATTAAGTTAGAAAAGAGAAAATTGACAAAAGTCATAGAGAGCATTTTAAAATACTCTGTTTGAATAATGAATCTTAAACACGACCAGAAGGTTTTACTTTTATTACATCTGTATTAAAACTGAATCTGAATCTGATATGAATAAGTTAACTATCTATCAAAAATAACCTAAAACTCATCATTTGTATACAATTCAACTCTTCGTTCTCACTAAATGGGTCATATTAACATTACATAACTTTTCTTTTTCATTTTAAATAATTATCACCCTGTTTACCTTACCCTGCTCAGAGACCTTTATCAATGCATACTGTTATCTCGTTGGCTCAAACTTTTCCTAAGCCCATTACTACTTTCCAACAATAATTTTTCATTCTGCTATCCTATAGTAATAACAGTTTTATTACAGACTTATATGGTAGTCAGTTGATATCTTTGTAACTGTGCTTGAGAATATGATTTTAGCTTGGCCCTGTTCCTACAGCTGATGGTATCTCCGAGATGAAAGTTGACAAGGAAAAAGATGCCAAGTCAATGGCGGCATTTAAAGTGTGCATTGAGAACATCGCCAAAGCCATTCCTGCTGAAAAACGCAACACCACAACTCTTTTTCTAGGAGCAACTGCTGGAATGAGACTGCTACAGTAAGAACGTGTTGAAATAAGTTAAACACAGGATATTCTCTTGACATTACTTACTATGCCAGAAGGATCAGAGCAATTTAAACCCATTCAAGCACCACATGATTCTTCCCAAAGCCCTCTGAGGCACAGGTCAATGGCTATTTCCTCTTCCTTTCAGTCTCCATGTTAAGCCAAGCTAACCTTCTCCTGGCCAGCGCTTGCTTCACATGTAGCATACATACACCAGAGTAACAATCTGTTTATAAATTTGATTACATTTTCCAAAATATAAAAATAAAGATGAATGATACTCATTTCACAATTGACCACTGCTGTTTCCAGTAAGATATGTTCTCATGTCACTTGTTCTGCTTTGCTTTAAGGGGATTGGATGAACAGAGGTCAAGTGAAATCATGGAAGATCTTAGGGAATACCTGTCGTCTCTGCCTTTCGCCTTCCAAAACGCTTCCATTATTTCTGGACAAGAAGAAGGGCTGTATGGATGGATTACTGTCAACTACCTGATGGGGAACTTACTAGAGGTAAGGCCACTGTCATTGATCTATCTGGTCCAAGTGTACTTATCATTTTCAAGGGATATTACACCCACAAAATGACCATGTGTATATCATTTTTCACCCTGCATTGAGTTCTTGTTTTTTACTACTACTACTCTTTAATAACTCTACAGTGAATTAAGAATAAAAAACCAAAGTCTAATTGGTTAGAAGTAAATGGCTGCCCCATTAAACAAAATTCAAAGTACGTATATAAAAAGTTCAAAGTATGTATATAAAAATACCTGTTACAAACTCCCACACAACTGATGAAGTGTAATCCGTGTCTCTTTTAAATAGTCGGCGTATATAAAATGCACTCCTCCTCATTGCCAGTTTTGTTTATGCAGAAGTGTATAAAATAGTAATGTTTTAGTGAAAATGCATGTATTTGGACTGAGGATGATTGAGACTTGGATTATACACTGCAGGTTGCTTACAAGTGTGAACGGATGTTTTTTATATGGATATGTTGAATGCAGCTCCAATGTATTTCAATTAATTTACTTTCTTTACTCTTTGTTCACTGTAGAGGCATGAACAGTTTTCGTAAAATAATTCCAGGTAAGACAGGGTGAGTAAATAGTCATATCGTGGGTGGATTCTTTCGTTAAACTTGAACAAAAGAATGCCAATTTACCAAAAGGGTGATCACATGGTTTTTCATATGCTGTACTAATTAATCACCTTATATTTACAGAAAAACACATGGAACAAATATGTGCGCCCTCAAGGGGAAAAGACTGTAGGGTCCATGGACCTTGGTGGAGCTTCAACACAGATTGCATTTGCTGTGCAGAGTAATCTCAGTGGGCCGGACTACTTACCTGTCAAACTGTACGGTTACCCTTACAATGTCTACACACACAGTTTCCTCTGCTATGGCAAAAATGAGGCTGGGAGGGTGATTCTGGACAAAGTAGTGCGGGTACACAGCTTATCCTTTGTTCTTTTCTGAGTTCCCTTCCTTAGGATGTTTTTCTATGTTCATGTTTAAATGCTTGTTTGTGTTCCTGGTGCATGTGGCAGTGGAAATGTAGGTTGTTTTTCTTTTGCATGCATGTACAGGTCAAATTCCATGAATGCCCATTTAAGAATTGATTAGTGAACACTTATGTCCCTGAGTTGCTAACAGGCAAGGGGAGACCAGTCAAGAATGCATTATGTAATTAAGAATATTGATCGAAGTGTGAATGTACTCAAACAAGTCTGCTAGAAATGCATTATTATTTCAGGTAGCCTATAGATTCCTCATATATAGTAATTGGCGCAGGATACATAAACCTAAAAATGAGAATGTGTTATGGTGTCCTGTAAATGCTAACATAAAAGCATGTATGTACATCAGTATCTGCATGTGTTAATGTGTAATTAATAAGTAATTAATTCCTGTTTTGTATATTTAGATGATGTCTGTTAGTAAGAATGTTGTCAAACCCTCTTATCTCAACCCCCATGTCCCCTCTATCTCATAGTTTTATTTCTTCTTCATCCTACATTCTTTCTTTTGACATGTACCTTGTTCTCCTCATATCCCAGGAGTCATCTGACCCAAACTACATTCCTAACCCATGCTACCCTGAGGGTTACAACGTCACCTTGAACGCATCACACATTTATAACACAACGTGCAATAAGAAGCCAAACAACTATAATCCAGATCAACAACTCTTCTTTGTGGGTACTGGCAACTCGGACAAGTGCCTAAGCATGGTGAAGGGGATTTTTGATTTCCAGACATGTTCTTCAACCCAGTGTTCCTTCAATGGGGTCGAGCAGCCACCAGTCACTGGAGAATTTATGGTAACACAGAGAGCAAATAAAACATGTGCAAGAAGAGAGATAAAAATGAAAGCAACTTTTGATTTGTCTTTACTGTTTCTGCCAGGCATATGCAGGATTCTACTATACTACTAAGGCGATTGGGTTGGAAGGAACATCCGATCTCGATCAATTCAAAGCTTCATGTACTCAATTCTGCGAAAAAAAGTGGACGGTGGTAAGTGTTTTCAATTGGTATAAAGCTTAAGTAATAGGAGGAGAAAATGTGAAACAGGAGGGTACAAAGAGAAGAACAATAATGCAATATTTTAAAGACAAAGTGAATTGTGGGAAGAGCAAACAAGTAGAATAATTAGAGAACATATACACTTAGTGGTGTGGCAAACTGTAGCACGTAAAGCACAACGGCCAACCACATTCCACAATAAAATTAAGAAGAGTTTTTTCCCTAGGGCAAAATACCTGATTTAAGATAAATACATGGAGATGGTCCAAGCTGTGCTCTCATCAAGACACCACGTCAAAACTGAGGCTTAACTCACGAAGGAAAAAACTTTGTGGAACACATAGGCCTACACATAAACATATACACTTACACATCCTTGGTGGATTTTGTTATTTTTGACTGATCAGCTCAGGGATTTGGGGATTCCTACTCACAATAATGTTATCAACTCATTGAATGGCCATTATCAGTTTTCAATGCTAACATTTGAAAGGTTAAGACGAGGTGAATGAGCACCCAGCGTTTACTCGCATGTTGCTATAACAATAGGTGAAACATAATTGTAGTATTTTGCAACAAGTGCTTAATGTTGGACATTAAAGGTGGGTAATTTTGGAGAAACCAGCTCGAGTGCGCTAGAATTTGAAAATACACAACCGGAAAAAATATGCCACTTCCTTACAGAGCCCCTCCTCCAACACACACGAACGCGCACATGACCAATGAGGGCACGAGATAAGTTTGTGCACAGATGGAAGGCTGACAGGCAGGTAGGCCATCCAGTTACTTTAGCCGGGCCGGCTCAGATGATTGGTTGTGCTTTTTACAGCACCACGGCTTCCACAGATGACTTTTTTTTATGGATCTGTTGTCAAAGCACTTAAGATATTCATTGCTATCGGGATGTTAAGAGCATTCCATGGAATATAACAAAAAGTGTACCTCGAGCCGGTTTCTCAAACGTACCTACCCCGCCTTTAAGACAGCTTTAGAAAGTAAAACTACCTGGAGAGGTTTAGGAAAAGATCATGTGTGTGTCATCAGTGTGTTGTTACTTCAAATAAGTTTCATCAGACAAAATCACTGGGCTCCTTGGCTAAAGTCCAGTGTTTATTGACCCATGATTTCACCCTGACCTGCTCCCTACGTTTTATATGTTGCTTTTCCTAAAAAGGTGCCTGACTCCTTCAATGAGATGACAACAACCTTGTAAATGTTGTAGTTTAACCCACTGAGGCTGTTAACCACTGATAATGGCAATCAAATGGGCTGATACATGTATTTATTACATAATACATTTGAATCCTTCCTCTTTCTATCACTGGACACTTTCTTGATCTCTGTTTTCTTTCTTACAGTTGCAGAAAGAGAAGCATTGGATCTATGAGAAACACCTTAGGACCTATTGTTTTTCATCTCACTATGTGCTCACTTTGCTGGCAGATGGATACAAGTTTGACAAAGAAACGTGGAAAAACATTAACTTCCAAAAAGAGGTTGGTTGAACAAAATAAACTCCACTACACCGCTTGCTAATACTGCTGTTCTTTACACGGCTATGAAGCACACATATCACATTTCTTTATTTTCTATTTCAAAAAATAGGTTTGTTTTAACAAAACTATCAGAATATACCTTTGGCAATTTAATGAGAGTTTATATGCTTTAGCTGCCAACATATCTGAGTCACAGGCGGTTAGCATTTAGCATGCACAAATGTGAGTCTAGGCCACCCATTGGGATAGAGATAAACGGCAGACATACCAATCATCTGCAGTTTAGGGTGGCATGAAAGACAGCCAATGTATTTCTGCGGGATGCCTTGAGGACAGGGAGCGGCTTTAACAATGGAAGCCCCTGAACATAAGGGGATTCCTGTTCTGGAACACACAATCTATAGGACATGAGTCATGAAGAAAGACAGTAGCTGTGGAAAAGCCGCACATTACAGCCGTAGTTTCCAAATTGCATGGCGGTTTAAACTTCAGACTTGAACACAAGAAGGTTCCTTAACAGCTGGCGATGCTCCAAATCGTCAATGCAGCCAACAAGAGGTTCAGTGTGCTGTTGAGCGCCTGAAGGGTTACTAGAAGTCTGGTGGTTGGGCAGGTCCTTTCAGAGGAAATTACAGCACAGACATTTGGGTTATAAACAGAGATGATGTCAGGGTGTTATTACTCATCTTTTGCCCTAGAGCTGTAATTGTGAACTAAACAACAGGAACGTTTCATATTATCAACATCTCTAGACAGGCAACGATGATGTATTAGATGCATTGAAAAATACTGTTTACATCATTCAGATTCACTGTGACCAAATCATTATGAGAACTCTTCTCCTCTCTTCTCTCTGCAGATAAAGGACACCAACATTGGCTGGAGTTTGGGTTACATGCTGAGTTTGTCCAACATGATCCCGTCTGAAGTGAAAGAAATCCTCCCCATGACAGATCCCCTGTTTGCCGGTCTTATCTTTCTATTTTCAGCACTCATCATCATAACTGTTGTTTTAGTTTTCATCTTCCTCATTCGCACCTGCTACTGAGAGAAGTGCGAGAAAGGGAATGGCCATTGGAAGCCTTGTGGGTTGCTGTTATCCTTTAACTAGAAGGAGAGCACTACAGCTGCATGTGCCTGCCAAGAAAATTGCACCGACAGTAACTAAGGGGAATTTTCTAGTTTGTGCCATTAACTGCCATCTGTGTCAATTGTGAGGGTTTATAAAAACGTAAGAGACTCAAAAATGAAATAAAATCATCTCCAGCGTATCCCGTTAGTGACTTTGAATAGACTGGTTATAATAAAACGGTAAAAAACGTATCCAAAGAAGACTTTCAAAATGTTACAATTGACACACACTCTCATAGGTTAAGTAATAGGATGCAAAAACGGGTGACACAGTGGTCTATGAATGCTGCAGAGATAATGAAAGAGCTCCCGGGAATTTCGACGTGCCCGTTCTTGTCGAACATTGTGTAAAAAAAAGAAAGAAGCATGAGCTACTGAATGACTGATTGATTATGTTGATTCCCCTGTATTATACATGTAGTTGCACTGTATGGTTCCACTTTACAAGCTAAATGGTAGCACTTTGCCAAGGCCAGTGTTTTAAAAATATACTGTACACAACACTGTAATCCTGCTAATAATCTTTTTTTTATATCACATAGTGAATGACCTCATTGAAAATCAGTGGTGCGCATCAACACTCCCCATTTAATGAATGAAAACCTCCCTAATAAACAATGTATTCAATGTGCTATGTGCAATTGTCTCATTATGATTTAGCAAATATATGTTCCACATATTGATTTTTCTATTTGCTAAATATCCATTTTAATCATATTTTATAATAAGTAAAGGAAAGCAGTCAACTGTCACTTATTAATTTTTACAATTAGTCTTTGTGTTGTTTTATCAATAACAAAGCTTGGGGAGTAACGGGCGACATGTAACAAGATTACGTCATCAGGATACTAAAAGAACGTATCTGAATTAGATTACAATTACTTGCGCAAAAAAAGATTAGTAGCAGGATTACAGTGTTAGAATACATTTTGAAATAAATATAAATATATTATAGGTAGACGCACTGAATTAATGTTCTTTATGATCTGATTTCTGATTTATTTTAATTATTCTTTATTTTAAATACATTTCCTATTTAATGCAGTAGGTGGACAACTGATTTATTAAACACAATTACAATCTATGCTTTTGATTAATGTATGAAGCTTAAACAGCATTTCTAAACTATTACTGTAACTACATTTTTTATGTCAAATATCTTGGTTTCTTGTTTTTTAAGGTATCATTGTTAAATACACTTAAGTAAAGAACACCTTATTGTTATTTTTTTGTTCTTGTTTTTATTTGAACTACATTTGATATTGAGGTAATCCAAAGGTAACGGAAAGTATTCTGGTTACAGATCACTTTTATATTTTGATACTCAGAATAGGTTAGTGATTACATTTTTTGACATGTAACTAGTTATTGTAACGGATTACATTTTAACCCTCCCAATCCTGCCCATTGTGTCATATATTAGCCTACTGTATGTGTTGTTCACACCCCAGGAAGGTTTTCTTAAAGGACGAAAGTATTGTTGTAGAAATATTATACATTTACAGAAGCTATTTGAACGGTACTGTATATACTGTAAGATAAGTCAGTGGAGTGGATGGACTCAAGTACACCCGATTTTAAATAAAGTGTTGAGGACACTGACAATCACATTGGAATCCACACATTTCCACTTTTCAGTCACGACTACTGAGTTTGACATATATTCTGAAAAATGTCTGATAATGTTAATGCCTTTGAAGAGAGATTCATTTCTATGAGCAGAGACTAGTTTACAGATATTAAGCATTGATGTCAACTGTTTTTTTTTTACTTTTTAGTCGGAGCCTGAATCAGTCTGCAACAGAACACTGAGAGCATTACCAACGTAGGAAAAGCATGTATTAGAAAGTTTAGAATATTTTCAATTATTGTTTGGTCCCTGTTGTAGTTTTGTTACATAAGCTAAGGAATTACAAAACATCTAATTGTATAGCAGATCAAATGTATTTCTATTAATAATTTCTGACTGAAAACAGCATGAATTGAATGGATGTGTGTGCGTTTGTGTGTGTCTGACATTTTGTATGCATTGTACGCTGCCTAGCTCTTTGAAATGGAGAGAATTATGCATGATTGTAATGCAATGTCTTTATTAGTCCTGATACGTAATAGAAATATCTTGTTACTGGGCCTTTGTGGCTGTGTATAACATTAAAGCTTCCGTGTTGCAGCATTAAATACATTACAGTTTTTTTTAATCCAGCATGTAATTTAATTTAACACATCTAATTTATTATTTAACAGAGGAAATACTGTATGTTAAAAAAGAAATACGGCTGTTTGAATATGAATTCCTTTGTTAGCATTTGTGTCGAATGAGAAAATGTAACACAAAAACACACACACACACACACACACACACACACACACACACACACACACACACACACACACACACACACACACACACACACACACACACACACACACACACACACACACACACACACACACACACACACACACACACACACACACACACACACACACACACACACACACAACTCATACTGTGCACAGCAGTGCACTCTAGTGGTTCTACGTTGTGCCTGCAGAATAAACAACATGAGTATTGACTGTTTGAAACATTTTTTTATTGAAAGATTTGTCTAAAAAGGAAACAAAAAAGAAAAGAGACAGTTGAAACTACAGCAATATCCACTGGTTCTACAGACACTCTCAGAATCACAATTTGAAAGACATGGGATGCATGTGATCAAGCAAATAAAAAAATAGCATCATCAAAGTTATTTCTGTTGCATCTTCTTTTACACACCTGTACAAACAAAAAGATCTCATAAATATTACTTTTGTTCTCACTTTCTCTACTTTCTCTACTTGCTCTCTTCTTTCAAAAATGTATTTTTCCCATAGAGTTGAACCGTGCATTTTCTGTGTGTCCGTCTGTTCCCACACCTCCATTGGCTTCTTTTCATTGATGGAGGCTCAAGTAGGTGCAAGGTAATGTCCAGAGGTGTTTTCGTTTTCAACAGATGCCCTCTTACGCATTACATAATGCAGATTATTATTATTCAAAAAGAGATTCCTAATCTCATAATAGGGCTGCAACAAGGAACCTATCTTTTATCACACTTGAAAAGAGGCACCTGACTTGTAGAATGTTTTTTAAATACAGTTGAGTCATGGATAACAATAAACTGTCCCTATCTTGGCTCCAAATGTTATTCTGTCACCGTCCCCTCTTCTGAACCCACCCAACACACAACTACCTCAATCCCTAATAACAGCAGCTCACACGTAATCAATTCTCAAAAAAAGTGTAACACAAATAGAAAAACAAAATATCTCTCCTCTTCCTCTTAGAATGTACATAAGCTGAAATGATTTGTTCAACAGAAATGCCCTTTCTTTAAGATAGATCCTCGCCCTGCTCACATTTTAAAAGGCTTGCGTTTGGCAAGACATTGGCGTAAAACGTATAAACTGAGTCTAATGATTAAAAAAATAGTGTTGTAATGAGCTACACCAGCATTTAGGAGTCATTTGAGTAAAGATTAGTCAATGCAGCCTGAAGAAGGCGTGGTAGGGCGTACAGGTTTAATCAATATTCTACAGGATGTCAACCTCTTTACCACCAAAGTGTTCTATACCAACTTCCCAATATTATAACAACCTCCTCCACCATGCCATATGGCCACAGGGTGTCTGGTCTCTCACAGATGTTCCAACGCACTTTGGATCCTCACCACGTTTGATCACATGACAACAACAAACGTCTCAGAGCACACTCTTCTGGTTGAGGCAGTTGTATAGCAGACCCACAACATGTGACTGATGAAATTGTCTCAAAGGCCAACAGCATGACAGCAAGACAGGTCCGTTTCAGGTTTTAAGGAGGTGAAAAATGAAGGAAAAGCAACACAAGGAAAATCTCTTCACTACCTAGTTTCTTCATCTTTGGTATAAAATACGCCACCTGTTGGCTGCTTTTGTTCAACGTTTAAGAAAGACTCAAGAAACTGTCAACAGTTTTACTAAAACTATTGCTTTTGCACATTTAAAAATCCTAGCGTTTTTTTTCTGCTTTTGTCAAAGTCAGATTTGTTCCTTTTTTTGTACTTTTCTTTTTTGCAGTGAGACAAGCAAAGCAGGCAAAGCAAAAACGTCTTTGAAGGTAAAAAGGCTGCAATCAAAACTCAAAAGATACAAATGTGATGGAATAACAGAACTTTTATCCCATTAAACTTGACTGCATTTTCCAGGAAGCAGTGGATTGACCCTTCCCAATAGTCATATTAAAGAGGATCTTTTTTCCTACTGCACTGCACCACATAATTTAAAATCATCTTCATACAATAACAACCTTTTTTTTTTTAATCCTGTACAAATAGCTTTGTAGATTTCATCTCGGTCGCTCTTGGAACTCTCCAAGAAAATCTCAAATCATCATCATTATTTTTTATAATAATTCAACACTATGGAAACTATTTTTCCCCAAAGTTTGAGAAAATTAAGGCAATAAAGATTTACGAAAACATTGATATTCTAGAAAACTACTCAAATAATAAAAATAATGAAAATAATGTAGCTTAATATCAAAGGAAGACAAACTGTTTTTTCCCCTAGACTTTGCTTCCTTCTTTTTGTTTTATAAAAAAGTCTGAAAATCTACCTGCACATTCAAATGTTCTTTTTTTTCTTTCTCTACAGCTTGTTGGTTGAGTTTAGATTTCACCTTATGTCTTCTCTTTTTCCTTTGGAGGCAAAGTCCAGTCCCACAGTGAGAAATGATAAACTCAAAGTTGCAGACTGCATTTGATTTCATTGTCCTCGAGTTCAGCAAACCAGCCTTTCTTTTTTCTTTCTTCGTTCGACCAGGTAGGAAATATAATAGATTTTTTTTTTCATTTTGTCTTTTATTTGGTGCATGTGCACAGTGGAAGCCTTCTCCCCTCAGTGTTGCCCACGCCACCTCTTTTTTTGTCCCTGTTTCATTTGGATTCTCTCTGTGTGTACAGCGCCTCAGTGCAGTCCTTCTGAAGGCGATGCAGCAGCGATTCCCAACAATCTTGTTATCTTAAAGAGACAGAAAACAAGTCAGTGAAAAAAGGGTAACAGAGGAAACAGTGGACAATGTCACAGTTTCTCCTGTAGACACAACGCCCTTTGTCTGACTGCTGTTTTTGGAAAAGAAACCACCGGTGGGTTATCTAGGAGGCAGGCAACAAGGAGAATAAAAGAAAGAAAATAAATGTGTTGTGCAAGCAGAGTTCAACATGATTCGGCACGAAAAAAACAATTGGCTCCACGTTGTGTTTGCCAGAACTGTAGTGTTCTGTTGCTCAATATATGTGGGCACAATTCAACATGGTTGTTCTAACTTGTGAATCATAGCCCCCCAGAAAACACTCATGACGAAAAATGTCAAAATTGAAGGTACAGGAGACGTTTCTCTCTCTGTCCAGGTCTTTCCACTCACATAAGCTACTAAATTAAATGGTTTTGAATGACTAGTTTGACATTCTGGGAACTAAAGCATAAGTTCCATTAGAATATAACAAGTCACTATGAATTCACTTATCAAAACTAATTTCCACGTTAACAAAAAAACCTAAAACTGAAAACAGTTTGCA
Organism: Notothenia rossii; assembly: GCF_949606895.1. NCBI lineage: Eukaryota > Metazoa > Chordata > Actinopteri > Perciformes > Nototheniidae > Notothenia > Notothenia rossii. Next base: position 25,779,413 of record NC_136905.1, read on the forward strand.
TGAATCTGATTAAAGTTACCAGGTGTTTGTCCAGATTAATTCACCTGTAAATGTATAGTATATTAAGTGACACCACTGTTTTCTTCAATTAAAGCAATGAAGGAAATACACTTAAACAACACAGACAGGAGATATATATCAAAAACATACTGTAATACCTTTGTGGTAAGTTTACAGAAAGTGTGCAATACAAAGAGAGATGTCTTTACAACACTCACTTCTGCTGGTAAGAGTAGGCTGTGGCATGATCTGTGTTCTCCACTGGTAAAGGCTGCTGCCCGCTGGCGTCCTGTGAGGAGGGGGGAGCTGTCTGTGAAGAAGGGTCTGTCACCACACCCTGACACCAGAAACCATTCAGATACAACGATTTACATATTGTTAGAAGCGGTATACGGTAATTTACTGAGAAAAACATTCAAACTGTTCAGCAAAGACAACAAGTCACTTGGTATCGATTAAAAGTGATCTTCAAGCAGACCCAATTTAATTTCTGGTGCTCATCTTCAGAATTAGATAACGGTTCTTCTGACGTTTGGGAATTTAGTTTAATTATTGGGAATGTCTAACCCTGAAGCACAGCGAACCACAACACAATTCTGATATTATCTAGGCTTAAGTGCCCTCAGTGGAAATGAATCATTTCTGTTTTTCGTTTCTGGCAGCATGACCGCTGCTAACTACAGCTTCCGTTACTAGCATCTAATTTATCGAAGAGACACAATATGACAGAATCATATGTGACTTATAGACTATAACATTCTCAATATTCGAATCCAGTTAGCCCTGGCTGCAGTAAGAAGTTGATATAACGTCACAATAAACAACTTATTATAGTCCTTACTTCCACTGTGATGGCAGAGGCAGGAACTGCAGAGTACTGGGGAATGTAGGTTCCTTGCATAGGAGCTGCAGCAGGCATGTACTGCAGAGAGAGGGGGGGGGGGGGGGGGGGGCACAGTATGATGATAGACACAAACAATATGTCCCCCAGAAGCTTGTGATTCATAGTACTGATATTCCTACTGACATTTGTTTTTGTAACCTTTCACCAGTGGTGTAATGTAACAGAGTACATTTACTCAAGTAATGTACTCAAGCACAATTTGAGGTACTTTACCTGAGTATTTTCATTATATGCAAATATACTGTATACTTCTACTTCACTACATTTTGGTGGCCAACATTGTATTTTTAACTCCACTACATTTATCTGACAGCTTTAGTTACTTTGCAGATTCAGATTATTGGCTATAAAACATGTAAAAAGACTTATAAATAAACATTATACGTAATAATTGGTTTAAAATATCAAGCAGCAGTATATTTTACATACGCAAATTAGCTCCACCTACTGGCTGTGATGAAAATATTGATGCATTAAAGGTGACCTATCATGCAAAATGCACTTTTTTACGTGTTTTAAACATGAATATGTGTCCCCGGTGTTCCAGGGAACTCACCAAGTGTCAGAAAACACAACCCTCTCTATTTTCCTCCATACCCAAATCTCTTAAAAAGGGGCTGCAACGGATCTGATCCAGACTGATCCAGATTTGAACACTTCTGTGACGTCACAGAAGAGGCGCTACGGCTATTGGGCCAACTCCACCAATCAGGAGGAGACAGCCACGGACATTAGAGGTTTCTCAATAGTCAAATTTCCCTTCCTCGACTCCTCTCCTCGACTCCTCTCCTCTCCTCTCCTCTCCTCGAGACTTGGTGCCGCCCACAGGAGATGCGAGCGGAGGACTGAGGAGGGGAACCGAGGAGAGAGGAGTGGAAGCAGCAGGCGGTTAGAGAAATTAGAACTCCTCTCCTCTGAGCGGTCATTTTAAAGAGACGTCCATCGATGATGACAGGAGGCACAGCAGCCCTCTGATGGACAGATGTGTCATGACGACTTATATATTTACTTTTAATTCATTGACAGTGTGGCATAATGAGACAATAACAGGCTACAGATGCGGACACACACACACACATATTTATATAAATATATAGGCTACAATTTCAGAATTAAACAAGTATGAGAGCACTCTCATCATAACGTAACACAATCAGAGACTGGATATATCCCCCTCCCCCCCCCCCCCCCCTCTCTCTGGTAGCTGAAATGGGGAATTGAAATTACGGGCTAAAAGTTGTACAAGTATTAAAGTAAGCATAGGACACCAAACCAACTGAGACCCGTCTGTCCGCCGCATCTACGCACTGTACAACACACACCTACACACTGTACCACACACAAGGGTGTAACTTTGGTTGAGAAGTGGGGGGGACACAAAACAGGGGGTCCTCCGCAATGAAACATTTTCTCATTGAATTCCATTTTCTTCCTTTATACAAATATATTGGGGACTATATGTGTTAACAAATCCAAGAAAAATGTGTAGTGTAGATAATGAGTGTGCACACTTATCTAGTATCCTCTCCATGTGAGCCTGTTTTATTTGTGACGACCTCACATCCTCTAGGGGGGTCCGGGGGCATGCACCCCCTGAAGTTGAATGCATCAATCTGGTACACTTTGAGGGCAACATTAAGAAATGTATGGATACAGTTCTCAACACTCATATGAAACAGAACTGTATATATTTCAATAATCAAAAAAACTTTTGAATATGCTCAACCAATAACAAATCATTGATACACTTCTCTCTCCTATATTTATCTTGCCTTTAGTCTGCATTCTTTCTTTTTATTTATGCATATTTGACTCAATCCCCTTTCAAACTGTGTTTTTTAAATTTTTGTACTGACCTATAGTACACATTGGAAGGATTTCTTAACTTATTTGATATACAACTAATATTACATAGATGGAAATATTTGTTTACATAGATGACAAAACCGTTTGAGACCCACTGAGATAACTTAGACTAAAGTTTACAATCCAATCACTCGGAGTCCTTTACCTCCCTGAGCTGACGTTACCTCTCTCAGTCCGACAGGAGAGGACTCTCCCTCTCCTTATTGTTGAAACAGCTTCTAATCTCCGTTGGCTCCGAGCTAGCACCAAATGCTAACAACAACCCCCGTAACAGTAAACAGTAATTCTCTCTCTCTCTCTCTCTCTCTCTCTCTCTCTCTCTCTCTCTCTCTCTCTCTCTCTCTCTCTCTCTCTCTCTCTCTCTGTCTCTCTCTCTCTCAAAGTCCGACAGGAAAGAGCTCTCCCTCTCCTTATTGTTGAAACAGCTACTAATCTCAGTTAGCTCCGAGCTAGCATCAACTGCTAACAACAACCCCCGTAACTCTCTATGGCCCTTTCTCATTTCTCTAACTCCCCTCCTCGACTCCCCTCCTCGACTCCTATCCTCGAGACTTAGTCCCGCCCACAGGAGATGCGAGAGGGGGAGCCGAGGAGAGAGGAGGGGAAGCAGCAGGCGGTTAGAGAAATGAGAACTCCTCTCCTCTGAGCGGTCATTTTAAAGAGACGTCCATTAATGATGACAGGAGGCACAGCAGCCCTCTGTCTGATGGAAAGATGTGTTCATGACGACTTATATATTTACTTTTATTCATTCACAGTGCGGTATAATGAGACAATAACAGGCTACACACACACACACACACACACACACACACACACACACACACACACACACACACACACACACACACACACACACACACACACACACACACACACACACACACACACACACTGTAGCCTACCACACGCACCTACAGCTCCTAAAGCATATTATCAGGCTACAGCCGTTATGTATTTTATTATGTGAAGCACTAAATGGTTTTAAAAAATATTGACTCTTTGTTTGTAGATATCTACTAAACTAAAGCAAATAAAGAGAGTAGGCCTGTTATACTGAGTGATATATATTTTACTCACTGCTCTGCTTTCTGCACGGACCTCACAGCGGTTCTCACTGTAAACATTGCGTCGCAGGGGGGAGCAGTTAATAAAATAATATCCAGGGGATGCATGCAGAGCTGTCATTGGCTGAGATAAGTCCGGCCGTGTGTCACGACTCTTTGAAACATCTCTGTTCCCGGAAATGCATCCACAAAGGAGCTGTGGAGGACCGTGGATGACCCATCAGTGTATCCTCGGTTATAGCTCCTCCAGAGAGCCTCCTCGACGCTCGATCATCGGTCCTCGAAGTGCATTTCGTCCTTCAACATGGCGGGCTGAAATTCATTTCCGGGTCACTACCGGAGGACCGAGGAGTCGAGGAGGGGGATTTGATTAAATGAAAAAGGGCCCGTGTCTCTCTCTCTCTGTCTCTTTCTCTTTCTATCTCTCTCACAAGATAAGCTTGTGCCACACACACACAAACGCTCCTCCGTGACGATGACTGCTTGCGTAAAAAAATTATAATAAACACATTTAAAAAGTGGGGGGGACACAAATGGGATTTTGAAAAGTGGGGGGGGACATGTGAAGCACTAAATGGTCTTAGAAAAATGTTGACTCTTTGTTTGTAGATATCTACTAAACTACAGCATACAAATACAGAAAGTAATGTTGGCCTGTTATACTGAGTGATATATATTGTACACACTGCTCTGCTTTCTGCACGGACCTCACAGCTGTTCTCACTGTAAACATTGCGTCGCGATGAAAGCAGTTACTAAAATAATATCCAGGGGATGAATGCTGAGCCGTCATTGGCTGAGATAAGTCTGGCCGTGCGTCACGCCTCCACCGTTCCCGGAAATGCAGCCGTGGAGGAGCCTTGGAGGACGCATCAGTGTCTCCTCGGTTAGAGCTCCTCCAGAGAGCCTTCTCGATGCTCGATGCTCGGTCCTCGAAGTGCAGAGAAATTCATTTCCGGGTCATTACCGGAGGACCGAGGAGTCGAGGAGGGGAAATTTGAGTATTGAGAAACCTCTAGAGCCGTTCGAAAGCGCTGGAGACGCTGTAGTACATATGCCAGGCCTGTAGATGGTGCTGTTCTCACAGAATCAGCCCATGCAAAGACAGTGTTAAATTGAGCGAAATGAGGAATGGCAAAAATGCATGATCTGTTTGGTATTTTGAAAAATAAAAAGTATAAATATGCCTTATATAGGTATGGTCCTACACCATATTATTCAAATATAGCATGATAGGTCCACTTTAACAATCATAATCCAGCAGTTTAATTTAAATGATTACAAAATGGGCCATAAGGAATAACGACTACTTTTACTTTTTTTACTTTACTATAAGTATAATTTGATCCCAGCTCTTTTATTTAGGTATGGTTTTAAAAGCAGGAATTTTGCTTGTAATGGAGTATTTAAATAATGCATATTTTTATTAAGTAAAAAATAGTAATAGAGTACTTTTTCCCACCCCTGCATTTCACTAACCATAACGTTATAGTAAGGCTTGGACCAGGGTCATCACAGATTTCAGCAAAAGAAAAAAAGGCAATTAGCAAATCCATGTGTGCTCTTTCTGCTGTGAGGTCATTTAATTACAGCTGATCATGGCGATATCTACTTGACGAAGTATTTAATGTAATACAAATCAAAAGATAACACAGATGCATGCAGAGCAAAGTAGTTTAGAGGAGCTCAGACTCACAGTGCCTGTGGTGGCCAGAGACATGTGGTTCATCTGCTGGGTGAGGGGAGCCATCACACTAGAGGGGTGAAGAGACAGACTGGACTCTAGAGGCGATGCAGGGTTGATAACAGCACCCTGAGGCAGGAGGACAAGAGAGAGGATGGGGTTATAGATATTCAGGGCAGTCCCTGGCTAACATGAGGCCCCATGCAAAGTTACGTGCTGTGCCCGGCCCGTTTTGGTTGCGTTTCTAGCGGGTACTTTTTCAGTTTTCTGGCTCTCCAAAATCAAGGTTCTTTCCAGGCTAACAACCGGGCTGAGTATGCTGAATTCGCCATGACACAGACAGTCTGTGGTTTGTACTTGTTTAACTTTTGTCCAGTTTCTGAACAGATATGAGGAGCTGTGAGCTCTGAGGGCTAACAGCTAACGGCTGATGTTGGTTTTGTGTTTCGCATTGAAGATGACGTCACGGCTCCGCCTACACTGCGTTACTATAGTTACTACCCTAGTTCCTAAACTGTAATGGAAACGCAGCATAAAGTGAGCCTGGCCTACCAAGGCCTAACTATACCGCACTAAGCCGTGCGAGGCCCTGCAGTGGAAATGCGCCATAATTGCGTCGCATAAGCAAGTCCGCCTTAATGCACGGGCTGACCTGGGCCCTTTCTCATTTCACTAATTCCCCTCCTCGACTCCTATCCTCGCGTCTTAGTGAGAGCAGAGGAGCCGGGGTGGGGAACCGCGGAGAGCGGAGGGGAGGCAGCAGGCGGTTAGAGAAATGACAAATCCTCTCCTCTGAGGAGTCATTTTAAAGAGACGTCCATTAATGATGACAGGAGGCACAGCAGCCAGGATTCTGATGGATAGAACTGTGTTCATGACGACTTATATATTTACTTTTAATTCATTCACAGTGCGGTATAATGAGACAATAACAGGCTACAGATGCGGACATATACACACACACACACACACACACACATATATATAGGTATATATTTATAAAAATATGTACAATTTCAGAATCAAACAAGTATGAGAGCACTCTCATACTAATGTAACACTATCAGAGACTATGGCCGTTTCTCAATCGCGAGGAAACTGGCTTCTCGAGCATACTTGGAATTCCACCAAGGCCACGTCCTTCGTTTGGGGGTAATTTCGAGGCTGCACATGGGTAGACTTTGCGTCCTTCAAATCCCCACAATGCTTTGCGCACGGACCAATTTCAAAAACCCTTGCAGAGAATGGCTGAACCGACGCAGCACAGCACACATTTAAATGTAAGTATGTAGTGGCGTAGAACATGTGTTGGTAAATATGTTACTTTGTTGCATTTTTTATCACCAAAAATGTGTTCCGTGAAAGTAAAGCAAGTTCATAATTAGATAGACATCGTGAGGTATTTATTTTCGTTACAATTTATGTTGAAACCGTTAGAGAGAGTGGCACACTTGTTAGCCTGTTCCATTCTTCTTTGTTTTCCGAAACTGTGGCTTGGAAGTATACTTGCTTCGTTTCTGAAGGAAGTGACTTGGAAGTATGCGACTACCAAGCCAGTATCCTCGCGATTGAGAAACGGCCATTATCCCCCCCAGTGGCGGTTCTAGACCAATTTGACTGGGGAGGCCAGGCTGCGTGCGGCCAGTTATTTCCTGAGGGGGGCACAATAAATGCAGGACGGAAAAGACAAAGACAGTATGAAGTAATTACACATAAGAAAACAATGCAATACAGTTATTGGTATTTGTTCCAGTACACATATTTATTTCAGATACTTATAGTTACAGTTTTTAGGCTCTAATGCAGGGGTTGCCAACCTTTTTTAGGATGAGAGCTACTTTCAAAAAATAAAACAAGTCGTGAGCTACTTTTACTCCTCTTTTTTTTGTTTTTTGTAGTGTACATATTTAGCACATTTTAACATTATTATATGCTTACCTTTAACCTTTGTGTGCTGTTTGGGTCTGTGGGACCCGTTTTCAGTGTTTACAAAAAATGTATGCAATTTAATTATTTTAACCTGCTTTATTTGGGGGGGGACCTCACCGCGGCCATGCACCCCTGGGAAGATTTTTTTAAATGTTGAAGTTAAATGCATCAATCTGGTGCACTTTGAGCACAAAATGAATTTATGGACACCGCTCTCACCACTCATATGAAAGGGAGCTGTATACTTTTCAATAATCCAAACATCTTTAGAATATGATCACAACCAATAACAAATCATTTAAACTTGTTTATTCTTATCTTATGTTAACTAGTTAGCATTCTTAATTTTTCTTTACGCATATTTTACTAATCAATCCCCTTTTAAACTGTCGCAAGAATGTGATTGGTCGATATTCATTGTGGGTGGTGGGGGGAGGAGGGGTGTTAGATAGATATAGAGTTGTAGTAAGTAGATAGAGTTCGCTATGATTGAGGTTTCGTTTATGCATAGGGTAGATTATTTTAATTACATTCCCTTTTTTTTGTGTATATTTTTTACATTTTGGATTTGCTTGGCGAGCTACTTATTGAGGGCTTGCGAGCTACCAGTTGCTCGCGATCGACGTGTTGGAGACCCCTGCTCTAATGGGCCCTACTAAAATGACAAATAGCGTTAGTTACGCCTATTCCGTCAGCCAAGAAATCGTTTAATCATAAACTTTTTGGCCACAGGGGGGTCCAAAGTCAGTGTTAGGGGGCACTGCCCCCCCCTAGAACCGGTTTTGATAGCGATGGAGTAGCGGGAGAGGAAAAATAGACAGGAGGGATGTAAAAGTTATAAAGAGGTAAGGCAATGCTGCGCTATTCATTGATTCCCAGTAGCCTGTGCAGGTTTAAATGTGTTGTGCATCGCTTTACATAACTAGTGTTAATCCACCGGGGATAATGATCATTCTCATCTACTGATACCTGGCATTGAGGCCATATGTTGCTGTTCATGGTGCTGAATTAGGTGTGTGTGTGCGTGTGTGTGTGTGTGTGTGTGTGTGTGTGTGTGTGTGTGTGTGTGTGTGTGTGTGTGTGTGTGTGTGTGTGTGTGTGTGTGTGTGTGTGTGTTATTCAAAGAGCCTGCCGAGGCTATAAATTACTTTGATTTGTTGTTTAAATAGGGGGCCTACAAAACAAAAATCAGCCCCAGGGCCTGATGGCGCATAGGTGCGCCGCATTTTCGGCTTAGTTGAGGCACCCTCCGCAAGATGAGGCCCCTCCGCAAGGTGAGGCCCCACGCAGTCTGCATGTTCGGCCTGTACTGTAGGGTGGGGCGGTCCTGTAGATATTGTTGTACAGGGTACAGGTTATATTCAGTCATTAAGTGTAACTTCATATGAAAAGCAACTGATGTGATGAATTAAACAAAAGGAAAAACACAAAAAACTGCATATGGAGTTTGGCTGGACAAAAAAATATTGACAGATAGTTGAATATGAAGAGAGTGGAGGACAGCAAGAAAACAAAAAATGAGTGTTTCAGAAATGGAACTATTCCTCTGGATCATGTCAAAATCACCTATCAAAATGACTTGGTGGAAGACGTATCTGTTTCTTAAGTAAAAGTAGTAACACAATGGTGTAAAAATACTCAACAACATAAATACAAAATGTTAATTTAGTAAAAGTGTTAGCATAAAAATATTGTCATTGCAGAGAAAGTAAAAGTGAAATACTACACTGCAGCTCATTTCAGAATACTATTTATTATATAATTGTATTAGAATAATAATATGCAATAATGCGAACATCACTTTACAACTGTTAAAGGTGGAGCTTATTTAATTGCTTTATCTCATCATTATCGATTGTTGATTTTATTTCCATCCATCCATCCATCCATCTTCTCCCGCTTATCCGTGGTCGGGTCGCGGAGGTAGCAGTTCCAGCAGAGAGCCCCAAACTTTATTTTCCCTGGCCACATCAACCAGCTCTGACTGGGGGATCCCAAGGCGCTCGCAGGCCAGCGAAGAGATATAATCCCTCCACCTGGTTCTAGGTCTACCCCTTGGTCTCTTCCCAGCTGGACGTGCCTGGAACACCTCCCTAGGGTGGCGCCCAGGTGGCATCCTAACTAGGTGCCCGAACCACCTCAACTGGCTCCTTTCGACGTGAAGGAGGAGCGGTTCAACTCCGAGTCCCTCCCGGATGACCGAACTTCTCACCTTATCCCTAAGGGAGACACCAGCCACCCTGCGGAAAAAAAACCATCTCGGCCGCTTGTACCCGCAATCTCGTTCTTTCGGTCATGACCCATCCTTCATGACCGTAGGTGAGGGTAGGAACGAAAATGGCGCGGTAGACAGAGAGCTTTGCCTTCTGGCTCAGCTCCCTTTTCGTCACAACGGTGCGGTAAAGCGACTGCAGTACCGCTCCCGCTGCTCCGATTCTCCAACCCATCTCACGCTCCATTGTTCCCTCACTCAAGAACAAGACCCCGAGATACTTGAACTCCTTCAATTGGGGTAAGGACTTATTCCCTACTTGGAGTGGACAGTCCATCGGTTTCCTGCTGAGAACCATGGCCTCAGATTTGGAGGTGCTGATCCTCATCCCAGCCGCTTCACACTCGGTTGCGAACCGATCCAGTGAGTGCTGAAGGTCGCAGACCGATGAAGCCATCAGAACCACATCATCTGCAAAAAGCAGTGGTGCAACCCTTAGTCCACCGAACTGCAGATCCCCTCCCCCACGACTACGCCTCGAAATCCGATCCATGTATATTACAAACAGGATTGGTGACAAAGCGCAGCCCTGGCGGAGGCCAACCCTCACCTGAAATGGGTCCGACTTACTGCCGAGGACCCGGACACAGCTCTCGCTTTGGGAGTACAGAGATTGGATGGCCCTGAGTAGAGACCCCCTCACCCCATACTCCTGCAGCACCTCCCACAGTGACTCCCTGGGAACCCGGTCATACGCCTTCTCCAAGTCTACAAAACACATGTAGACTGGATAAGCGTACTCCCAGGCCCCCTCCAGGATCCTTGCTAGAGTAAAAAGCTGATCCGTCGTTCCACGACCAGGACGAAATCCTCATTGTTCCTCCTCAATCTGAGGTTCGACAATCGGCCTGACCCTCCTTTCGAGTACCTTAGAGTAAACTTTCCCGGGGAGGCTGAGTAGTGTGATGCCTCTGTAATTGGCACACACCCTCTGATCCCCCTTTTAAAAAGGGGAACCACCACCACGGTCTGCCACTCCTTCGGTACTGTTTCCGACTTCCACGCAACGTTGATGAGACGTGTCAACCTTGACAGTCCCTCAACACCCAGAGCCTTCAGCATTTCTGGGCGGATCTCATCCACCCCCGGGGCTTTGCCACTGTGAAGTTGTTTGACGACCTCAGTGACCTCCCCCCGGGAGATTGGTGTCGATCCCCCGTCATACTCCAGCTCTGCCTCTAACATAGAGGGCGGAGTTGTCGGGTTCAGGAGTTCCTCAAAGTGCTCCTTCCAACGCCCTAACACTCCATCAGTTGAGGTCAACAACGTCAAATCCTTACTGTACACAGCTTGGATGGTTCCCTGCTTCCCCCTCCTGAGGTGTCGGACAGTTTTCCAGAACAACTTTGGTGCCGCCCGAAAGTCTTTTTCCATGTCTTCTCCGAACTTCTCCCACACCCGCTGCTTTGCCTCGGCCACGGCTGAGGCTGCTGCCCTTCGGGCCTGTCGGTACCTTGCAACTGCCTCGGGAGTCCCCCGGGATAACAAATCCCTGAAGGCCTCCTTCTTCAGTCGGACGGCTTCCCTGACCACCGGTGTCCACCAGGAGGTTCGAGGGTTCCCGCCCCTTGAGGCACCTAGGACCTTGAGACCACAGCTCCCCACCGCGGCTTCAGCAATAGAGGCTTTTCTCAACACCGACCACTCTGGTTCAATGTCCCCAACCTCCACAGGAATGCCCGAAAAGCTCCGCCGGAGGTGTGAGTTGAAGGCCTCCTGAACTTGGGCCTCCTCCAGACGTTCCCAGTTCACCCAAACTACACGTTTGGGCTTACCAGGTCTATCCAGAGGCTTCCCCCGCCACTCGACCCAACTCACCACCAGATGGTGATCAGTTGACAACTCCGCCCCTCTCTTTACCCGAGTGTCCAAAACATACGGCCTCAGGTCCGATGATACGATAACGAAATCGATCATGGACCTTCTGCCTAGGGTGCTCTGGTACCACGTACACTTATGAGCATCCTTATGTTCGAACCTGGTGTTTGTTATGGCCAATCCATGACTAGCACAGAAGTCCAGTAACAAACCACCACTCCGGTTCAGATCAGGGGGGCCGTTCCTCCCAATCACTCCCCTCCAAGTGTCTCCATCATTGCCCACATGTGCATTGAAGTCTCCCAGCAAGATTAAAGAGTCCCCTTCAGGAGCCCCATACAGGACTCTTTCCAGGGTCTCCAAGAAGGCCGTATACTCTGAACTGCTGTTGGGTGCATAAGCACACACAACAGTCAGAGTTTTCCCCCCCATAACCCACAGGCGTAGGGAGGCGACCCTCTCGTCCACTGGGGTAGACTCCAACAACGAAGCACCCAACCGGGGACTTGTGAGTATCCCCACACCCGCCCGGCGCCTCACACCTTGAGCAACTCCGGAGAAGAATAGAGTCCAACCCCTATCCAGAAGTAAGGTTCCAGAGCCGACGCTGTGCGTAGAGGTGAGCCCAACCAGATCCAACTGGTAACGCTCCACCTCCCGCTCCCGCACAAGCTCCGACTCCTTCCCCCCCAGAGAGGTGACATTCCACGTCCCCAAAGCCAGCTTCTGTTGCCCGGGTCTGGTCCGTCGAGACCCTCTGCCTTCACTGCCACCCTTCTGGCAGCGCACCCGACCCCATCGCTGTTTCCCGTAGGTGGTGGGCCCGCGGGACGGAGAAGCGGAGGTGTTACCCACGTCGCCTTTTCAGGCTGTGCCCGGCCGGGCTCCGTGGCAAGCCCGGCCACCAGACGGTCGCCGACGAGTCCTCCTTCTGGGCCTGGCTCCAGAAGGGGACCCCGGGCTTACTCCGGGCCGGGTATCCTCACTTCTTGTGTCGTCTTTCATGAGGTCTTGTGAACCAATCTTAGTCTGACCCTTTGCCTGAGACCAATTTGCCATGGGAGACTCTACCAGGAACACAAGGTTCCAGACAACACAGCCCCCAGGTTCATCAGGGCACACAAACCTCTCTACCACGGTGAGGTGCTGGTTCTTCAGAGAGGTGATTTTATTTCCGATTAATAATAATATTAATAATATATAAAGTCAGATAAATATTTCCCTCTGAGATGTAGTGGAGTAGAAATATAAAGCACAAGTAAAGTACATACAAGCACTGCAACATTTTAACTTAAGTATAGTACTCGAGTAAATGTTACACTCCAGCACTGAAAACTGACAAGATAGACCATTAAAATGAAACTAGATAACATAAGTTAAGTCAGCAAAACATGTCACTCGATTTGTGCGCTCCACTGCATAAAGGATGTTTTTTATGCTATTCAGCTAAAGAATAGCTTTTTAAGACAAGCAGCTAGTCATACATTAGTTAAAGGAATACTTCCAACCCAGTTAAGTCTGATGACTGCAAACTGTGAGCCTGGCAGGCCTGACAGAACATGGGCCTGAGTGGAGCAGAAAGGCTTTTACTGTAAATCTCCACAACGTCAGGGGCTTTGATGCCCGCAACCACCTTGATGCGCTCTCCTTTTCGGCTTCAAACTCTTTACAGCATTTAACAGGAGACTCCTCAAACTGTGAGCCGAGGTGCCTGGCAACATTTCCGTGGAGATAAACACTGTTCAATTGTGATAGCTGTTTAACTGCACTTCCTATGAGCCCAGACAGCATCAGCGGATATGTGTCAGCATCGCTCCAGAGAGCAGTCAGCACCTCTGAAGCTGCGTGTTGAGACAGGAAGTTAGAAGAACACAGGTATTAAATCTAGGTATTTTAGGCACAGGCATAGCTGTACAGCAGTCGGCTATAGGGTTTCATAAAGAGGCTCGCAACAACACAAGAGGCGCTGTCACACCAAGTACTTTTCCCAGGAATATTTCCCGGAACTTTTCCCCGGAATTTTTAATTCCCCGGAACTATCTAGTAAATTGCGTTCACACCGGAATAAGTCCCTGAGGGAGGATTACGCAAATGAAGCCGCTGACGTCACTTCTTCTTCTTCTGCTTTGGGTTTACTGGCAGGCCGCAAACAACTTCACGGCGTATACTGCCACCCGAGGTCCCGGAGCCCCCCGGAGTCCGGGACTTTGGGTGGCAGTAAATCGCCAGCCGAAGCTCGGGGTCCCACGTTTTATTTTGTGTTGCCATAAGTTAGTCTCTCTCCGTTGGTGCGCTGGGCTAATGCTAATAATGCTCATGCGAGGAAATAAAATGGCGGCTTCACAAACACTTTTCCGAGTTTTACGGGGCGTGGTTTGCAATTCGCCCAGCCAATCAGAAATTGGAACCTTTTTCTCCCCAGGCAACATCCCAAGAACTATCGGAACTATTTCTGGGAAAAGTACTCCGGTGTGAAAGCGCCTAAGCACACAGGTAAACACACACCAACACACACTCAGAGCAATGAAAGTTCTAGCTGTTTGAAGCATTCCTCTTGAAGACACATACAGTCTGTCAGAGTTGCTCACAGTTGCAGATCTGTAAGTGAAGATCCTTATGTCTGCAAGCCAAGCACACACACACACACACACACCCCCCCCCCCCACCCACCCACCCACCCACCCACCCACACACACACACACACACACACACACACACACACACACACACACACACACACACACACACACACACACACACACACACACACACACACACACACACACACACACACACACACACACACACACACAGTCAGAACTGTTAACAGTGCTCTTCCTCTTCCTGACTGCTGTCTTTATAGAGAGATCTGTGTGAAGTACAAAGCCGCCTGGCTATCAGTGATGCTCTGTCAACACTGTCCTCAACATCACAAGTGAATGAGTGGCACTTTTTCAACACACACACACACACACACACACACACACACACACACACACACACACACACACACACACACACACACACACACACACACACACACACACACACACACACACACACACACACACACACACACACACACACACACACACACACACACACACACACACACACACACACACACACACACACCGGCACAAAGCTTTGGCTCCGGCAGGTACATTCAGCAGCCAGAATCTAGCTAATACCCAAGCTTTTCATACTTCTATAATACGTTTAATGATTTCTCATCCTCCCTCACTCTTTCTCGCTTCATCCAATCTCGCAGCAGGATTCAATTCAGAAAGAACGCTGCATAGGGCCAAAAGGAAAATACACAATGACTGCTTTGATTTACAGCTGTACAAGTGTTAAACTTGCTATGTTGCTATGTACTGCAAACACAGTGGGTGTGTGATGACCCTGTGTTAGTGTGTATGTTTTCATGTATCAGACATCTTTTTACCGGGCTAAGCAATAAATGAGTGCACAAGACAGACAGTTATCTTTTCCCCCGAGGACAAGAGAGAGAAAAATACAAGATCTGCTTCAACTTTGAACTTGGTCTTTCTCCCTCCTTCTCTTCTTCTGCTATCATTTTTCAAATAGACAAGTAAAGCTGACTAGCAGATTGCTGCAGGCATTTTGCAGCCTCACATACACTGTATTGGTGATAATGACACCCGTTTAGGGAGAAAACCATTAACTGCTGCTGGGAGCTATGTGTGTGGGCGAGCAGGTCTATATAATCTACATTATTTAATTCTCTCTCAGGTGCGGTGGTCTGAGAAGACGTGTTTGTATTACTCTACAAAGTAAATTGTTTTTATTTTGAAACTATTTTTTGCAGCTGTCATACACCTGCCCAGGGACTGAGTTTTAAAATGTGCTAAAAGGGATACATTGGCAGGGTAGGATTATGGTTTTAAACTGTAAAACTACAACCTGATTTATATATTATTTAACATTGTATAGCACACAAATATTCTACAAAAATGCTCTACATTACTGTAAGTCAACATGCATGTGTTCGGCATGCTGACAGGTCTTAAGTATGTATAAGTATGTGCGCATAAAGTACTAACCAGGAGGAGGTGCTGCAGCACAGGCAGTACAGTATGAGAAGAAGAGAAGAGCTTTTTGAACATGAAGCATGTAAACATGTCACAGTAGAGTCACAAAATACAATTATAAAACCTGAAATAAGCATCATAGGGCCCCTTTAAGAGAACAGGAAACAAACGGAGCATTGTGCACTATAGAGCCGATATGTACTGATCTGTGCTTTCTTCCGACACATTATACCCCCCCCCCCCCTTTTGTCTGCTTAAATAGGTTTAACATCGCAATTTAACTCAGGAAGATCCGAAATCCCAATTCTTTGGATGTCTCATTACAGCGCTCCCCAATAAGCCGCCTTCCCTTCTCTTTCTTGCCATGCATGGTTAGGGTAATGCATTCATTTCCTGTAGGGGGATTTGTGAGTAATTATGCACAAAGACCTTCTCTCACTAATTAAGATGTAAAGACAGGGGGTTCAAGTAATCTGGGCATTCCACCAAGGCTTAGAAACACACAGTCCTTAAGGCACTTCACTGTGTGTATAGGTGTGTTACTGCGTGTGTTACTGCGTGTGTGTGTGTGTGTGTGTGTGTGTGTGTGTGTGTGTGTGTGTGTGTGTGTGTGTGTGTGTGTGTGTGTGTGTGTGTGTGTGTGTGTGTGTGTGTGTGTGTGTGTGTGTGTGTGTGTGTGTGTGTGTGTGTGTGTGTGTGTGTGTGTATCTGAATTCATTAGAAAGTGCTTGTGCCTATGAGTGAAAATGAAGTATGTGAACACTTTCTTTAATCCCTTTGATAGTGTCTTTTTATTTCTCTCATTCTAACCTTTTAATAAGAGGTATTTATTTCTTTAGTAACTGTCTGCCTACAGCCTGTATCTGTGACACATTTTTTGTCAGTGACACACATAGTTACCCTTCCAAACATGTAAGAAAATCTAACCGAATGATGGACCATTGCCTGAGTGATTAGCAGGGGCGTGCTTGTGTGCATCAACCTAAATGTGTCAATGAGCGCACGCCCTAAATCAAAGTTACCAGCAACCACAGCGGAGAGGAAGCCTCTGCTACCATAGGAACAGAATTAAGCCGCTGTGTCTCTCTCAGTCTCCCTCCCAGATGCAGCTTTAATTTGCCACGCTCCTCTGTATCCAGGAAATACAATGACAAGCATTTGCCTTTGTTGTCTAACAGGGATTTTGACTATGCAGAGACGAGGCTGGGGAACAGAAGCGCACAGCCCAGACATGCTTCTGCAGCAGTTGTTTTCTTTTCTTTGTTTCCGATTTGTTCTTTGTAATCCCTTCTTTCCTCTGCTTTCCCTCTCTCTGTCAAATGCACACAGTTCTCCTATTTATTTTCTCTTTCTCCAATAACTTATTCTCTCTTCTCATGCCTCCCTCTCTTTGTTTTCCCAAGACTTGCGCAGTCATATCAAGTGGCCTGCCAGATAATTAGATTGGACATTTGTTTGAAAACACATTTACAGAAGGGTATTATCCTCTCTCACAGACATAATTTTAATCAGACATGACAACAGAGCATTTTAGGGGTTTGCAGATAGACACAAAGATATGCAGGGAGAGCTATAGAGAGGGGGACAAGAGAATTTGGAACCAGTTTAACTATTGTGTTGTGACAGAATTGCTGGAATTCCTCAGTGCACGGCTGATATACCATATCTGTGCTGCCTGTATCTCCCATCGCCTTACAGCGGACAATTTCTATAGAGCACAACTCAATTTGCAGGTATGAAATAGCCCGGAAAACAACTTACTCACACTTGCGGTTCGATGAAAATATATCTGTCTCTGTATTTTTTTTTAATATCTCAACTAAAGGAGACTGCTGTCCTGGAAAACCCATTCCTCCATTCCAAAAAATCAGTGTCGTCGTAGAAATTCATGGCTGTCCAGATAATGTGGCGTGTCGGAAGGCTTTTGCCAGCCGTGATGACCATGCTCGCTGAAATCCTCATTGGATTGAGCACTAGTCTTATGATTAACTCCCTCGCTTCCGACTGAAATGTTCCAAATAACAAATACTTTTCCACTGTGACATTTCCTTATCCTTCATATGATCCCTGTCTACAATGAGAGGACATTCAGAACAGGTGTGTAATAAAACCCACTAGTATAAAAAGTGAAATGAATGTTTTACAAGCTGGTTTAATCTTACTTCTAAAGTTAATAGAAAATTATAAATGTACACTTTAGATGAATAAATGTTAAAGAGGTGATTAAGATTTATTGTTCATCTCACACACTCTCAAGGTTAGTGCATGGTCCTCCCGACATTAATCTATTCTGCCTATCAATTTCACATCCATTAAACCTGCTGTGAAATAATCACCGGTGAGTGAGGTTGAACTGCTGAGGCCTTATTTAGGCCTGACATGGCAACAATAATCCTAAATTCTTTTGAAAATAATGCCAGACACTACAGGTAAATATATTATTTTCACGTCATTTTCAAGACTAGTGAAAATAAAACTTCCGCAATATACATGTACATTTTTCTCCCTTGAAAAGGATAAAGAGTATGAAGGTATAGAGATTGAATACAGCATTTGAAGGAAGTTACTGTATTTGTGATGGACAGGATGTCAGAGCGAGTTACTCCACCAGTATACAGTCCCTAAGGAAACCTTAAAGTTTGTGTCGGATTGAGCTTGTGTGTGTGAGGGAGATATAGGAGATGTATTGACTGTACAACTACACTTACAGGCATCATATGTGACTAAACTTGCAGCTTCCTATCTGCAGTTTCATTTCAACCCAGCAGGGGGCAACCCTTTATTATAGACAACAGGCTCTGCTCTGCTGAGCGAGCTGCTTTTAGGAGGTTATTCACAGGCTGATTCAGCAGGGTAGGACTCAGACGAAGAGAAGTTTACTTTCTTAATCTGACTTGGGTTTAACTCTCACATGCTGCAATTATTAGAACAACTGTGTGTCATTTTCCCATTTTCTTTTTGCAATTTTTCAGTGACTTGATCCATCATTTTCTATTGATAAATATTAAAATTAAAACTAGTGACGTGACAAACTGTCTCTATTTTCCTTAAATAGATGCATTTGAAGGTTTTTTCTAAGAGATCCTGTGGCAGCCAAAATGACACATTCACATTATCTTTTTTAAACGAGCCATGCTTTTTTTTAGTTTGGCAGACTAAAAAGCATAGAAGGAGTCAGTGCTGAGGGAAAGTTAGACACTGCGATGAAAACGTTTGAAAAAAGTCGATGAAAATAATGGAGAAAATTGTTCTGCTAGGACAAGATAACAAATGACCCAAAAAAATAAAGAAGAGTGTGTTTCAAAAACTTACTGTAGGTTGCATAACATACTGTTGGTGTGGCATCCAAGACGTACTCTGGACCTGTGGAGAGAACAAGGTAGGATCAGAGAGGAGATGAGAAGATAGGTAACAAGAAGATGAGACATGAAGAAAGAGGTCAGATGGGAAGTAGCAAAAAAAGTAATTAAAGGAGGGGATGGGAATGTGTAGGAGGATGCAAAAGGGAGGTGAGGAAGAGATGAGAGGAAAAGGAAGATCAAAAAGAAGACGGTTATAAGTGAATACAGAATTGAGGGGGAACAAACATAAAGAAGGACAATTGGAAGACAGAATGACAGGATAGGAGTGAAAATGAGGAAACCAAGGAGGAGAAGAGAGAAAATGAATCATTAGCCCAAGTCTCTACAAGCCTATTTCAGAGCCTCAGTCCCTACGGAAGTGTGTCTTAAAGAATATTACAGCAGTATGTGAGGGTCCACTATACAGTACGTTATGTTGTAATTATAAGAGGATATGAAGACCACAGAGAGTCTAATAATTACGGCTTCACAGTGGAGGGTTTCATCATCAAAGCCTGCACAAATCACCACTTTCATCTCCTACTGCCCAACATGAGGAGTCCCTGAAGGCCCCTTAGTCACATGTAAATAGGGCATGGTATCCATAGTAATTAAATGAGTGCATGTGTACGTTTGCTTACCTGTGTCTGTCTGTGGGGAGTTAACATAATGCAAGGTTAATTCCTTCTTGTGTTTCTCCTCAAAAAGCAGGATGTCTCTGTGTGTAATTCTGCTTTTCTGAAGGCGTGACTTTGCATGTGTCTCGTTTACAACAGTGTTCGGTGCTAGGGGAATATCTGTGGGGGGAGGACTGCCGTTTGTTTTAAAGTCTATGTATTTGACAGATTAAGAATCAAGTACTGAGTCAATATCTTAAAGAAACGCAGCTACATCTGCAACCAGCTTTGACATGAATTTGTAGGGTTGGTGCGTGTGGGAGAGGGAGGATGCACCACATGGGAACATAGAGAGACAAAAAGAGGATTTGTGCCTAAGAATGAAAGATCAATGGGAGGAATGCTGCAATATAAGCCTGTATTTTATCATTGCTAGACGAAGAATTGTCCTGAGTGGAGAGGCTTGATAACTCCATTTTTGTTTTAACGTCTTTCCTGAGAAAAAGCAAGCTCTACTTGCTTGACCTGCTTGCCCACTACACAAACAGGGGTCAAAATAAGGACCATAACTGCTGTGAATGGCATCAGCTCAAAAATATTTATTACATATTTCCAAATCCCTGATCACACATAAGTTCTTAACTTCACTCTAGATGAGGCGGCTATTGTTCCATATTTTTCATGCGTGTGCTCTTGTGCCAGCAAACCTCATGAAAACACCCAAACCAATAATGTGTTAATTGTCACGGTCCGCGTTGTGTTTTGTCTGTCTCTGGTTTCCTGTTTTTATTTTTGAAAAGTGTTCACCCCCTGTCTTGTCTGTTGATTCCTGTCTCTGTGGCCGTTTCTCAATCGCGAGGATGCTTGCTTGGTAGCACATGTCTTCCGAGTCACTTTCTTCAGAAGCTAGGCAAGAATCTTTCCTGGGTTTCTGAAAACGAAGAGTGAAACAGGCTAGCAAGTGTGCAAGTGTGCGTCATATGAGAGGCCCCGCCTTACATTTTCCGCCACAGATTTGGGGAAATTGGTCCGTGCGCAAAGCATTGTGGAGATTTTAAGGACGCAAAGTCTACCCATGTGCAGCCTCGAAATTACCCCTAAACCAAGGACGCGGCCTCAGTGGAATTCCAAGTATGCTGGAGATTGGAACAATCCTTCGGCGGCACTCGATGACGTAGCATCCTTGAAATATTGGCTTGGAAGCCAGTTTCCTCGAGATTGAGAAGCGGCCACAGTTTTCCCTCCTGTGTCTGATTGTCTGATTGTGTTCACCTGTTGCCCTTGTGTTTCTGCCTCCCTTACCCAGCTGTTTCTCGTCCCGTGATTACCCCTCTCTATATTTAGTCTTTCCCTGTGTTCCCCTGTCGGTTCATTGTTTGTTTTTCCTGTCTCCCTCCATGTCAGTCACGGTCAGTCTTTCGGTAATGTTTTTTCCTTGTGCTTTCGTTGTGTTTCATGTCATGTTTTTTTGTCATCGGCTTTTGTATTAAAGCTCGCTTTTTTTTATAGACCTTTACCCTTTTTGTAGTCTGCATTTGGGTCCTACCTTTTCCACAACTTCCCGAATCCTGACATTAATCCTTCTCTCAGTACTTTCAGGCTTCCCCTGTGATGCTAATGGACGGCTAGTTTACTTAAACAGCAGGGCACTGTAGTTTTTAGCAAACATTACCATTAAAACAGTAAACATTGCTGCATTTGTTGGAAATTATTTTGAGTTGCGGACTGATACAAGTTTGGTTTGCTCAGGAATATTTATAGCAGCAGGATGGTTTGTGTGATTGGCTAAGTGATTGTTTTTTTATGGGATACATTGGCAATACATAAAAAACACAATAAAAAATAAAACATTTTATTACTTTACCACTACAGATGTTCATATCCATTACTAAAGCTCAGGTTTAATGTATCTCTACAGAGTTTTTTACTTCAATTTATTCTATAAGGCTGTATGTCCTTGGGATTATAAGCAGATACTAAGACAATGGACCCCAGTAAAAGATATACCAAAGTTCCCACCATATTTTCTTGATTGGTGAAAGACACATACTTTATAGTGCTTCTTTTTGTTTTTTTTGTCATGTCTGTGGTTGTCGCTTCGCCAAATCTATCGTCTATAAATTAGACATTCTGTTCTGATTTATTTCTCTGTCCCCTCTGCAAAAGAATGTATTGGCAGAAGAGCATTCATTTTCAAAGCCCCAACAGACCGGAATACTTTACCTGCTGCTATTAGATCTCTTGCATCATTGGGTATGTTTAAACATGCATTGTTATCTCACTTTCAACTGTTTTGTACTTGTTATTAACTGATATTGATGAAACTGATTTGCTCGACTGTCTCAAATTGTAATGATTGTGTGCATTGCTTGAATTTTACTTAACAGACTGTATGTGGTTTGTCTTGTGTGTCATGTTTTGCATTTTGTCTTTTTGTTTATGTATGTGTGTAAGTTGTTGCTATTGTTGGGACCCCCTTGAAAACAAGATGGTGCATCTCAAGGGGTTTATCCCAATGAATAAAAATGTCTATGTATACTGTATATATAAATCTGTTGGCCATTCAGCAAGCTATTGTCAGGTCAAAATGTATGCCTGAATCTTGAACATGTTCTCTGTAGTAGTGCTAGTACAGGACAATGCAGTTCAGTTTAGTTAACTAAGCTGATAACTAAACAGGTTTACTAATGAACGAAATAAACTTAACAAAACCATAATCTTTGCTATAATATTCTAAACAACTGATACTTTATCTGACAATGCATTTTCTGTTTAAGATGCCCTCTGATACCTTGGAGCCCTTACAGCATTTCAACACTGGTTGTAAACCGTA
Organism: Notothenia rossii; assembly: GCF_949606895.1. Lineage (NCBI taxonomy): Eukaryota > Metazoa > Chordata > Actinopteri > Perciformes > Nototheniidae > Notothenia > Notothenia rossii. Next base: position 25,801,799 of record NC_136905.1, read on the forward strand.
AATTCATAAGAGATTGTTCACCAACCTGATATGTAGATACGGGAGAAGCAGCGATGAAGGGTGTGATTGACGTCTGTGCAATCATCCGATTGGTGGAGATGCTGTATGGCGAGGAGTAGAACCTATGAAAGCATACAAGAAAATGTTTGATTTTGACATCATTAAAGTAGCCAACTAGGAAGTATTAAATAAGGAATCAAGACGGTTAAAAGACAGTCAACCGGTAGTCAAGTGGCTTCCCTGCACTATTAGCTCTTCAGATGTAGCCACATGCAAAGGTGAATATGAGCCTTTTGTACCTCTTTGCTTTCACATACCCTGTGCATTTCAAGACACCACTGACAAAATGGATCAGACATCATCAAGGCAGTCATGGAAACAATAAATATTGCAGCTACACTCTGTGCCACACCATCAAAGGCATCTAGGAATGAGACTTGACACTGCACCGGAGCACACATCATGTTACAAAGGCGTCTGCTCCACTGCCATGCATAACAATGAATTATCACCTTAATGTGTGAGTGGGAGAGTATTTCTATCGCCCTTTATGTCCCGACCTACGCTCATTCCACTTAGCAGAGAAAGCTGCATCTGTAACATGTGAATGTTGTACTCTTATCCACCCCCCCTCCCAGTTGCCCTTCTGATTTTGCTCCATCTCTTCTTCTTTTTTCATTTCACCCCCTCAGCCCTGCAGCGGTAGTATGCTGTGGCTCTCAGTGCTTTATTTATCATTGTGTACCTAGAGAGGACATGTTTCATCCGCCAGGCCGTTTTTCTGTGCCCGATCGATCCTAAAGTGTCCGTTGACTGAATAATGGAGCAAGGGAGCAGAGAGAGAGAGAGTCAGAGAGAAGCCCTCCCCTATCTATTTCTAACAAAGCCTCGAATGCATAGAAAGGCACTCGCTACAAATCAAGGGATGCCTAATTGGTGGAGGAAAAAATCACCCTGTCACATTTAAGGTTACTTCCAACTACTACCAAATATCAAGTTTTTTCATTTCATTCGTAAAGATCTGTACCACACTGAGATGACAGCCAGATATATATGACGGATTGGTGCTTCTCCACTGCGACACCATCACATCTCATATCAAGGGTGAAATGGTTTGCCGAGGTGCTCTCCCGCCTCTGTTTCACATTACATTTGTTCGGTCAGTGATAGCATGAGCGCTGTTGAACTCAGGTATTTTTAAACCATTGCAGTCCTGGCCTGGTGGAAGCAGTTGGTTTCCAAATGCCTGCGATCAGCTCCAGAATGGGATTGTGCTTCACACGGACATCCAGCCTCCCTGCTGGATTTTTATGCAGCACTTGGGTTTCAAGCCGAAGTAATAGCATAAAAAAATATAGCTACAATGGTTATACAACGTGGTTCACTTCCTTGGCGCCAGAAAGAAATCTCATGAATTATTAGCACTATATATTCTGTCTTGCCAAGGCTCGGCTCTGGTTCACACGCAGGTTGATTGCGTGTTCAATCTTAGGTGTGTTGACACTGGCTCGGCTTACTTAGACTTTCCCTGAACTCTTTGCAGGGACATAGATTTTCTTTAGCTTTCCATTTGCTCCTTTTAACTTTGGTTTACCTAATGTCTCAAAGTATAGTCTCCAAGGAAAAAACGTGTGTTGTAAGTCACGCAAACATTCATGTTTTTCTTTGAGTAATAGCACCGTGTGTTTTACTTTTAATGTTGTATGTTTCAACCTTTTACACCCATTGAACTTGTAATGTTTGAACAGATCTATAGTGGATGGATCTAAGTTGGAAAATAACTGGAACATGCAACAAGAAAAAACTCTCGCTAGTCATGTACTGTAGCACTGTTGATCCATCTTTTTTGACTGTACAATTAAAGTGTGACTTGCATTAGAGATACTGTCACTGATGAATACAAATGAGAGACCGCAACGGGGTTATTCAATATGGTCTTCTGATTGTGTTTATTGTATTTTTCATTAGAGTGATGTGTATTGAGAGAGAGAAATAGTAGGCAGATCCAAGGTTATTGATGGAGGCTATTAGCCCTGAGCAGCACACTGTCAATAGGGACTCCAGCGCGCCTGTTTAAACAATACACTAAACATGTAATTGCACAGAGAACATTACTACGGGATTGAATTGAAAAACCTCTCTGTGAATCCCCGGTGTGACCTAGCCGCACTGTCAGGAGTTTGCCCTGAAAAATTAGTGAATGATTTAGTGCCGACCTCACTGACTTTTCAGCGGAGAAATGTGGGGGAGCCTGCTAAAATATATGTGTTTGTGAATGTGTGTGGGCAGGAGAAACAGAGGGAAGAGAAGACAGATAGAAAGGCAGAATAAGAGCGCAAATAACAGAGATAGGGAGAATGAGAGAGAAGGATGGAGAGACAAAAGGACAAACAAACCAGATAGAAGGCAAGAGATTAAAAAGAGAGTGCCAGAGAAAGAGAATTGTGTGTCTCCCTGATAGAAGAGAGTGCAGGCTTTAAGCCAAAAGCGGTCTGGTTGGTTGGGACACATGTTTCCAATAACCTCAGATTGGCATCAGACCCTAGAAACCAGCGGAGCTCGAGCTTGGAAAGACTCGCAAACCTGTAAGTGATTCGTACCCTTCCTCTCTCCTTGGGCTGACTTTATTTCTGCCTTTGCCCTCCTCTTGACCCACCCAGCCCTCCCTTCTGATTCAACTCCCTTCCCTGCCTGCTTTTTCGCCTCTCTAATTAACTGCATTAGCATTTCACAGTCATTTAGCGCTTTGCCGGAAGGAGCTCCGATGACCTCGGAACAGAGGTCGGAGTGGGGCTTAAGTAGGCACACAGATGCTTGCGTGTGAGCATGCATTTACACATGCACAAGCACATACACAAGGCACGATAGATGACCAAAGGTATATCATCTGCTTGGAAATGGAGAGTAGGAAGGGATGTGAAGAAGAAAGAGACAAGTTTAATTGACATTTAGGATGAGGTCGGACAAGAAGATAAGAACTGGTTTCAGATGCGCGTCGCTCACTTTTATGTATTGTTGGTGGAGCTTTTTTACTTTTTTGCTTGCTTACTTCTGCTCCAGTAACCAGAACAGGAAATGACGCGTAAATACTATGCTTCCTATGTTTTAGTGCTGACTGCGTTCACACCAGCGATGAACAGCTCCAGAGTTCACTTGCAATCGCCCCAAGACCACCTCTTTTAAGTGGACCAGAGTCCGGTTGTTTAGTTCACATCAGAGGTCTCGGACTGCGTTCACACCAACCCAAACAAACTGCACCAAGGGGTTAAACGCTCCAGGTTAGATTCAACCATACTAAACAAGGCTGGGGCGAACGCGACCTAAGACGATAAAAGGTAGCTAAATGTGTAGAGCAAATTAGGACACCCGTGAAAAAGAGGAGGAATGTACAGTAGGGGACCAAAGAGTAGGGAGTACTGTGTTGACAGGAGGAGAAAAGAAACACAGTGCTGGAGGGAAGCGTCTCCTGGGATCGCATCACCAGCAGCTTTCCTAGCGGACAGGACCGATCGCCAATTTCCCCCTGTAACAGGCAGACACTCGACTCTCTGCATGCAGCCCCAGAGCCCTGCAGATAGCCCCGGCTGACGAAAGTCTTACAGCTGCACTGCAACATCGGCCAACTTCCCTGTGAAATCAAAACCTACATGTCTGACAGCTTGTATGCATAGGTGCATAAATAAATACCCCATCTGTACCAGTCAGATGTTAGCATGAGGGCAACAGCATGCAACAGCGTCAAACAAAGAAATGGTGGGTGTGTGTGTGTGTATGTGTGTGTGTGTGTGTGTGTGTGTGTGTGTGTGTGTGTGTGTGTGTGTGTGTGTGTGTGTGTGTGTGTGTGTGTGTGTGTGTGTGTGTGTGTGTGTGTGTGTTTGTGTTTGTTAATGACCTGTGTTTGATTATGTGCATGTTTTGTCATCTGCTCATTTGCATGCAAGAGCATTTGTTGGTGTGGGAACGTGTAAGGTTTATAAAGGCTCGTAAACAGGTGCTTTACAAATATTTGGCCAGGAACGTGTATCAAAATAAAATGAGAAGACTTCTAAAGTTGTACACAAGGTTAGTAAATCTGAGAAGAAGTGTATCCACCTACCCGTTCTGCATGCCAGTGGGATCATACGTCAATGCCATACCACTCTGCAGAAAGAAAGAAAGAAAGAAAGGTTAAAATACTTTTGATTCAGTTGTGTTTACTAATTCACTCCTTAAGATGCTGATGTGTAAACGGTTGTTTGATGGTGTAAACTGACAGTAATACTGCCGCTGAGGAATGGTCAAGTCAGTGAAGGTAATGAACTGAGAGAGGGAGAGACAGTAAAGAGGGACATTAGAATGATTCACAATGGAAAGTACACAAGGAAGGCAAAAGCTTTGACTTCAAATTCAACAATATCATGAACAAGTGAGTGGGAAACAAAGACCTGGTAAATAAAGAACAATTGATGATTTCGTCAGTAGCACAAAACATCTCAACTGAGCCAGTTTAAAGAACTAGTGTACAATCACATCATGCTGCATGGATTGGTGTGACCCTGTACACCACTGTACTTATCATGTTCAAAGATATTCGCTGATATAGTGAAATACTCATAACAAAAGGACAGTGGTGGTTTGTGAACTACCTCTCTGAAAGGTCCCACTGTGTTCACTTTGATGGGCTGTCTTCTGAGTGGTTAAACATTGCTAATGGTGTTCCTCAAGGTTCTGTTTTAGGTCCACTTTTATTCTCCATATATATCAACAGTTTAGGTGAAAATGTGAATGAAGCTACTTTACATTTCTATGTGGACGATACCGTGATGTATTGTGCAGGTCCCTCCATTCAGGAGGCGGTTGTTAAATTACAGGCTGTTTTTAACATTATTCAGACTCAGCTCTCTGAGCTAAAGCTTCTTTTAAATGTGGATAAAACCAAGATAATGCTCTTTTCAAAAGCTAAAAAGACACCAGAGCCTGTTTTAGATATTGTATCTACGCAAGGAACAAAACTTGAAGTTGTTGCCTGTCACAAATACCTTGGTATCTGGCTTGATGACTGTCTCTCTTTTAAACTTCATGTCAATAACCTGCTTAAAAAACTGAGGGTTAGGCTAGGTTTCTTTTTCAGGAATAAGTCCTGTTTCTCACTTGAGGCCAGGAAAAGGCTAGTCACTGTGACCTTTTTACCTGTGCTGGACTATGGTGATCTGATGTATATGAATGCACCTGCCAACTACCTGAGCAAACTAGATGCTGCGTATCATAGTGCTCTGAGATTTGTCACAAATTGTAAAGCACTTACTCATCACTGTACACTGTATACCAAGGCAGGTTTACCATCACTCACTGTACGGAGGCTCAGTCACTGGTACACTTTTATCTATAAAGCTATGTTGGGCAAACTCCCGTATTATATCTGTTCATTGATAAAGCAGAAAGTTGTAAGCAGCTATTGTCTGCGATCGCAGGATATAGTCTTGTTAGATGTGCCAAGAGTAAGGACTGTCTTAGGTAAGACAGCTTTTATGTCCGCAGCTCCACTGGCTTGGAACAGTCTACAGGCAAAATTGAAATTGAGCATTTTTATTTCTCTGAATGTATTTAAGGCACGTCTAAATTAAGTGCTTTCTGACACTCTGGGTATTTGTAAATGTTGAATATGTAAATATGATATCCTCTGTTGTTTATTTGTATGTTGTTTTTATGTTTCATGTGGAACTAAATGATGCAGGTCTCCGTTGTAAATGAGATCGATGATCTCAAGGGACCAATCTATCTAAATAAAGGTTTGTAATGAAATGAAATGAGTGCAGGATTGCCCTCATAGTATTACTGCAAGATCCAACAATAATCCCTGTAAAAATAATTACATTTTGTATACACTTAAGCTTAACATAAAATAACATTAACAAGTCAACTATTTCTTTTATTTGAATAGATCTTTTAAAGAAAGAAAAAAAACAGAATGTCTTATAGAAGTACATGGAATAATAAGACATTCTCATCATCCAAATGGCATATGCACGGTGTAAACAGTTTAATTCACTTACATTTAAAAACATAAAGCAATATTATGAGGGGGATCATGTGTAATAAAGGTCAATAGAAAGACACCATTAATGGCTCCAACAATTTGGGTTACAGCACTTCTGCTTGAATTTGAAATGTTTCAAATTATTTCCTATTTGCCTATTGTTGAACCCCCATTGTGAGCAGAAAGGAGATGAGTTAGAAAAATACTGGAGATAGAGTTCTTGATAAGTTTGATAAGTTTTGAAACGATTCTGTGTGAGCTGTCACACCAAACATCTGTACCGTCAGTCAGGAAACTGACAGTGGCAAACATTTCCCAAAAACACTCAATCAGTCAAAACAAGCCTGAACTTAATTTCTCTGACTGCAACATGCTCAAAAATATGCAACAACCTGTCACCATTTTGTAACTTAAAATATCAATCTATGATCCATTCCTAGTTACACCTCATCTGCAGGAATCGTGCTACCCTACTCAGTATAAATGAAAGGATGAGGTTTTGCAATTCAAGCTGCAGTTACAAAGTGTATTTTAGTTGCTAAGCACTCTCTGCCCCTCCTCTACTCAATTAAATGTTGTCCCCATTAAGTCAAGTGTTTATCATTAAGTGACACTTCTGTGACTGAATGAGTTCTATCAGTGTGGCAATTCCTCTTTCATGTGCATATGAATGAGGTTGTGTTTCTCGCTGCTGAGCTTTGAAAAGGATCTTCATCCACTTGACTGCCTATTGGCAATGTTTCAATGAACATTAAGCAACAAAAATTGTTTTCAGTCGTCTCATCTTTCTCTCAAACGCTGTCCCTCGACCCCATCCTCCTATTCCATCTGCAGCCGCTGAACAAGTCATTTGGACTTGCTCTATATTCCAGACAACTCTCTTATTTCCAAATTGGCATATGGGTTGAAAGTTTGCCCTGATGCTGAACCCTACTAAACTGTTTGTTTTTTCCCCAAACGCTGTTTCTAGCCAGGATTGGGGGATTATAGACGGCACAAGCAATAAAAAGTAGTGCCAGACATTGAAGACCTCATATTGGAAGAAAAAATATTCCGAAACACAGGACTCATTATTGTCCCAACTCTTAAACAAACATCTGATTTAAAGTAGGCACAAAAGTACATACAGAAAAATCCTAGTTTTCACCTTGAGCTGTATTTGTATTCATTGCTGTTTCCCCCAAAATATTTTCTTGACAGAAAATTTAGATGAGATCAGCTCTGTGAAGCATTGTGATTTTTGCCAGGTCCTCTCTGCTTTGCTGCATAATGCGTGCATTTCTGAAAGAATGTGTATGTTTAAGGTAGGGGACCCCAGGAACCAATACTACCATTTGAAGGTACTATTAACGTCTGGCAAAGTCAATCAAACAAGTACAAATAGATGCAAAGAAAATACAAAGAGACACACAATGAATCCAAATACAAACTACCAAGAGGCATCCAATGACTACAGAGGGGCACTAAAAAACGAAGGTGACAAAAAACGACTACGTCTACAAGAGGAAGGAAACAACTACTGAGAGACATAAAATGACTACAGGTTACACAAACCAAAACAAACATAACAAAACATAAAGAAAAACAACTACAAAGATACACAACATGTCTACAAAGACACACAGAACAATCACATCCATCCATCCATCATCTCCCGCTTATCCGTGGTCGGGTCGCGGAGGTAGCAGTTCCAGCAGAGAGCCCCAAACTTTCTTTTCCCTGGCCACATCAACCAGCTCTGACTGGGGGATCTCAAGGCGCTCCCAGGCCAGAGAAGAGATATAATCCCTCCACCTGGTCCTAGGTCTACCCCTTGGTCTTTTCCCAGCTGGACGTGCCTGGAACACCTCCCTAGGGAGGCGCCCAGGTGGCATCCTAACTAGGTGCCCGAACCACCTCAACTGGCTCCTTTCGACGCGAAGGAGGAGCGGTTCAACTCCGAGTCCCTCCCGGATGACTGAACTTGTCACCTTATCCCTAAGGGAGACACCAGCCACCCTGCGGAGAAAACCCATCTCGGCCGCTTGTACCCGCGATCTTGTTCTTTCGGTCATGACCCATCCTTCATGACCATAGGTGAGGGTAGGAACTAAAATGGCGCGGTAGACAGAGAGCTTTGCCTTCTGGCTCAGCTCCCTTTTCGTCACAACGGTGCGGTAAAGCGACTGCAGTACGGCTCCCGCTGCTCCGATTCTCCGACCCATCTCACGCTCCATTGTTCCCTCACTCGAGAACAAGACCCCGAGATACTTGAACTCCTTCACTTGGGGTAAGGACTCATTCCCTACTTGGAGTGGACAGTCCATCAGTTTCCTGCTGAGAACCATGGCCTCAGATTTGGAGGTGCTGATCCTCATCCCAGCCGCTTCACACTCGGTTGCGAACCGATCCAGTGAGTGCTGAAGGTCGCAGACCGATGAAGCCATCAGAACCACATCATCTGCAAAAATCAGTGGTGCAATCCTTAGTCCACCGAACTGCAGACCCCCTCCCCCACGACTACGCCAAACAGGATTGGTGACAAAGCGCAGCCCTGGCGGAGGCCAACCCTCATCTGAAATGGGTCCGACTTACTGCCGAGGACCCGGACACAGCTCTCGATTTGGGAGTACAGAGATTGGATGTCCCTGAGTAGAGACTCCCTCACCCCATACTCCCGCAGCACCTGCCACAGTGACTCCCTGGGAACCCGGTCATACGCCTTTTCCAAGTCTACAAAACACATGTAGACTGGATAAGCGTACTCCCAGGCCCCCTCCAGGATCCTTGCGAGAGTAAAAAGCTGATCCGTCGTTCCACGACCAGGATGGAATCCGCATTGTTCCTCCTCAATCTGAGAACAATTACAGAGACTACAAAATATATAAAACACCTAAAAAGAAATGTAGAATTACCCAAAAAATATGAGTACAAAGAGACTCTAGGAGACACATATTTATGTTATGTTCGCAAAGAGACAAAGAGAAGCGTTTGTTGTTTGTAGTCATTTTGTGTCTAATTCAAAGGGATGGGGGGGCTTTTAGGTTTATATGCCTGTTGAGGGTTGTTTGCTGCAATGTTTGGCCATGCGGATCCTTTATGTGTTCCTCTGCAGAGATGTTGTATGTTTGAGTGATTGTGTGTGTAATGTGTGTTCATGTCGCAGTCCCAAGGCCAGACTCATTTAGGAGTGAGAGGTTCTGGGAGATTAGGGCCGGCTGACTGAGTGTGAGGACGCAGTGAGGCCCTCAAAGCACCTCCATGGCCAGATGCCTCTATTAGTCTGCCTGGACCTGAGACATGGCTCAGACAAGGACTTGGGCCACTGACAAATGTGTGAGGAATCCCACTGAAAGCACTGATCATTAATTTTAAGTCCAGCTAACAATTCACACATGTTCGGGATAGTATACTGACACTGGAGCCTCTATTATTAGCTATTGATGGAATTTGTCACTCTCTGCTTCCCCAAAAGCTGCATTCTGTGCCTGCTACACACATTACCGTGGCATCCTGTTTTTGTGTTGCTGGCTCTTATTGCAGCACTCAGTTGTTTCAGCCTGGTTCCATTTCATTTCACTTCACCACTCTGCTCTTTTCAAACCTCAATCTAATGCAAAAGTTAAGCAACTGTTTAAAACTGCGCTCGATATGTGGGTGGCAGACATTATTATTCACGTCCCCTTGTTCTGTAAATTAAGGCTTTGGTATCGACACTAACAACTTCTGAACCCTCTGCATTGTGCAACAGTCAATCTGCCTTCAATCAGCTGCACAAGGTTTCATTTCGTCTGAAGATGACAGACTGGAGGTGGGAGTTTCAACAAAAGGAAAAACAACTTGGCATTGGGGTCTTGCATAAAACCTTGCATTTTAAATGTAAAAACCTTTATACATGCCAGCTGTCATACTGTCAGCAGCATCTCTAATTCGGCCTACAGTGTGTTATTGGAAGTGAAAGCTGATAATGACCCCGTAGGGGGGCCTGTCAAGTTATTGAAACGTCTTTATAATATATGAAAAAGAAACTGATTTCAAAGAGAACATCAGCTAGATATTAAAAGTTTGTGAAATTGATGACCTTTTAGATCTACAGTAATGGTTTCTATAAAGCGTCTGTCAACCCTGCAAAACAATGCCTACAGTATAATCTGTTGAATTGTAACCAAATGTATTTCACTCTCACCTCCTTGACTACTTTGTAAAGATTACCAATTTGATTTTTGCTAGAAAGCTGAGTAGGGAAAGGTTTAAAGGAGATTTGTGGATGTACTGTTCTCATACTGTGACTAAGTTAGAAAAATACCGCTTTTGGTTTTGTTAACTAAACTACTTCCTCTTATAAACCCTCTCAGCACGCAGTGTGCTCATTCGGACTGTAAGAGGCTATTGTAGGTTTTGAAAATGCCTGCTGCATGATTTTCCCTGAGGAAAATTCGATGTTGCTTTCTTTTATAGTGGCAGAGGGTAAAAAAGGGATTGTGTTGTACCAAACAGATTGAAAGACATGGTTCTTTTGTTACAATTGCCCATTTCCACTTGTCTTTCAAGAAAAAGCTGCTGTGAATCCTGAGGGGGATCTTTCGATGAAGTACACTTTAAAGCCTCACCTCTCCTTCCCGTGTCCACGGTCGGCCATTCTGGGGATACTTGACCTGGGTCTGCCTCTTCTTCTGGCCTCCGTCAGCAAACTTGCACAGCAGCGGCTCTGCAGGCGCTACAGAGTGAGTCAGAGAGAGAGGGAGACAAGGACAAACATGGAGATGTATTAATAATCTTAATAGCGTGGAAAAAAGTGAATTTCCATGCATTATGTTAAGAGGTACATTTCGAAGATAAGATTTCAATACAGAGTGTTATACTGTTGCTTAAACAAACACATAACATAAATCAGTTAGACCTGAAAACAGCACTTCAGCTCTTACATTTATCTCCTCCACCCCTAATCTAAACATCTGAACAACAGCAGTTATCACACCATCTCTACTACCCTTACAACCACGCTTCAACAAAAGCAGCCGTGAGGTGAAAACAAAGCCACGGGCTAATCATCAAAGCACGGCGCGCGTGGTTAGAACGACAAACCAAACAGGCATGCTAAATACGCAAAATAACTCCACGCAACTTGACCCCGGGCACCAGACTGCGATTGTGATTGCTCCAAAGACAACATGATCTTTTTCTCGACCAGAAAAAGAAGAAAGCCTTGATTACAAATAGGATTAGCTGCGTGTAACCTCCCATACAAAAGTTCACCAAAACTCTAACTTCATCCTGCATCCTCCAAACACCCTACAGGCTTCCGAAACAGCAGGAAGCGGCTCGATAGGGGCTTGATTATCCGTAAGATTGAATCAAAGGCTTTATTCTGTATTAATTTATTGGATTTTAAAAGCATATTTTTGGAATTTGTTAGAGAGCATGAAAGCGGGAATAATGGCTTCGATTTCTGGGAAATACTTCAACAAGGACAGCATGACTCACCAAACACAATAAATAGTAATGTCATCCTAACATGAACCAGATATGTGTGCCTTCATTATTGTGGTACAAGTTACATGGATTTGTATATAAATGTTCATATGTTAAACAGTGTAATTCTTGTATAAAATTGGATTAAATGCCCACTTCACTTGAATGTGTCTGGGACTTCTACACAGAGCCCTTAGGATCCAGCTTCCCTTCTAAAAATAACTACAAATGAATTAAATAATATGTGTGAAGGTTTTTATCAAATGCAGAAGATGGAAAGCAAGCACAGAAGTATGTTGAAATAAAAAGACATTAAAATGCCATAAAGTTGTCAAGCCCTAAACTGTTATTGCAGCAGCGGAACACCAACAAATGTCCTGATTCAGTTTTATACAGACACCCATTGACCCTGAAATTGAATAAGCGACCTCCTTTTATGCCATGCCTCTAATTTGTTACTTTAATACGTCCATCAAGGCATGTTTGAGTCACTGACGGCATCTTAAAAGAGGCTATTAGCCAGCAATCCTGTCTTATTTAACTATCAATGATTTAACACTGCAGAGAAAGTAAAATCCTCATCACTGTGTGCAGCTTAGCAATTCCTAGAAGACATGCAATTCTATGAACTAGCAAGGGCAATATCATCATACTGGTACTGATTCGCACATTATGAATGCCAAAATAAACTACGCAATTACCTCGCCTACTTGAAGAAAAATGTTTCTTCATCTCAGTAAACTGAAAAATGAGAAGAGGTGTTCTCGGAGGAGGAAAGCATTCGCAGTTCAAGGTTGAGTTGAGAGTTACTCAGAATGCCTGGGGCCATGATGGGTACTCCAAAGGCATGTAGACGGAGAAACACGGAAGCTGTGTGAGTATGCTGCATTTAGGATGACATGTCATTATACTCTTTAAACTTGATTTCTGTAAGAATGACAGGCCACACAGATGTGTTCCTGTCATCATCCCTCGCCTGCTTCTCATCTTTCTCAATCACCCTCCCCTCTCTCTTTCTCTATGCATTCATACTGTATACATTTGGGAAACAGAGCCACGTGTACTGTGTGTATGTGTGATAAACAATCCACATGTTTACCCTACTTTTATAATTTTCTAATCATAAATCTAATCGATAGATTTATGATTTGAAAATTATAAAAGTAGGATAGACGTGGAGATTATCCGAATGAACAAAACGTCAACCACAGACAGTTATTTCGATCTATTTTCCAAAATCCTATGGAGAAATTGCATTGATTTTTGTCGAAGGAACCGGAAGGAGTTTACTTTCAAGTTTTAGGACGCGTCACTGTGGCACTGTGTTGTTTCCTCATGAAGTTTGGTCAAGAATGATACATAACAAATTGCCACGATTATCAAGAGATTAGTGTTCTTTCATCAAGATATACACCATAATGACTGAATATACAACAAACATTATTTACAGATGAGATGAGATTATTTAAGTGGGTAGCAATAAGGCTGCTAAAAAAAAGTGCATACTGTTTCATTATCTCAGTCTCCAATACACTGTTTGAGATTTAGATAACATCGTATTCCTTTTTAACAATACAGATACAATAACTGCTGAACCACGGGAAGAAAATCCAGGTAAAAAGATTCCCTTTAATGCACTCCTTCTTGTGATTACTAGATGACAGTCCTATCGTGCGGCAAGACTCAGCCTTTTTTCAGCTTGCAAAACACCAAATGCAGAAGAGGATATAGGAGGCTGACATTCTAGATCACACTGTCTAAAGTAGCGGAAATAATTGTGTTGTATTGTGTAATATAGTGTTATCAGTATAGCTGGGACTGTTGGGGCAGCAGGAGGTCAGAAGAACTAAATTCAGACACTTGTTCATCCGGTTCAAAACGTTTGTTTTGTGATGTTTGTGAGTTTCTGAAATGGTTACTGGGAGTTCCCATGTTGGCTTTGAAAGTTAATTTGTGAGAGTCTGGCAGTGGTACGTAGTCTGTGTAATGCATCTGTAAAAGCTTTCAAGAGTTGGCTGAGGTTGAATTTATATGGTAATAATGGGCGGTAAAGAGGTTCAAAGAGGGCTATTATTCATATTAAATAGTTGTGAATTCTAATTTCAAATTTACAAAAGCATTATCTTCAGGTTCATAGGAAAAGGAAAGAATGCTTGTATGCCCTCAAAAGATTGAAAATGCATTGATGTGTGTCTATTTGCGAAATAAAAGCAAATATGTGGACACTTACACACAAGAACAGAGAAAGCAAATTTGTCGACAGCTGACAACTTGTCAAGTTTATAGTTGAGACGCTTTTTCTTCTTTGCGTCTTCTCTAAAATAACCACACAAAGATAGAAGAAACTCCTGATGATCAAAAACAAATGTGCGTCCTTGGTATTTGCATGAAAAACGACTAACTGTGTTTTGAATTCAATCTGACATTATTATGCACCGGGCCTATCACATTGATAGAAAAAGGTTTGTATTTTTGGGCTTAAAAGAAATGATAAAATGGGGCCCTTTATTGTTAGAATTAGCAATGCAAAAATGCTAAGTAGCTGGTCCAAGGAGAGAAAAATAAAAGTGATCTATAAATGTCAGTTCTCATGATGTGATAGATATCTGCTACAGAATGACAGGCTAAACTTCTCTAAGTGTGTCTCATACTAACATCCAGTTAGTAAAGCATACAACATGATAACAGAGAGTCATTTATGTGTAACTGGAGAAACTTGTGCTTGTTAAGAGTGACATACAACGATGACATGAGTTTGAATCAGTGTCCAGCCTAATAACCCATAAAGTGGTATACATAAAACAAAAAGCGCATACACATAATGCTGTAAGCTGTTTTGTATCAGGGCTAAATGGCTCCAGACATGAAACACTGGGCCAATGGGCCATAGAGCTATGGGCCAGTGTTTACATGCACAAGAGCGCACACACATACAGTACATCAATATTTGTTTAATATTTCGGTTGCATTTAATGTTTTGAGACATTGCTGCAGGAGGCTAATATTTAGTTGGGCAGGACATTTCGACAGGCCAAGAAATGTGGAGAGCCTTTTTTTCTATTTAATGTATATCTTTATACACTGCTGCCACATTCTTTTGATACCTGCGTTTAATCCTTTTTATTATTTAAATCGGACTTGTCAGATTATACTGTTGTGCCATCTCACAATTCCACCAACATAACATATTAAATGCACAGAAGATTATGTTTTCGAGCTGTAGCTAAAGACAGCAAACTAATTGAATTGTACGAACAAATTGATGTAGGATTAACACACATAATATACATGAGTAGTATTTATGAATGTGTATGCAAGAAGACCTTTTAGGTGTTTCTACTGTTGATTATCACATTAAAGGAAGAGGATACTGTATCTTGTCATTCTTGCCATTATCATCAGTGCAACATTTGTGTTGCAAGCCAGAATTGTAATGTGCCACAAACGGTGAAAGAATTTCAACGGGGCATTCATTAATCAGTATTGGCTCATGTGCAGAAATATTAGAAGGATAAGTCCCACAAATCAGCTAACCTATGGAGGCATTTTGTCTATTGAGTCATTCCATTAAAACAATTAATGTGTTCAACAGAGACAACCATTTTGAAATGTGTCTCATCTGTATTTTACACCTACAGAGCGAATGCAGTGCGAGGCATACAAAAATGATTCAAAATGACTTGCAGCCTCCACCAATACTCCAGTGTGTAGTACTTCAGCACAATAGCCTCATATTCCAGCTATAATGTAAAAACAGACAAGTGTAATATCACTGCTGCATTGGCTTTAGGTGACGCCTGTGATGGAAGAATTGGGATATCATATCATTTTTCTCTGAAGTAGAAAATAACACACTTTATATTCATTCACTGGCACAGTAACACGACATAAATACTGATGATGGTAATGACAATATGAAATGTTATTTATTCCTAAGAGGGAAACTCAGTTGCCACACAATCAGGAGGTAACAACAACAGCAGAGCATCCAGAGACGAGATTACCTGTCTGCTCAAACCGGTGCATCAAATTAATTATTCAGCCTGCTTTCACGGTTACATTGCTACAATCTGTTGCATTTCACGAGAGGGCTTTAAAGAGGAAGAAAGGACATTTTTAATTGTCAGTTTGACCCTGCTGCTCTCACTCTTGCGGCTTTGTAAGTGAAAAAAGTAGGATGGATTTAGGTATGGATGTGTCCGTCTGTCCCATAAAATGTTCGCATCTTGGGAAATTAACATTGTCTGAAATAAATATGGGTATCGAAATAGTTCAGATATGTTAATTCTTACTAAACAGAACATGGAGTTGAAGAAGTGAAATTCAATCCAAATTTAATGAGCAAAATGATTGCTACAGTCACACACATAGATTTTTCTTTAGCCCCAAGCACGACGATGTTCCCCCTCTTGCTCCAGGCGGTGTTTTCTTTTCAGTGTGTCTGACAGGTGAGGAGTTTGTTTAGTAAATCCCAGCACTGTCGCTTGGTTTGCAGACCAAGCTGCTGCGCAGTGCAGACAACTGCTCACGCCTCATGGAAAATTAATGGAGGCAGAATGGGCGGCTTAGTGGATCTTCACCCTAACAGAAAGAGTCAGCGTGGATGCACAGTGAGCAGGAACACAGAGGAGAAAAACATGTCTTTATTTCTGCTCTATTAGGTTTATGCTGTGGTTGCATTTGATCACAAACACGGTTTATTATTCATAAGCGGTGTTATTTTTATTGTGCCGATGGGAAGAAATAAAAACATCTTTATTGACTTCACAGGTATCACCCGAGGTTTCAGGTATGAAACGATTCAGAAATGTAGCTTTCAGTTATGGATGTAGTTAATGGAATTTAAAAAAAGGCAGATTATTTTTAAAGCATTTTTTGTGTTCCAATATTTGTAATTGGTTTCCATAACTTGGGGGGAGGGTATCATGGTATTTGGTCCATGTAGTTATGCATACATAGCATCATATATTATAGGTGTACAGTATAAAAACAGCTGTAGCACTTGAGGCTATACATGTATTCATCTTTCAAAACAGCATACATTTACATTTTTAAAGTGTTTTTTAAATGTATTTTTGATTAATTAATGATCTATCATACCAATTTGTACACATTTCAAAGTGAATCTCAATATTTAGTTTTTGCTGTAAATTGTGCTTCTGAGCTTCCTAGGCAATGTGAAAGACCAAAAGAAAAAGAACCACCCACACGATGAGCCACTATGTGGTGTTCTCTATGTTCTTTATGAGCGCTTCCCTGCAGTCAATGCTACTCAACAACACAAGTTGTAGCCAAGAGCTGCAATAATTTGACATGTGCAAATTACCGGAGTGAACTGACTAAATACTACATGTGTTTCCTCAAATTGGGAAGTGTTTACAAGATGTACTTGCAGTCATTAACCAATGTAATGTAGCTATCAAAGTGTCACTGCTTTGTGGATTAGATAGGGAAGGTTTCCCTCCAGTTTTTGTGTTTTCTTTGCTTCACTTAAAAAAAACATAGCGACATCCTGTTGGGATATGCGATGAAAATAGGAAATAAAATACATGAACACTGGAAGAGATGTCAATAAAATGACAGGGAGGTTGGTTGTTGCAAAGTGTGTTGTGAATGCTATGGGGTAAAAAAAAAGAGAGTTTTCGATCTGTGGCGTTTAGTGTTTAACTGACAGGATGTGTATAGGTAGCAGGAGCATACTGTGAAGAGTGGATCACATACTGTTACCACTCATTGCAGCAGTGGGACATTGCAAACTGCAATATAGGGCAATATAGAAAACTGTTCAAACTCCAGCAGAGCAAACAAACATTTCCATCTGTTTTCTGCTGAGTGGGACCAAGGAAAAATAAGTAGATGTTAAGGCAAAATATAAGGGTGCAATAAGCACACAGGTTTTTTCGATGCACCTGGTGGATACTTAGCTTTGGTGCTCCTAAGCAAGGAAACTTTCTGTAAATAAATCTTCACTTATAACTGCACAATGGTTTCAGTTTTCACTATTGGAAGAGGGGGGATTTCATATAAGTTGGACCAAATCCCTCAAATGAGAACATTCTCATTTCAAATCCAATCCAATCCATTAGCGAGCAACATGGGAAACCATTCAGTTGGAAAATGGGATCCAATCCCCAAATGTGACAAAACAAGAAATCCCCCAGCTGAATGGGATGTGGTCTCTTTTTTCTTTTTCTTAAAGACAGTCGGCATTAAAGAGCTCAAAGCCCCAGGAGAGAAGAATATGCACTCCAGAGGGTTACTGGTTCAAGCATTGCACATCAGAGGACGCCAACTATTTGCCAGAAAGATCAGGAAATATGTATTAGAAAATGTTTATTCATATTGCTATTAGCATTTTTAAATCATTAAAAATTGAATTTATATGTCTACTGCAGAAAAAAGTAAAGACTGCAAACTAAGAAATGAAATTAGGTAGATACTGTATATACACTCAATACGTTTGAAAAGAAAATCATGATTAACTCCAGCCTGTGTGGCTGCCGCTGCTCAATACATTTACTCCTCATAATTGTGAAGCAAGAAAGAATTGGCCGTGAGACAAGTTGGAATAAGATCTATCGATGAACTGCCATCATTTACTAAATAATTGAATTCTCACAATGATGTTAAGATAGCTGTAAATGTCATTGCAACATCCAGAAGTTGACAGCATCGATGTGCTTCGATCAGGATCACAACTTAACACCCATAGCGATGTTTGAGTGTAGAATAAGTGGCTTTAAATAACGCATGTATGTTGATAATTACACAATATTTCTCTCAGTAGAGCCTCATTCAAATTTTTCACAGAACATCAAATAACAATCATTTGCCATTTATGAAAGTATTGAACCACTTCAGCAATGAATGGAGGCTTAATGCCTGCTGATCAGATTAGATGCATTTAAGGCTGGACACATTTTTAAAAGCCTCATGATTGTTATTGAAACTACATAATGATAATGGGCTTTCTCTGAGACCTGGACTCTTTGTATTCTTCTGTTTCATTTGTCTTACCATTAGGGGAGGGCAGGATAAGGATAACTATTAAAACACTATATCAGATAGTGGGAGTAATAGACAAACAGAATGATTAAAAATAAGGCAAAAGAGGAAAAATAAATTAGGTTTGAGACAGCGTTTATAGAGTGGGAGGAGACACAGAAATAAAAAGCCTAAACAGATAAAAGGTGTAAATGGAAAAGGGGGGGATGAGTAAATATCGAGAGGCACATTTCCTTCTTTTGGCCCTGCATCCCCTCTAATGACTTTTAAGCTATATCTTACCAAGTCATTTGTAGTGGCTGTTTTTGTGACCTAATTCAATCACTTAACATTTTAACCATTAAACACGATATTACCTAATATCAATAACTATAAATTGACAATATCATAACAAATTATTTAAATAGGAGCCTATTTTTATGTTTTTTGATTTTATGTTTTATTCCAGATTCTCTTATCTTTCATTATTTTTTATTTGCGCAATTAAATTAAAAAAAAATCATAAAAATCATAATAATCATAATAATAATAATAACCATAACTAACAATATGGGGGGGTGCTTCCTGCTGCGGCCGACTCTCTCCCTCCCAGCATGGGGGGGGGGGACATTATCGCACGAAGAGCGCAGAGAAGACAGAAATACAGTGTATAGTAAACACTGGCTGATTACACAATTTGCACATCGGTTTGAATTGTCGAATTTCACTGGACATATTTATGCACTAAAAGTGATGAGACATTAGGAGAATAAAATATTTTATTAATGGAGCTGTGTGGCCATTTAAAGACCTGTAAAAACGTATTCTGAATATTCTTTATGAATAAGGAACCTAACAAATAAGATAATACAGATCCAGATAGACCTCACATCAAGCCCTTCCTCTAGACAGAAACATTAAAATGTACAGTATGTCCAATCTAGCCACTCTATGTCTATGACATGATGCGCCAGTAGAAGTGAGAGAGCTGCTGATCGATGGACTTCCTTTTAACGAGGGCTGATGGAAGCTCTGGTCATGTGATCAATGTCGCCATTAATCTCGCAGCAAGAGATTTAAATATTACCGCTTTTTACCAGTACAGCAGCCATGATGGACAGAATGTGGTTTTATAGAGGGACAAACACTTCACACAATAATATGCACACACACATAAGCACATTACACTATTTAAGAATAGCAGATTTACTTATAATAACAGTGTGTAAGTAATAAGCAGACTAATAATATAATAAGAACGGTATGTGATCGGTACAACAGTGAGTGTGTGTGTGTGTGTGTGTGTGTGTGTGTGTGTGTGTGTGTGTGTGTGTGTGTGTGTGTGTGTGTGCGTGTGTGCGTGTGTGTGTGTGTGTGTGTGTGTGTGTGTGTGTGTGTGTGTGTGTGTGTGTGTGTGTGTTCAGTGGATCAGTACAGAGAGGGTCTGGTTGGCCAGGTTTACACAATTTCACTGGTTTGTGAGCTCAAAGCAATTGAACTGGTCAACCTATGTAACACACTCCCTACCACACACAGAGATTCTCTCACACACACACACACACACACACACACACACACACACACACACACACACACACACACACACACACACACACACACACACACACACACACACACACACACACACACACACACACACACACACACACACACACACACACACACACACACACACACACACACACACACAAAAAAAGAGAAAATGGACACGACTGGCAAGGACAAGCAATGCATCTCTTTCGATATAGAGGTCAGCTACTCGGTGCACATAGAAAGTGTACCGGTAACTGTATCTGTGTTTAAATGTGCAACTTTCAGCTGAAAGCGGCATTCATTGATTAATTGGCCACTTGAGGAGCACAAAAATATATATATAACACTGACATTTCACTTTCGTCTCATAAAAAAGTTGCTTATATATATATATCCGGCAGATACATCAGCTTTCATCTTGAGATCTTTTTCTGTCCAGCTAATTTATGTAAGTCAGATGTTTGGTATTTTAGCTCTGAGGATATAAATGCTCCACTGTGTTCACTGGCTAATCTGTTGTTAGTTTCTGGAAAGATAGTGCTCAGTGTGTAATAGGAGTCATACTTTCATTAAGCATCTACCATTAGACACCAGTCACCAGCAGCTTTTAAAACAAATCATGCTCTGACACAGCAAGTAGAAAACCTATTAACATGATAGCCTTTAAAGGAATTTTGATCAAATCACATGGGACAATACTTTTATTTTACAGATTTCTTTCATGGAAGCTGGTCAACCTAGAACAAGCATGAAGTTAATGTCCTTTTTTTGCTTTCAGGAGCTGTTTGATTTTTTTTTTTTACAAACACTGACATCCACGCAGGCTGCAGAAAGCAGCAGCTAAGGATGTAATGAACTCACTTTCTACAAAATCACACAGCTATACCTCACAGTATATACTGTAGAAGCACAGCAGCCTGTGTGTCCGGGTGAGAAACTGAGCCGCCCACCATGCTGTCCCTCACCAATCATACTGCCAGAGCATGGGGCACAGCTCCCTGTCCTTGATTTCCATTTTGTTCAGCGTGGAGCAGCTCCCCTCTCTCTATCTATATTTGATCGTTCTGTTTCTCCATCTCTTCTCTTTCATTCTGCGTCACTTTCAGTTTGCTTCTCCCCACTTCAGCTTTCCCTTTTCTCCCATCTTGTCCTTGCTTTGTTATCTCTCTCCATGTTTACTCACCCGCTCTCCCTCTCTCTGTCATGCTCTCTCACACCAACACCCAATGACATCCTCATTCTCCTCCTCATGCATCTCCCCCTTTTCTTCTTTCTCTTTATCCATCTCTCCTTACAACCCCATCTTCCCCTTCTCTCTTACCCTTGTGCATGTGTGCGTCTCAATATGCGTCCCGCACAGTCAATAGTCAATGAATCACTCAGATCTTCCTACTAAATCAACCCAAGGTGTTCTGAGGATGGGACAGAGAGAGGGAGCAGAGATGATGCCGATATATTCTCAGCCACACTGACACGGCTTGTACACAGACAGATGTTGTAACACCAAAAGGCGGAGATGCCCTGTGTGTGACTGATAAAACATGAAAATACACTGGTAATTGTGACAGTTACGGGTGTATCCATTGTGGGGAAATGTGTTTATATTTCTCAAACTAAGGCGCTGAAGATAAGCATGATATTGGTATCCATAACTGAGCTCATACACTTTACACGTTTTTCTGTCGTTATAGATTTGTTAAACAATATCCAGCACCAGCTCTGCAAGCTTTCCAACTTTTCTCTGCAAATAACAACACCATGATGTGCGCAGGGGAAACATGACAAGACTGCTGGATTCTCACCAATTAGACGTTTAAAGATGACTTCCATTACAAAACTCAGAAATCATTGGAGGTGCTTTTAAAGGTTGGTGGCAAACAGAGTTAGACTAACACACTAAAATATTCTGACCTTTGAGGGAACCAACTTTGGTGTGTGTAGGAGGATTGAGTGTGTGATGCCACTGCTGCTGCATCAATATGAGCACCCTGACCTATTGAGAAACTCTCTCTGTAGAAAAAAACACCAGCTCTGCCAGTGCAATGCAATTGTCTCGGTGATCGACACCTACCTGTCATGCCTGGAGGAGTTTTTAAAAATTTGCCGTTGAAATTTTGAATGACCACATCGCACTTCTCCGTCGACTCCATCCTGAGAGGGAGAGAGAAAAGATAGAGGGGATACTTAAGGACCATCAATTTACACTAGAGTTGCTTTTTTACAAGTTTGAATGTACTGTATGTGGTTATGTGTGAATGCAAATGTCATTAAAATACATTAAATGTCTGCCTTTTGTGCTTGCTTGTATACAATATGCATGCCTGAGAAAGAAAAAAAGCCTGAGGTAGGCCCTGCGTGTGTGTCAGTCACAGTGTTTTCTATGGGGTTTCCTCTCCTTTGTCCGGGTTTAAAAGCTCCATTCAGTCTGATCTGTTGTGTGTCATGTCCTCTTTGTCTGCCCCCATTCAGCTCCGCTCACCCAATCACAGCTCAATGACTAATTGCCTGCTTGGCAAGCAAAAGCCAGTTTGTGTGTGTGTGTGTGTGTGTGTGTGTGTGTGTGTGTGTGTGTGTGTGTGTGTGTGTGTGTGTGTGTGTGTGTGTGTGTGTGTCCTAGCATTACTATACTTGTGGGGACCTACATCTGTTTACACAGTCACGTGTGGGGACTCGCTTCCCTTATGGGGACAAATTGGAGGTCCCCATGAGGGGAATCCTTAATTTTAGGGTGAAGACTTGGTTAGGTTTAGGATTAGGGTTAGGGTAAGGGTAAGGTTAAAGGTAAGGGTTAGGCATGTGTTGGCTATGGTTAAGGTTAGGATAAGTCTCCAGGAAATGCATGTAAGTCAATGTAATGTCCCATGAAGTGATGTATACATGGTATGTGTGTGTGTGTGTGTGTGTGTGTGTGTGTGTGTGTGTGTGTGTGTGTGTGTGTGTGTGTGTGTGTGTGTGTGTGTGTGTGTGTGTGTGTGTGTGTGTGTGTGTGTGTGTGTGTGTGTGTGTGTGTGTGAGAGAGAAAGATGGCGTTCCGAGCTGTGTGCATGCATGTCTGTGTGGGTCTTGGGTTTTCTACACACAGCCAGTGACCCTGAATAGAGCCCCGGCTGCATTCTAATCACTGGCACACTCCACGGTGTAACTGAGAAGACCACATACACACGTAAAACACACAAACTCACACAAACACACACAAACAGAGCAGGGTGAAGGGGCCAAGGGTACTGGAAAGTGCAGTTACAGCTAGAAGTAATTGGGTGGAAAATGGCAGAGTTAACTTGAGATAATGTTGCTTCTTCTTTGTAGGATATAAACAGTTGTAACCACTCAAATGTGTGATAGCTTGGCTTGATAACTATGATTCCGTATTATATTGTGCCTGATAAGTTATGTTAGTTGCCCAGCAAAAGCGTACATTAAACTATAACGGGATGTATAATCAGTTTTGGAGAAAGTTTGGATGCATACCTGGCAAAGCCGACTCCTCTGCTCAGGCCGTTGGCGTCCCTCAGTATCCGCGTGGAGATGACATGACCGAAGGGCTTCAGCATGTTCTCCAGCTCCTGCTCATCCATGGACAGCGGCAGGTTGGAGATATAGAGGTTGGTGGGGTCCTGCTCCTGTTGCTGTAGGGAGACACAGGGGCAGAAGACACTTAATATCACTTAGATTACATAGAAAAAAAGAAAGACAAGAAAAACATCTCGACTAATTTTGGAGACTCAGCAATGATGGAAAATGTGGGTCCCAGAATAGAAGCTTTTATGCTATTTATTAATGGTAATTCTTTTCACAAAACTATTTTCTTCAAGATCAGCATTACACTCTAGAAATGGACAGTACTGTTGGATTCATCCTCACTTCGGCTGGATACATCTTGATATGAGATTTCACTTGTGCTAAGCAAAAAATAACTGTTTTGATTAGCACAAGGACAATCTCATTTTGGATAAGTAAAATGCTCAAACTGAAGTAAGAGAAATTAAAGTGTTTACTTTAGCCCTCCACTAAAAGCTTGTTTTGTAGCAGTAAATGCATTAAAGGCTAACCCAGTGCCATTCAAGTCATTCCTTTCCATATTCATGACTGGAAAATATCTGTGAATTGAACTTAGGTGCCGAACTCTGCTCAAAAGGGGAATAAACATTTCATTGAAAAGGCAGCGCACCCGCTTCCTACTTAGAACCCCTGAAGCAATAAGGAAAGCCCCTCAGGATTCATAGATGTTAACCGAGTCACATTAAAGTTGTTTGAGGGAATGAGGGAACTTCTTTCTAATATGGCTCTCAGTTAGTTAGAGTGGTACACTTCAATTATTTTGGTTCTGTTTAGCTGCACTCCATTGAAATGATCCTCGGCAGGAGACCAAAGGCTGTGCGTGCATGTTTGTGCGTGCATGTTTGTGTGTGCATGTGCGTGTAACTGGAGTTCTAGCTAATTAAAGAGGGATGGTTGCAGGAGAGAGTGTGAGGGAACAGTCTAGTCTTCTAAAATGTATATTATCATACAGTCATTGTGAATTGCGTTTGGAGGGATACCTATTTTCTCCAAGATAAAGTTTGTTTACGTTTGTTTCACTAATACATTTCTACTCAAAGTCTGCTTAAGTCAACATGCAGAGAAGGCTGGCGAGGATGGAAAGGATCATAAAAAAACACCAGCCCGGTGTTGCACTTTAACTCATGTAACAGATGTAACTTTTACATTACATTACATGTCATTTGTTAGACGCTTTTATCCAAAGTGACTTACATACATTCAGTACTGTGGACAATCCCCACAGGAGCAATTTGGGGTGAAGTGTCTTGCCTAGGGACACAACGACATGCTGACTGCAGTGGGACTCAAACTTGGTATCCCCTGATTCGAAGTCCAGCAGTCTATCCACTGAGCCACAGCCACCCTCCTGATTTCACAAACGTAACATACTCAACTAATGTCACGCGAAATCATTCCATCCTTTCAGGATATTTAGAAATATAGTTTCTTAGGAATGCTTGTATGGATGGTTCTAACTTTGCACATCTTCATGGTAGGGTACAACACTCAACACTTGTGTGTGTGTGTGGGTGTGACTCCACTGTTGGTATGGGAAATTAAATAAATACTTAAAGTATGTACTGGCTGCTTTGCTGTATACTTCTAATTGGCAGGAATCCACTGTTTAGTTTTATTTTAGTGCTAGGAAAAAAAACATATATGTGTGATATATACCTGGCTGCATGAATAGTTTGTGGCAAGAAAAGCTTTAAAGAGTGGGAGGTCTATGTATTCGGTGAAGGAATATTTTACCTTTCTTTCTGAATCTTAATGTCTCTTTTTCAGCAGGGATTCCCTTTGGCAGAGTGTCCAACACATAGAGTGCCTCAGTTTGTCTTCCCACACAGGGCAACTGGCTTTCAATGTCATCTTTTACATTTGCTTTCATGCTTGTGGGTGTGTTAAATTATGCAGGCAGCAACATCAAAGATATTGTATCATATTTAGTTGTCATTTATTTCAGTCATGTTCTTTAAGACTTACAGTATGTTACTGAGGCCTTCTGCTTGCCACAAACTAAGGTAACATTTTCCAAAACAGGCGTCTCATTTTCCAAAAAATGGTCTCAGATTAAGTTTTGATACATTTGAAGGAAAACCACTATTTTGCTCCCCATTGCTTATATTAGGAGACACTAGGAAGGGATCCCCCAATGCCTAGTATAAATAGGAGAACACATTAGAAAACCTATCCTTTACTTTGGAAAGGGCTTTAGCTAAGTCAAATTGGGCAAATATTCAAACACTTGGGAACATAATCTAATCAGAAATGCTCTAATGCTAAAAAATACAAACTATTCTGTGTTTTGTTTTGCAAACCTAACTTATAAAATGGTTAAAGCATGGCCTGTGACCTTTTCATTATCATCAGAACATTCTGACATATCTGACTGTGAGCTTCCTGTTTATGGAATCAAGGTCCTTTGGCTGAGGCAAATTGCCTCATACAGTAGGACCGTGTTTATATCCATTGACAAACTGCAGCACAGTGGTAAGGATCAGAAAACACAGGTTAATGAGGACTAGGATGACAAACAGGAAGTGATATACACCCAGTTGCTGTGAGAAACCTTTCAAATAAAAAGAAGAACTTTACGGTCACACTGATAAAAAGTTGCAGGTCTCTGAGCTTCTGTCATTCAAACAAATTAGCTCCAAAACCCACCTGAGCCTATGCTGTGCTGTAGTTTAAAATGTTACTGTGGCTGTGGACTTTGTCAATATTAACAAAGACTTGCTCATCTAGACACAAAGGATTTAAACGTGTCAGTCTACAGTTGCTCTACAGATTTGTCCTACGGCCGTCTATCAAATCAAATCAAGTTTTATTTATATAGCACATTTATAAACGATTTTTGGTCGAGCCAAAGTGCTGTACATATAATAAAAATGTCCTACAGTAGAGACACTTTAGAGCTAATACAACAGCACAGTTTGAGAAAAACGACACCCTCAATCCTTAGACAGAGGTTGTAGATAGACACCCTCTATATCTATGGAGGCACCACTGACAGAATCCTGTTCTCCATGTTTGAAAGCCATAATAAAAAAAGATTACATTGTAAAACAGAAGAGTTCCTATCCCTGCGGTCAATGTGGTTGCAATTTAATTTCATCCAAAGAAAATATGTATTAAATAAAATCTCAGTGTGGTTTTCCCAATTCAGCAAAAAGTGGGCCAGCCACATTCCCACACCACATTTTCCGTGCTGTAACAAAAGAAGTGAATAAAGATTTGATGTGAACAAGAGGGATGCCACAACCTCTCCTCCACTCCTCCGGTTGTTGATTATGCATGTCTTTGCTCGCCTGGAAATCCTTTTTTTATATTGTCTCAAACCAGGGAAATCAAGAGTGTGATGGGTACAAAATCAACAGGGGTGGGTTGTCGAAATCACATTACACTCTACTACACCATCTCCAGACACAGTTGGCTGCAAAACCATGTATTTGCCCAAGTACTTCTGGGATACGAGCTAAAGTGCTTTAGAGCACCTACATGTGAATGAACTCTGTTTGACTTTGCTCAAAGTTGCCATTTGCACAAAGTTGCTTCCCGGTGATCTCTCCCTCTGCATGTTGCAAATTAGTCACTCTCTCTCTCTCTTTCTCTGTCTGTTTGTCCCTCTGTCTCTTTGTCTCTCTCCCTCTCTCCCTCTCCGTAACATCTGTCACAAGCTGGAAACAGCTTCACACCAACTGTGCCTCTCCCTGGCTGTGTATAAGCCTGCCTGCCAGCCAGTCAGCCTGTGTTTTCAGCCCCATTAAACCTCATTGCTGCATCATTATAGCAGGTCTGCACCTTCTATCATGCCACTTTCTGGTTACCCTGAAAAGCAACGACACCTGCTGAAGAGCTAGAGGGTAAAGAGAGGTCAAAGCAACGGTTAAATACCTGTGAAAAACACCTGCTGGGTCTGTATGCAAGACGGATGGATATGAGGTGAGACGCCACTTGAATGTCACATATCTTTGCAATCCGGTCTGCATTATAAATATAGCAACTCTTCACATCAGAAATGGCGATCACATCCTCGCACGACCCTGGGAATAAGCAGGTATTGAAAATGGATGGTTCGAAAGAAGAGAAAGAGTTAAGAGAAGACTAAAGGGAGACATTCTTTAAAAACAACAGGCAGAGCACTTATGTAAAGAGGCAGGATGTTTTAGGGGAATTAGACTTTCTATTCATTATGTGTAGATGGCTTCCTCTTACCTCTCAAGCTTGTTTTAAACCTAATCCTGCTCATTTCCTTTTTTAATCCATCTATTCTTCCTCCTTCAGCCCACCTCCTCTTTATCCCTAACTTTCCCCTTTATCATGCTCCTCCTCCATGCTTTCATTACTTCTATTTCCTACATTTGCCACTCCTCTTCCTCAGATTCAACCCTAATCTCCTCTTACTTGCTGTCTAAAAAATGCGATCTGAATTCCTAATTAATATTGAAAGAGCAGAATTTCCCCTTCTCGCGCTCTTCTCCCTCTTCAATATCCTACATTTCCCTCTCCATCTTCACTCTCCTTCATTTCCATTCATTCCTCACCGCAACCTCATTCTCTCTCTGCATGTCTGCCTTCCTCCATCTTCCTCTTCCTCACACCAAGGTCTTATATTTCATAGGGATTGTCTGTGTGTCTAAATGCTCTCTAACGGCTAAATCAATACTTAATGAACATACCATAAATACTTTATGAACCCTAAACCCTGAAATCCCCGGGGTTTCATTAGCCATAGCGATATACACTTTTCTCCATCTTCATGATGACTGGAGGCTCAGATAAATCCACGCTGGATACTGATGACCTCATCATGGAGTCTCTGGTCAGTTCATTGTTACTGTCTGCTGCTGCTGCTTCTAATGTGTATGTGTTTGCCCTTGTATAATAAGAAGCCTTATTTTATGTATTTCCTTTCAATTATACAGGTTGTAACACACAAACTGTACAAACACAACCCCTGCAAGGTATGATTCTTCTTTTTAGCTTATGATCGCTTGTAACTTCTGTCTGGGTATCTCTGTGTGAGTGGATTAGAAAACATTGAAATATCTAATATGAACATATTTCCTCAAACACTGTTTAAAGGTGAGGTAGGTAAGTTTGAGAAACCGGCTCGAGATAAACTTTTTGTTATATTCCATGGAATGCTCTTAACATCCCGATAGCAATGAATATCTTAAGTGCTTTGACAAAAAATCCATACAAAATGTAATCTGTGGAAGCCGTAGTACCGTAAAAAGCACGACCAATCATTTTAGCCGGCCTGGCTAAAATAACTGGATGGCCTACCTGCCTGTCAGCCTTCCATCTGTGCACAAACTTATCTCGTGCCCTCATTGGTCATGTGCACATTGTGTGTGTTGGAGGAGGGGCTCTGTAAGGAAGTGGCAGATTTTTTCCGGCTATGTATTTTCAAATTCTAGCGCACCTCACCTTTAAGGTATTGTGTCATTATTGAAAGTCATACTTTGTTGAGTTAAGTTTTCCCTACGCTTTTGTTTGACAAAACCCTAAGATAAGTACAGGTGATGTTAACACAAACAGATACACTCCTTTATACCATCTGACTTGGCCATGTGTGGATTGATTTTATAACATAAGCCACACAATATGCTTAAGGGATTGTCTTACAGGGCATACATATGCCATTCAAATTACACACAATTAGCCCATGCACTTACCAACCCTAATGATGCATAATTGCACATAGAGGACATATTTTGTTTAAGGGGAAATAAGTGTCAGAAATTAAACCAAATTAAACTTATTGGATCCTGGTCTCAATGACGATATACATGTTGCATGTGCATCCCCAATGTTTTTAACAGACAAAATAAAACATAATGACAGCCATGTTCACCTATTTCCATATATGATATGTTTCTTTCTGTGTAATCTCCTCATCTTATTTCATAGTATCACCAGGCTATGTGATTCCCTCCCATTGATTTTTACTACTATATTTGTGAAGCTACTCACTTGTATTCTGTTTGTTGTCAGCCCCAAAAAAGACCTTGGTCAAAACATGTTGATTTTGTCATAATTAAGCTGCTACAATAAAAGGCATTCTAACTTTTACTTCCTTGTTGTGTCATATTCTTAAATTATGAAGTGCCTTCTGGTTTATTTATTTACGTGAGTTTGCAAGTTAAAAGATCCAAGTGCATGCAGATGTATTGTTTGTTATATTTTTTAGATAACAAATTATTCGTAAAAAAGAAAGCAGAGCCATATGTGACAATTCTACACAACGTTCTGCTGTGTTTAGTTCGTTTTTTTAAGTTAAAGACCTTAGACATTTTCTAAATGGTGATAATGCTCATGCCTCATCAATACAAGGTTTAGAAGCTTTTCAAAAGATTGCATAATTCAGTTGCAGAAAAGCTGTTTCCCATTATGCGCCTCTGTTGGCTGTGAAGTGGCAAAGGAAGCCTGACTATTCAAAGAAAGGGCATCACACTTGACTAAGTGAGAGACTATGTTTCAATGTTAAATTCAATTTCATGACGGGCAGAACGTTTTTCCTCCCTCTAGCTTCCAACACTTCATGCGTCTTCACATTCTGCATGAGTCATTTAAAGCAATGACAGAGGCCTTTCTAGAAAACGGGAACTACACAGACTGTTCTCATATTCTAGTCACATAAGCAATTAAAAAAATTCAATCCACCTACTTATTTTTTTACTCGTTACTGGTTTGCTTCTTCTCTTCAACCCTTGATATATAGCCATTTTTTCCTTTTGCATTGCTCTCCACACAGTCCTCTCTTTTCTGTTGACATTTTAACATGGATCCATCCCTTCTCATACCATCTTTCTTTTTTTTCCACTCACACTGTCTGTACTGTGTGTATTAAAAGGCCAGTAATTCATCACAGAGTCAGAGCAGAGTGCAGTCCCTGCTGCACACCAGTGTTCAGGCTACTTTTCTGCCAGCCGTCCAGAACTAAAATCAATCACCCAAACCTGAGACACTACCATCAGAGAGGGCCAGACAAAGATAGAAGAGAGAGGGAGAGACAGGGATAAAGCTAGGGGGGGGGGGAAGGCTGGAGGTGGACACATGGAGGGACAGAAAAAAACGCTGAGAAGATTAAATACACATTTCCTGGGCTGATGACGATCAAAATGCCTTTAACCAGAGTCAATTGCGCTTTAATGTGATTTAAGGGCAAATATACTGGATGGATAGTGGCCTGGATAGACTAAACAACATTCTGGCGTCATTATAATGTTGTATCTGTGATCTTTTTGATGTAGCTGTTTATTCTTCAAACCGACCACACAAACAAAACATGGGAGTGTGGGCTGATTCCTACCAGCTGAGTAGATGTGATGTCATTGCCTGTGGTTTTTGTGGTTGTAGTTACTTTTCATGGCTCGGTCATGTACTTTTTTCAGCCAGAAACCCCAAACGTGGCATTATTACGCACACAGATGCCTACTTAAAAACGTCATAAAGCCTTACAAATACTTGTGTACCCCCCTCTCTCGCTCTCTTTCTTTCCTCTCCATAGTACTGAATTCTGTAATCAAGGCTAATGGGACTCAGCTGTTGGCCAGTCCAATTACCTGGAATGCAGACGAATGATCTGGGAGACAGGCACGCACGCACACACGCACCTTCAATATTCAAGTATTTATCTCTCATGCACCTGCCACTCAGAAAAGTGTGGGTGTGTGTTTGTGGTGTGAGCCAGCATGCGCTTGCTTGCCAGAGGTGTGAGCTTGTTGACAGAAGTATGTGTTCATAAATGCATGCATTTTTCAAAGGTCAATAAAAACTCAGGAAACATTTCCATTCCATCTCCATGTCAAGCGTTTCAATAGTGAATGGCATGCCAGAGGAATGTTCTTTTGCTAAATGTAAATACGATCTTTTTTTAAATTTTCCTTTAAAACTGAATAATTCCAGTTATTTTCCAAAAGGGCCATCATTTCCCATCACATTCTCTTAAGTCTGTTTACTTCTAACCAAGTTTCTCCTCTTTTGAAAAAGACTAACATCCTTAAGTGGCGGCTTTAAGAGGTTAGGTTGATGGATTTTTAAGAATCACTCAGAGTAAAGTGAAATAACCTTGAGCCGGAATTCTAAATCATTTATATTTAGAGATTTTTTTAAACATATTTAATTTCAAAGCTATGAAGGATCCACATGTCAAGTCTACTAAAACTCTTACAAAGTTTAATATAAAGGGATCAAGAACTTGTACATTTAAGAGTCCAAAAGGGGTGTATTGAATTGCTGTACAGAGTATAACACACTCAACAACAACAGATAATGAAAGTAAATCCCATTCCGCAGATCCAATCTGTGCATAATAAGGAACAACAGAAAAGAAAGCATTGACTAGAGTTGATTGTTAATGAAAAGAGAGATTTTGAAACAATGTCTGATAATGTGCTTGCGTGTTATGTGGGGCCTTGTCAACCTGATGTTGTCTGCTGCCTGAAAAGAGAGCAGGCTTCAGGGAAATCCTTGCTCTCAATGATTAATGGAGCCTGGAATCAAGGAGGGGAGTTGTCTCTGATTCTGCAGGTACACACCCTGTTTACGCCTTTCAGAGAGAGTTAACGATGGCAGCGTCAATACAAATAGACATTTAAAATATATAAAATCATAGGGATAAACAGAGGTGTCACACTGGGTTAAAATAATCCAGGTAGGAGCAAGGGTGGAGGAAGAGAAGCGTGGATTAATGGAAATGAGATAGATGAGAATGTGATGAAGGGAAGGGACTGAAAACAGAACAGAAAGATTGTTTTGTCAAATGTAACTGCAGCAAACATTATGCAGTGTACTGCATAATGTTGGAATATTCTTAAGTTAAAGCCAAACATTTATCTATAAAATAGTTTATTTTATAAAGAGAGTTATAGGATCGTTTGGTCTCCCAGGTGCTTTAAAATCTAAGGATGTGCTGCAGCTAACATCTTTCAGCATCTTGACAATGTAATTGATGACGTTTTCTTGGCTCTTGGAATTAGTTGATGGTTGAAATAACGTTAGTAAAAGTTGGAGATAAAAGCCTGAATTACTTCTGAATACTTAAATATTTAAAAATACTAATATTTCACACTGTATTTCCATAGTGTGTCTACCATTGAGTGATTGACAAGGTTTTAGGGCAATGTAAAGTAGAATATTATCAGCATGAAAATACACAAACAAGGGTCTTTTATGAGACCCATTTGCAGCAAATATTAAAAAAAGTACACCCAAAACTGATCCCAGGGGAGCACCACGTGTAGGTAGTCAGAGAATGACGATACCTCTATAATGGCAGAGTAGCAAAAATGAGTTACTAATGGCATACATTTCTTTCAAACTATTAATTAAAATAGTCAATGGAGGTTTGAACAGAAATATTGCATACTGAATGTTTCCATATTTCCGGTTCAGTGTATTATTTGTTATTTTTTGTTACCGGAGTTGATTATGTCAACTGCGGTTGTAATAACTAATTTAAGTCAGTGTTGGATAGCCGTTTGATCAGTTTTATCTCTGTAGCTTCTTGCTCAAGTCACAATTTTGCACAGCAGTGATGTTTCTGCGTTACTGGACAGTGTCTTGTAAAGAGTGACTGGTTGAGAGAGGATGAGAACGTGGTCAAGAGCGAAACTCAAACCCTGCAATCCTAGTTGCTCGGTCTGCAGCCTTTACTGTCACCCTGCACTACCTACTCTAACAGATTAAAGCTAGCTGTGCTCCCAAAATGACTTACATACTACCTCCTCCATTTTCCCTCTCTCTCTTCTCCTTTCACCGAATTGCTCCTTGATTGCCTGTCTGTATCAGAGCATTTCATTAGAAAAATGCAATAAACCAGAAGGCCTGCTGGATTGCTGGATTATTATTGAGGAAGCACTTTCTTGGATAAGGAAAGAGAAAATTAATAAAGAACGTTTTTTAGAAAGACTTATTGAATGCAGGGTTTTGTTCCTCTCTGTTTCTGGCTTTTTTTTTCTCCTGCTAATGCCATGTGGCTTGTCCTCAGACAAATGATTGGGAAACTAGGTTAAGAGCCACAGCCAGAGAGAAAACACATTAAAGGGAAACTACAAAATTAAAAAAGGTTCTCGCAAAGTGCAGGGGAGGAGTGAGTTTGTGCTCTCAGCACTGCAGTGATTAAAACATAAAGCGCCAGCTCAGACAGAAGATTCACATTGGCTCAGCGGGAAGAAAGGTGATTCTGAGAAAAGTTGGTGTTCCTATTGCTTCATGTTACCAGCCCTCATTTTGACATGAGA